>NC_048919.1:125047-426652 GCF_011077185.1 Oxyura jamaicensis | reverse complement strand
CCCCCCCAGCCTGTACCAGGCCCCCGCCTCCAGCCGGTACCAGAGTCCCCAGCCGGTACCGTAGCCCCTACCAGTATCAAAACCAAGCTGGTACCAGAGCCCTGCCAGCCCTTACACCCCCCCAAAACCAGTACTGAAGCCCCCAGCCCGTACTGGCTCCCCGTTGGTACCGGAGCCCCCACCGGTATCAAGTCCGAGCTCTGAGCCAGGGGTCCCGGGTCAGGATGGAGGTGCCTGGGGAACTGGGTCAACCCCGGGCTGCCGCCGGTGGGTGCTGACACCCGGGGGGGGCGCAGGGTCCCCACCCACACCCCAGCTGGCCCCGATCCCCCCGCACCAGCTGGGGACACCCGGGGGAAAGTAACGGCACACCCGGGTGCTCCCGTGCTGCCCCGGTTCTGGGGGGTGCTGCAAGGCCGCGTTTCCAAACTGGATGAAAAGACCAATTGTTTTTGGGGAAAAACGATGAGTTCCCTTTCATTCCGCAGCAGGACACAGCCGTGGGGTGGAGGGTGCAGAAGAGCACGGGAGGGTGACACAGACTGGGGGGGGGGGGGAGCAGAGCCCTGGGAGGGACACGGCGCAGACACTGGTGGCGTGGGGGTCCCGGGAGGGGAGCAGGAGGGATGGGAGCTGCACAAGTGGGTCAGCGCGAAGCTTCCCGGGGAGCAGCCGCTGCCTCCTCTCCCCGGAGCATAGCAGAAAACAGCTCGGCTGCAGCTGGGCCGAGGCAGAGGCTCATTTATAATAGAGCTGCTGCCTCCCCCCCTCCTGCTGGCGGGGAAGGCCCTGGGGACCCCCACGGCAGCGCCAAACCCAGGGAAACGTTTCCCTGCACGTGCTGGTGCTCAGCGCGTCCACGGGGCTGGGGGAGGCTGGAGCTTGTCGAGGATTTTGAGCAGGGACTCGCGTTACTGCGCCGGGCACCCTCCCCACAAAGGTGGGGTAACGTGGGGTAACAGCGCTGTTGGTAACGGCTGCTTTGGAGCTCCAGCTACCGTGCAAAAAGGGGACAGGAGCATTTAGCAGGGGAAGCGAAGGCAGGGACATGCCAAAGGTCATGGAGCAGGAATGGGAAAGGTGAATTAGCCCCAGTCCTCTCCCTTTCCTCTCCCTGATGCTTCACAGAGCCTTAACGAAGGGGAAGGGTTGCTCATGAGGCCGGGAGTGGGCTCTGGGGACTTCCCATCACCTCCCCAGCCACCAGGCCCAGGGTGCACTGCCATATCCCACAAAGCCTTCCCTGTGCTCGAAGAGGAGGGTGGCAGCAGTAGGAAGGGCCGTGGGTGCAGTGACAAGGGGGACAAGAGCTTCACAGGAGGGGTCTGGGCCAGCTGGTACCAGCCAAGCACCTGCTGGAAGGCTCAGATGGTCCTCAAGGGTGCAGAGCAGCTCAGATGCCCTCAGTAAGTGCCAGAATTTGGTTGTTACACCAGGAAGGGTTTAGCTTCAGAAGGACAGCTGAAGTCCCCAGCGCAGTCTCCTGCCCAAAGCAGGGCTGTTGTCCAACTCCAGGCAATGCTCAGGCAGGGGGAGAATTTCCAAGGCCAGACAGCCCCCCCAGTGCCCAGGCAGCTGGCCCAGGGCTGTCCCACCCTCCTAGGCAGAGAGCTTTTCCCTTTCCCAACCTGCACCCAACCTCAGAAAGCCCTGAAAGAAGAGATGGGCTCCGTTACACCCATAACTGCCCTTCCCCAAGTCACAAGCTGCTTTTTGACACCTCTCAGCAAGACCAGCCCACCCCAGGTCCGCTCCCTGGCCATCTCAGCAGCCTCCAGCACCACCTCTCCAGTTTCTCCACATTCCTCTCCACCTGGGGCCATCCCACACGTGGCTGTCCCTGTGCTAAGCAGAGGTACACCGCCTTCCCTCAACCTGCTGACCACGTTCCTAAGGCAAGCCCCATCCTGGGGGTTGTTCTGGGACTGCTGGCTCCTACTCAACCCAGTGCCCCCCTGCAGCTCCTCCTCAGCAAGGCTCGGTCACTGCCCAGCCCAAAGCCAGGGAAGATTCCCACTCCTTGGAGGTAGCTGTGAGAAGCAAGGCAGACAAATTTTACCCAGCATACAGCAGAACAGTGTCTCTTTCACTTTATTTCAAAGTTTAAAAGTTTGCTTAAAAAAAAAAAAAATAAACTTATTACCAGCTATAAACATCCATAAACACTCGAGATATCCAACAGAGCCCCAAACCACAACAACACAGATCTCACCGCCACAGCCCTCCTCCTCCCCATCTCTGCAACCCCAAGGACAGGGTGGAAGGGGAGACAGGCTATGCCCTGAATCTCGCTGGGCGAAGAGCCTATTCCCACTGAAGAGGTGCTGCCAGAGATGGACCACCTCGTCAGCAGCCTGGTGAGGAGTTAAAAGAAGGAAGCTACCAGCTACAGTAAGAGGAGGGAAGATCCCAGCCCGAGGACAGTGAAATCACTGCAGCACCCAGCAGATCCCAACAGTTTCAGGTCTTGAATGCCTGCACGAGGAGGACACACGTGTCACCCTACCCAGGCCGGGAGGATGAGCTGCCTGGGGTGCTTCCTCACACTTCCAGGGAAAGGCAGCCACAAGGAGCCGGGCTGTGACTCGCAGCCGCTGGTGTCTTTCCTCCGGGGAATCAGGCAAGAAGCTGTCAGAGCCTAGGGAAGGCAGTGCTGGACAGAGATGCCTCGCACTGGAGAGGTGTCGGCACATCTCAATCCCTTGGGCTCAGCCCAGGCTGTCTGGAGGAGGCTGTGCACGCACCGTCCTCACTCCAGCTCCCAGCTGGCCCTAACAGCGAGGGTGCCTTGTTAAATCCCTTTCCAGCCACTCTGCAGCTCCCATTAAGGGACCAGAGAAGTGCCAGGAGGTGGTTTTATCTTGTCCAGCTGCCAAAAAAAGGTCTCAAATATAGGGTGCGAGGCTTCTTTGGTGTCTGTGCAGCAGTTCCGGCAGCTCTTGTCACCTTTGGCTGCCCACTCAAACTCCGAATTCTGCTTCAGGACTGAGCAGAGCTGAGACTCGTACCCACTGTCCCTCACATTGACATGCGTCCTCTGGAGCAAGTCCCTGTCCACAGACTGAATCCTGCTGTCCTGGACACCCGTTAGTGTGGAGAGCAGCTGGACATCCCAGTCTGACTCAGAAGAACTCTTCCTGAAGTCATCATCAGCCTGTGTGCTACACGGAAGATGCTGAAGGAGCCGAGGGCATGGAGTCTGCTCCTTGCTGTGGCTGGGGAGGCTGGGTAGTTCAGGGGCTATTTTTTCTCCTGTTTTGACACAGAGGGAGCAGCAACATCTGGCTTCAGCCAGAGGCAGTTTGGGAGAGGGCGACTGGCCAGCAGGACAGCTGCTCTTGCTCATTGTGGACTCCAGAGCAGGACTGTGCACATTCCTGGGTGTATTTCCATTCTCCCCTCCAAGCTTCCCATGGGAACTCATGCTCCCTCTGCTCCAGCCATGCTTGCTGACAGTGCTCGCTGCAGCAGTCTCTGTGGGATCAAACCCCACAGACAGAGCTTCCAGGGAACCTGGCTGTGACACAGGATCCCCAGGGTTCCCACGAAGGCACAGGTCCAAAACAGGAGGGCAATGAGGCCTGGTGGAGATCTTCGTGCTTAGGGGCCAGGTGCCAGCCTCCACGCCAGGCAAGCCTGGCTCAGGCGCCTGTCCTGCACCCTGCACACCCACCCCACCACCCACTGGGCTTGCCTGCTTCAGGGGGCAGCCACCACCCAGCTCCAGCCTGGGCTTCTTTCCCACCTGGGTGCTCTGACTGGAGGAGAGCTGGCGTTTCCTGGTGACAGGCAGTGCTTGTGGAAGATGGCTGACAGACCCGAGCACCTGCTGTTTATGAGGTTCAGAGGAAGAAGCGATTGCCCCTCCGACATGACTGGCTGCTACACAAGTGCCCCAGCCCAGCTCAGGAGCCAAGTCTGAATCAGTATCTCCCACCACAGCAAAATCCTCTGCTGTGCCACACGCAGTGCAGACCCCTGCAGTGAGTCCTGCTCCGACAGAAAGCCCCAAGGAGTTCTCAGACAACCCCCCTGCTTCTCTGGGGTTACTGACATTGTCCCTGGGCAGGCAAGGGGACCATTCCTTGGTCTTCAGGCCAGGATCAGGCTCTGCATCAACAAACAGATCTGCAGCACCGTGCTCAGGCTGCTGGCTTTCTTTTCCCAGCTCTGCTGTCAGCTTCTCAATTCCTCCAGTAACTTGTGCTCGAGGCATTAAGTGTTCATCTGTCAGGCAGGACGGCGGCACCCTGAAAAGAACCATCCGTTAATGCTCCTTCTCCCCAGGCCTGGTGACATCCTCCCCCCAGCAAGATGAAGCATTTTCTGCAGAGGCAGTAAGAAATTTTAGACAGGTAAGGCTCAGCAAACAGTGATACCGCTGCTGGCACAGAAGATGGGCAGCACGAAGGAACTCAGCCTGCTCAACAGCCCACGGTCTGGGCACAGGAGTGTTACGGAGCAGCAGGGTTGTGCCAGACGTGGGACAGAGGAGACAGGTCTGTTCTTTTAAGTTTAAGCTGTTCTTTCCAATTTAAGAGGCACTAGAAGCCCACAGGGAGGTCCTTGAAGCAAAGAACCCACAGAAACTGAGAAAGACCATTTCCCACAGCTTGCCTAAGCCTTGATGGCCAGGCCAGAAACACCAGGTTGGTTGTGCAGTCAATCCCAGCCCTCAGCTCTGTGCTGGCAGATTCTCTGGCACAGGGCACAAACTAGGATCTAGTACCACAGTAGCACGGTGATTCAGGTCTGTTCCCGTGAGCACACCAGGCAGCATGGTGCTGCTGTTCTGCTCCAGGAGTTACCAGATACACAAAGACTTACTTGGCTGGCTGCTCCACAAAGTCATTGGTGAGCTGCGAGATGACATGATCCACAGAGGCATACCGCGAGTCGTCCAGCGCGAACCGCTTGTGCTGGGGGCTCTGCAGATGCTGGAAGGTGGCAAAAGCGCTTTTAGCAACACTCATCCTTTCACAGGATTTGTAGTAACAGCCACTTCCCACAGCCTAGAGGGCACACAGTCTTTTCACCAGATAGAGCCATTGTTCGGAAGCAGATTTGGGAAACGTAGGCAACGCTGTTACCCCCAGTTGCTTACAGTGAGTATGCTGTTCCCATAGACACCTGATGATGAGGGGGCTGTGTCTATATCTAACAGCAGCCTACAGCTTTCCCCAGCAGCTACTAAAAAGGCAGATTCCAAGTATGTACTGTCTATCACTAGAGGCTGGGCTCTGAAAGCCACATTGTTCAGCATCTTGCAGGAGATTAAAAACCTCTTCTCACCTTTTTCATCAGCCTATCCCTCCCAGCTGCCACGGAATCGGGTTCTCATCTTACACTTCAGGTAACAGGATGATCCCTGAGGCTCTCCTAGCCCCAGAAATGAGCATGTCGTGCTCTGATCTTCATAACCAGTTTACCCAGACCAAAAAATCTGGGTAGATATTCCGTGGTTTTCGCCTACAAGGCGGATCCCAGATCCTACTATGTACCACGAAGGCTGTACAAACCTGTCTTCCTTTCAGGAGGGGTTTGTATTGATAACAGGGGTTTGTATTGATAATCATGACCAACACTGAGTGGTCTCCGTAACTTTTGCAAGGAGCCAGGTCCCGGGGAGCCTTTACCTTTTGCAGCTCTTCAAATGTCTCTCGGCAGCACTCACAAAATCCCCTCTTCTTCTTCGGCACAGTGACAGGCGTGGACTGGGGGCTCTTCTCCTGATTGCTGTGCATCGGACAGCCCTCCGCACCCCTGCAAGGTAACAGCAAACATCTTCCCTGCCCTCACATCGCAGCAGCAGGCACCCAGCTGCCTGCACAAGGCCAAGGACACGGTGCTGCCTTTAAGCTCCGGCTGTTTAACCCAAAGCAGTGCTCCTTTCACCCACCCTCACAAGACAAGTGCTTCTCCAAGCCCTGGTAGCCAGCAGGATTACAAACTTGCACAGAAGCAGCTACAGCCTACCTGGCTCTGCAAGAATTCGAAAGGCTTTTCAGAGGCTCGAACGGGCTGGAACTTTTGGGTGCCAGGAAGTTGAGGTCAGGAAAGCTTTTAAACTGGTGGTGGAAGGGCCGGAATTGCCTGAAAGAAGCACATCAGGACATCTGGCAGTGACAGCAAGGTTAGAGAGCTGTCCTTCCCTCAGAGGGGCTCAATGCACTGTCTCGGTTATGACAGGATAATGGCCATTGCTGTCCTTATGTGTGGCTGTTCCAGAGACTTCCCACTTGTCATTGGAGCGGGGAAGTACTAAACTGGATCCCCAGTAAGCAGCACTGAGGGGGGGTATTTTAGACAGCAGCAGCTAGTGCAGTATTTTCAGCTACACTGCAGCGTAGGAAGGTTTCAAATCCCAGACCACATTTCTCTGCTTCACACTTTATTGCAAGCAGCATGTAAAACCTAATATTTGACCCTGTAGCTGCCTTAAATGTTGTCTTCAGAATAATTAGTTGGTGCTGTGGATACCGTTAGAGTTACAGAGTTGTTAGAAACACCACAGAGATCAGATCCCCTTGTGCCGGATGCTGTAATCAAATTACAGGCCTTGACCTTTTGTGCCTCAATCTCTTTCCCCATTTCAGAGGGATCAAACAGATTAAGTGACCTGCAAGGATCACATATGGAATCTGAGCAAGGAAGTAAACTCTGTTGTCAAGTCTCATTTAGCACCTTTTTTCACCCTGACACACAAGCCGCCTAGATTATTTCTCTAAACTCCATTTGCCTCCTCTAGGAGAGTGTCACCTTTCTAGTGATAAGACCATAACATGGTCTTCACAAAAGCCTTGAGGACAGAATATTAATTGCCACACAAGTAAGGAAAATCAGGAAAGGATTCCCTCCCTGGGAGCCCTGAAGTTTTAATATAATTTGGCTGTGATGTTTGGAAAGGCCTGATTTACCTGCTCTGGTCTTCAACCTTCAGAAAAGGGGGCTTCAGTTTTCCTGCTAGAAAGACAGCTGGTTAGAAGTTAGCCTGGCCAAATTCCCTACTTATTCATTCATTCCTCAACAGAAATGGGCTACAGAGCCAAGCTCATCAGTACTTCTGACACCCATGTGTGCCAAGTGCTGGCTAAGTGCAGCTAAGACAGGATCCAGCAAACAGCTCTTTGGGTAATCCGCAATGGCCCCCACCTCCAGAGCATTCGCTAGGGTGAACAAACCCTACAGGCAGTCCACTAGTGGACTCTTTCCTCCTTTGAAAGGACATTCACCCCCAGAAATTTGCATCTCAAACATCTCCTCAGCCTTAGCAGTCAGTGGCCTAACCCCAAGCCTCCAGTCTGGACTTGAATCCTAAGAACTGTCACGCATCCTCAGTGCAACATGCCACCAAGCATGAGAAACAAGTCTGGAAGAAACAAAGCACAGCTACAGTCACATACGCACAGCGCTCTGCGTCAGCCTTTCCAGTGCTGGTTTCTCCCCTGACTTTCATACAACAACCCAGAGTTCAGAACAGCTCAGGCCAGGACAGTTGAGTCTAATAGCTAAGAGCTGCTGGAGACTCACCAACACGATGCAGAGCCAAGCCTGCCACGAGAACTCTGCTAGAGAGCAGTGCCTGGCCTTAGCTCGGTCCCTTAGGAGGTCAAACAGCAGCTATGTCTTGTACAGAGGCGTGTATTAAGGAAGCAGAAAAAAGCCTCAGCAGCGCACTCAGAGAAAAGGTTTTCAGAGGCAGGCAAATGACCAAGATAGGGAAAACTACTTTGTCCCTCCTGCCTTGCAGGTCTGTTCAACTCACGAGTGATAACACCATGCTTAGCACACATCTGAGTACAGACCTGGTTAAAAGACAGATGAACACCTGCTGAGCATCTGCCCAAACCTGAAACCAACCCTCTCCTCTCTTTCTCCTTGCCTCTGAAGGGCGAGGTGTTTTGTTTTCCTGTGATCCTGGAGCTCAATGCTATTTTCTCTGAAGAAATTTAAACCTCATTCTCCAGAAAGGCAGGGTCCACCTGCTAGTTTCTCGAGTCTCATCCGGAGCTTGTACCAAATGTGCCGTTATGTCGCTAAAGTAGCTATTTAAGTACAGGATCGATGTTTCCACATAAATGCTGCCAAATGCTTAGCACTTCTGAGAGCAAGGCCACATTTAGGGGCCTAGATAAAATCAAGGCTGGTGGGCAGGCCCTAAGCTCTTGTGGAAGAGTGCTGAATGGTGACAAACCGTTCAGCTGTCACAAGTCCCCAAGCAGAGTTCGAAGTGTGCCACAACTATGAGCTCTGAGCTTGCAGCAGACAATCTGGCTTACTCAACGGTTTTTCATGCTATTTTTCACATCTTTCCCCCCAAACTAGAAAACAGTCTAAGAGGTACACGAAGAATCCAGGTTGGAGTCTGCTTTAAGATGTTCTCCAACAAGCAAAATCTAACAAATAGACTTATGTCACTGGTGCCAATCCCAGTGGCACAAGTGGCTCTTGTCTAATTGCAGATGAGAACCTGGGCTTCCCCCCCTCCTTTGGAAGCGTTAGCCCTAGATTGTGTCTCAGCAGCGGATTTCAGCCTAACAGCAGTGAGTGGGTTGTGAGGAACATGCTCTCCTCCGTAGGATGCATTATTCTTCAAAACTTAGTTTGAGCCAGCGGATTCAACACGCAGTGCCAGCAGCACAGTTCTTAAGTGCCTGGGGATTCTGGGAGTTGAGCTGCAAACTGTTCATGGGATTTTAAAAACACTGCCTGAAATCAAAGGCATAACATTCTCATCTGCATTAGGAGGCTGCAGCTAGACTCAGACAAGGAGTTACAAAAACTGTTCAAGAGAAACTGCCTTAAACAGTTGCCGCATCTTGCTTTGCTGAAGTTTCAGCTAGATGTTCAATTTTTAAATGAGGCTTCTTCAAGCAGCTCCACATTTGGATGCGAAGGGGAACACAACTTCCAGGCCTACCTTTGCGAATTTTTGATCCAGACGCAAGGCATTTTGCCTAAAGGAAAAAAGTGACATATTTAATATGGGAGCCAGTGCAGGGAGAACCATAATTACTGATCCCAGAGCAACAAACTGAGATTACAGCAGTCTCACCCACCACTTCAGGGCTCTTGCATTGCAGACTATATCACCTCCCCCTGATTATTTAGTCTCCCAAGTTACCTAAAAGTACTTTAAATATGATATACAGGCTGCCACTCTCTAATCTTCTGCCTTACCTTCTCACTGACTTCTCCAATACATTAAAGGATAGTTCAGAAAGCCAATACACCAGCCACATGCAATTTTTTTTTTTTTTTTTTTTAACCCTTAGTCCCCTACAAATACAAGTCAGGACTAGCTGTGCTACAGATGAGGTCAATAACTACCAGCTGTCTTGTTCTCATCTGCTTTTACCCCCACTTTATAAAAGGGAAAGTTATCTGACTGTTGCCATCCCCATCAATGAACAGAAGCACCAATGCTGAATGAAAACCTAGGTCACCCTGCTTACTAACCCACTGGCATTAGATGAGCTAGAAGGAGTGCTCAAGAGCTACCAAGGGATCCCAAGCACTTCCAACTGGGCTGGAGTTAGGTCAGTTACCTCTATCTTCTGGCTCTGCTTCCTCGATCCTGAGATGGCACGCAGCAGCTGTTGAGCGTACAACAACATTTCTGTAGAGGAGGGCTGTCAAAGAGCCATAGCTCAGCAAGAGAAGGTGAGCCGATCCCCCTGCACCGACTGCAGGGCAAGTACAACTGCCTGCATGCACTGAGGAGAGCACGCAGAGCCTGAGCCTGCCATCACCTGGCACAGTATCACTACTACACAGGTAATTCACCCAAGAGCAAGACAAGAGAGTGTTTTGAGGGAAGGCACCCAATGTTGCTCTTTAGCAGAGCTGGAGGCTGGCTTTGAGTCTCTGCAGGAATGAGACACTGTCAGGGATTGTTCAGCACACAGACCAGACCCTGGGATTGGAAAGCCCTGACAGACTTGTAACACTGCTGCAGTTCAGCAGAGCTGGCTGCTTGGGAAGGGGTCTTAGCAGTAGCAGCCTCCATCACACATCCAGCCAAGGCTGTATGTCACTGTCATTGGACACTCAGGAACCTTTTACTCCAGACCTACTATTAGAATCAGTTTCACCGTCTGTCTTTCCTAACAGCCCCTCCCCATTAATCACCAAGGCAGGAAGTGCCTTCCAACACAGGTCCTAAACAGCAGCACTTCCTAATTAAAAACAACCAAGTCCTGCCATTATTGTGATCTGTACTTCCAGGTCAATTAGTAAAAAAAAGGTCTCCTTGGAAGAAATTCAGGCACTGACTGAGCTATTAACATTTCCTAATATCACAGCCCCAGTATTTTACAACATACTCTGTGTTTGCTATTGTAAATGTGACACTAGCATGTTCTGCGCATACAAAGTTAATCTCAGTTTTGAAGTGCAAACCTAACCAGTGCAGCACAGCTCAAGAACCATGTATTCCTCACAATTTCTTCCTTCTCCCATACCACACTCACTATATCACTTCTGCCCATCCTCCTTCAAAAGCACTGATTACCAGAAGCTAAACTCCAGCATACAGAGAAGGATACCATCCACGTGCAAGATCTGGACTCCCCACAATCGAGCATTGGCAAGGATACTGCTGCCACTGCAGGTGTCCTGTTCAAACAGAGAGATTTGGCAAGGTACAGCTCAAAGCAGACGGCACATGCAGCAATAGATTTAGTTGATTGTTAATCCTGCTGCCTGATTAACAGACCAATACATAGGTATTATTAAAATGTGAGCTTCGGGGCACAGAAGAAAAGGCTCATACTCATGGCTTTACCCACCCCAAATCAACACTAGCATCTAGCTCAGATTTTTACTCCTGCTATAGTTTGAGCTTAAGTGGGCACAGATTCTTTTGGCTACTGTGATAGTGAACGGATTCCGGAGGAGCCCTTTGCCCCACCCATGTAGCTTCAGTTCTTTCTAGGCTAGGAATTCATCTGTTGGTCTTACGTTAATAATTCTTATGTGGGGCAACCAAATCACTGGGACAGGCCTTAGAAGCAGCTAACATGGAAGGATGACGTGGCTCCGTGAAGAACAGTGTCCAGGAACATTGCATAATTTTCTGCAGAGCGGCAAGCAACAGCTTCACACCTTTACTAGCCCCAGAGTCTGCTCCCGTCAGCAGGGAGGAGCTCTGGAGAAGTGGCTGGCACTGGTTCTGCACAGCTCAGCAGTACTGCAAGCATACCCAGCTACAGGAAAGCCCATCCACATGCTGCTCACCTGATTCTTCATGGCCTTCTGCAGCAGCTCCTTTCCCCTGCTGATCAGGGCCTGCAGAGAAAGAAGCCAAGTACTGTGCTAAAGCAGAGAGCTGCCAGGCAGCACCAAGCTGAGCGCAATGTGGATACCCAGGAATAACGATTTCTAGTGATACCTGCTCTCTACTGGGGAGAGGAATCCGGCCAAGACTTCATCTCAAAGACAGCGGGACTTAGATTTTCCAGGGAATACAAACCACAGACACCCTTTATATCCACAGTGAGCAGCAATTCAGCCAAGGCTTGGCTTTTATTGAACAGCAGAGAATGCTCCAGAGGGAGCCAAGAGGAAGCACAGACTTCTGAAACTCCACATGCCAACAGGCTGGCAGTGGTTAGAATCGTCCTTGCTAGCCCTTCCTGGGAAGCAAGTCTCATTTGATAGCCTATGATTTCAGCAAACAGGTTAAGCTTATTGTAAGACAAGTGGATAGTGCTGCAAGCAAGGGTGGGGAACAAACACACCGTGAGTGAACCCCCTGACACCAGCCTAGGCTTCCCCAAGAGATGCTATGCTGCAAGTGGTCCAGATCCAGCTGGCAGAGATGCCTATGGCCTGGGCTCGGGTAGTAGGCTCTGCCAGCATCGCTCCTGCCCACGGCCACAGCTTCCAGCAGGCCCCAGCACTCAAGGACACTGAAGCTTTGGCCACAAGCACTGCTGATCAGAAAGCCCAGCTCCAGCAGAGTGAATAGGACCTAGAGAAAACCCCTTTTTGCAAGCTGCCCTTGCAGATCTCCTCCCACACAGCAATTGCTGTGCCCTACCTGTGTCTGTCCACACTCAACCACAGCCTGCAATATTTCTGATGCGGATTTATCTCACCTACATTTCTGTGCTTTCTAAATACGCCTCTGTGTCCGGATGGATTACCTGTCCTGTTGGGAAGCCAACCAAGCCCTCTATTTCCCCTGCCATTTGAGTAGATACCCTTTGCTTACTAGCTCAATTGAAGCTGTGACATGCACATTAGAGTGGGCAACGATGCAAAGGCACAAAGAACATCGGTATAAATATGAATGATTAGACTGAGGGGAAAAAAAACACACAACATGGTTGCTCAGAGCAGAAACAACTACCTACACTGGTCTGAGGTTGTACTCTATAGATCCCTTGGGACAAACTTTGGGGTGACCTAAACCTTGGTAGCTCTTACCGCATCCGGTGGCTTCTGCTGAAGTTTGGTATGATTCCCCTTGGAGGTAGAAGGCACCGGGCTCTTGGCTTTTGCATCCCCTGATGTGGTGTTGCTCCTCTTTTCAGTCCGAGTCCTGGCTTTGTCTCGTTTGGCCTCTTTGTTACTGGACACCACATAGTTGACTTCTTTGCTTAGGAAGCTTTCAGTGACCTGCAACAAAAGGGAGAACAGAGCAGCTTTAAAAATCGTCCAGCATCTCTGAGTCAGAAGAATCCTGCTAAGCAAGAACTATTGCCTTTAGCTTAACCTCTCTGTAGCTAAGGGGCTACTGAACATACTCATCTTCACAAGTATGTCTTCCTTCCACTGCTTGCTGTGGTCTCCCAGAGGGAGGAGAACCCATGATATGCAGACAGCATGTGTCCTAGAGATAAACTACAAATAATCACCAGAAGCTTCAAACTGAGATTTACTTGGCATGATCCTCTAGCAGTGGTTTCAGAAAAAAACAATGGCAAGTTTTCAAGGCAGAGAAAGCCAACAGGTGAAAAAAATAGACCTGGACATCATACAGCACCTCAGTTCTGAGGAGAACAGAGCACATTTTGGCAACAGAAAGCAGAAAGTAAACAGCTGGGACAAGTAGCTTAGTGCAGAACAGAGCACCAGGGAACCAGAAAGCTGAAACGCACACCTTTGCGCAGAAGGTAGAAGACCAAGAGGTGGAAAACAACATGCTCCATTTGGGGTACTAACTGTAGGCTTATCAGAAACTCAGCAGAAGGCAGTCACGGGGCACTAACACACAGGAAGACACACAACGGAACAAGGTGAAGTCACAGCTGCTGAACAAGGCAGTTCTGCTGCCCTGCAGAATCCCTGGGGACCAGGATCCCAGACCCACGCACGTTAAGTGCCACAGACGACATTACAGGCTGCACTACAGCAGTGACCTACGCTGTAGGACACCAAGAAAGCTGAAGGTATTAAAGACAAACTCAAAATATCCCAGTCCAAATAACGCTTCAACACGTTATCACCCCTATATCAAGGTGAAATGTAAGGCCCCATATTCAAGTCAGAGTTAATTGCTCTTAACCTGGTCCTCGAAGAACACACAGGTTTCAGACACTACCACTGAAGGGGCACCACGTACTTGAATTCAGCATCTCCACAGCAGCAGAGGAATGAGAACTCCATGGGTGGGCTGCACTTCAGAGAGCGAAGTGACATGACACAGTGCCTGATAAGAAGCCAGAGGGGCAGCCAAAAGGCTAAAATTAGATCCAACTACTGTGGCAGCTCCGTAGAGCACTAACCACTGGGAGCAAGCATTTCTCAGGCTTGAAAACACACAGCTAAGGGGGAGGCTCTGAGGAGAGCCCTCGGAAGTTGACGGCACATGCAGGTGAGGGCAGAAAGAAACCAGCAAGTTTAGCATGAACAGATGATTAAAAAAGAGGGGAAAATCACATCAGCCTCCCCAGGACCTGATCCTGACGCAAGAACTAAGCGGAGATTTTACACCCGTGTGTAGCACCAAGGGACTTAGGAAGCTTTGGGGTGTGCATGGGATCTGTCTCAAGCAGAGAGATGAGGCAGCCTGAACACAAGCAGCAACACCTCAGGACCGCTGAACGGTTGGGAGGGGAAGGCAGCCCCGGGTCCCCCTGCTCCAGGCCCTGCCCCAGGGCCAGGTCCCAGCAGCTTCTGGAGGCCTCCCAGGAGGAGCCCCCACAGCCTGTCCTGTGCCAGCTCCGCCACCGCCAGGGCACAGAAGCGCTTCCCGGCGGTCAGAGGGCACCTCCCGGGCCCCGCTTCGTGCCCGGTGCCCCTGGGCCCATCTCCGTCCTCCCCGTGGGGATTTACGGTCTCGGCCGGGCCCCCTCAGCCTTCCCCTCACCAGGGGGCTCCGGGCCCGCCACCGCCTCGGTGCCCCCGCCGGGCCCTCCCCAGCACCTCTCCTACCGGGGGGGGAGGGCCGCACGGAGGCACCGGTAGCCCCCGGGGGAGGATCCCAGCGAGCACCGGACGGACACCGGCAGCAAGAGGGGGTGCACCGGGGCAGGTCCCGGGGCCGCTCACCCCGCCCAGGTGCCGGATGGCCGCCGCCAGGTCCCGCGCCGCCCGCCCGCTCGGCACGTCCAGGTAGAAGGACTTCCCGCGGAGCGGCCGGCCGGCAGCGGGGCCCGCCATCGCGGGGAGGCTCCGCTCGGTCCCGAGGCCCCAGCACGGCCCCGCTTTCCCCGCCGCCGCCGTTTAAATTTCCGCCCGCCCCGCCCCTAACGGCGCCGCGGAGGGCCCCGGGCTGCCCGGGGAGCCGGGAGCGGCGGCGGCGGGGCTCGGTGCTGGGGAAGGGGGCGCGGACCGGGATCTGGTGCTGCAGGGCTCAGCCCAGCCCGCTGCCGGTGCCGGTCCCGGTGCGCTCCCGGTGCAGCCCCGCGTGGCTCTCGGCGCACGCGCAGCCGGTGGCGGCGGCGCTGCAAAATGGCGGCGCCCAGCGCGGCGGCGGCGGCGGGGGTCGGCGGCGGGTTCGAGCCGTGGTTGGCGGCGCGGCTGGAGGCGCTGGGGCTCGACCGCGCCGTGTACGGCGCCTACATCGCGGGGCTGCTCCGCGAGGAGGAGGGCGATGAGGAGCGGCTGGAGGCGCTGCGCGGGGTGCTGGCCGCCTGCCTGGTGAGGGCCGGGGACCGAGGGAAGGGCCCGGGGCGGGGAGCCCGGGCCGGGCTCCGTTGGTGGCGGGCGGCCGGGGCGGGCTGAGCGCGGGGCCGAGCGCGGCTCCGGTGCCGCAGTGTGAGGCCGGGGGTGTGCGGGGTGGGGAAGGGTCCCGAGGGCGAAACGTGAGGGGAGGGGTGGGGGGGGGGGGGTCCCGGGCTTGGAGAGGCCTCGTGGCGGCTTTCAGCCTCCTCACGAGGGGAGCGGGGGGGCAGGCGCTGGGCTCTGCTGGGGGACAGCGACAGGACCCGAGGGGACGGCGTGGAGCTGGGACAGGGGAGGGTCAGGGTGGTGTTAGGGAAAGGTTCTGCACCCAGAGGTGGTCGGGCACTGGGACAGGCTCCCATGGGATGCGGTCACAGCACTGGGCCTGCCGGCGTTCAGGTGTTTGGACAGTGGTCTCAGATATGCAGTCTGATTGTCAGGTAGCCCTGTGTGGAGCCAGGAGTTGGACTTCCTGATCCTGGTGGCACCTGGCAGATAACTAGCGATAAAACTAGAAGGAACGGCCTCGTGTTGTGCCAGGGGATGCTCAGGTTGGAAATGAGGAGACATTTCTTTTCAGAAAGAGCAGTCAGTCACTGGAACGGGTTGTCCAGGGAGGTGGTGGAGTCACCGTCCCTGGGGGTGTTCGAGGAGAGGTTGGATGTGGTGCCTGGGGACATGGGTTAGTGGGTGATACTGGTAGCAGGGGGATGGTTGGACCAGATGATCCTGGGGGTGTTTTCCAACCTTAATGATTCTATGACCCTTCCAACTCAGATATTCTGTACCTCCTTCACACCGTGGTGCTGGTTCCAAGGCCAGCCAGGAGCTGCAACTCCTGCACGGCCTGGCTTCTTGCCGGGGTGCAGAGGGCGTGAGGCTTGGGCTGCGAGCTGGCGGCTCCCAGGTGTGCAGGGCATGGCTTTGGAGGTGGTGTTCAACAGCAGACCCTCTTGTTAGCTGAGCAACAGCTGTGCAAGGCAGTTATCATTCCTTAAACAAGTCTCATTTCTCCCAGTACAGCATGATCGTACAGGAATCAGTCCCTGGGATCCAACTGGAGCTGGAATTACTGACTGGGAGAGACTGAAGGTGCTGCCAGCCTTGCCTGGCCGGAGCCTGGAGCCTCCAGTGATGGGCAGTGCGTGGCTGCTCTGCCAGGAAAGAGTTAGGAGAGTTTACAAGAGTTTCTTCCCAACGGTCAGCTCATGTGAGGGCTGTAAGACTTTTATACCATCTGTGTTTCAGGACGTTGCATCATAAATGGATACTCAGGAGTATAAAGTGCTCAGTAGTAAGTGCACACTTGTATTAAGTCACAGTCTGCTCAGGTGCTGTCACAGTCTGTATAGGAACATAAAACCCAAAGGGGTTAGCTCTTCTTGTTAACGTGGGTAACTTTAATTTCCTCTGTTAGTTGACTGCATGGCATTTTAAATCAGTTTTCCTAAAATTCAGTGTTGCTCTTTACTAAGTTTTTTCATCGCTTCCCCACCCTGATGGGGCACCAGCCATGAGTTTCTAAGAGAAGTTTAACAATGGCAGCGTAGCCCTGTGCCTAGACTAATAGGAGGAGCAGACACTAACTCCTCTGGAGCTAGGGGCAGAGTGAAATGTCTTTGGAAATGCTGTTCTAAAGCCTTGTCTGTAGCTGAGGTTAATTGCCTTGCCTATAATCAACAGACTGCTGCTTCTCATCGCCAAAGGCAGAGCCTGTGTCTGAAGCCTGACCGTGCTGGTTGCAGACTTGCAGCTGGGGTGGGCCTCGTGTTTCGGTTGTCTGCTCTTTCTGAACCTCAGAGGTACGTAGCTCCTTGCCCTTCCCTTGCCCTGCAGCTGGCTGCAGTATGCTCTGATATTTCCTGTTTTCTCTATTGCTGAGGTACCCTTCTCTTGCACTGTCACCAGTGTGGTTTTTGAAGACTGGTGTGCGGTTTTCGTGTGCATCTAGTTCTGGGCTGCCTTTCATTCATGACAATCCTACTTCTGTTTTCTCTTTTGAGTCAGGGTTGACTCTCTTGCAGTTGACTTATGCTTCATGTGCAAGTTCCAGGTCAGGTTGATTATCTACTTCTCTTGTAAAATGTATTTTTCCCTCTTGAACCCTGTGACATTTTTTTATTTCTTCTAGTCAGCGTGTCTTTTCTTTATTTGTTAGACTCCATGCTTATTTCTTTACTGTTTTTTGAGACAGTCTTTCATTTGGTTAATTTGGAGCCTTTCTTTATGATTGCTTTTTCTATGTTCTGTGTACAAATTCCAGGTCGTCTCTTCGTTTGTTTTTGACAATGATCACTAAAATACATTTTGAGCAGCCTATGCACCTCATGTTCGGGTGCCTCGGTCTCTCATACCTTAGTTCCTTGAGTTTATTCAAACTTGCTCGTTTCAGACCAAGTTCTGTTTCTGTTTTGTTCTCCTTAAACCAAACAGAATCTGGATCACTCAGTCCATGTATATCTTCCATAGTTATTTTTTCTCTGTATTTACTGACCTCTAAGATAACATAATTTCTTGTTTAGAGAATATTAGATGTTATGTCCACAGCTACCTGAACTCCACCAGTGCTAGTAGCGTTTGTTCTGCAGTTGCATACATGGGAGGTGAGTCTCCCACAGACCCAGAAGTCGGTGCTGGTAGAGGTCTTTATCCAGACTGCGGTAAGACAGAAGGGTTGTATAGCAAACGCCCTGCACTGTCTGGCAGAGCTTCTCTCTGCTTCCTTCTGTGAAGGTTTCAGCTGGGCTGTCCCATCGTGTTTCTTTTCCGTTGCTCCATTCATGTCCATTCGCACGCTGTCATCTTGGTCTTTCATTTCTTCCTTTTGGAATATGAAGACTCCAGCTCTGAGGCTGAGTTGTTTCTTCATCATGTTTCAGGGATATCTGAAATGGCTCCTCTTTGTGTTCTCCCTGTGTTGGCTACGCTGGTATACAAATAGTTGGTTTGTTCTTATTGCTCAAACCCTCAGCAGAAGGCACAGACAGGCATCTGCCTTCATTGTTAGTCGTCTGCAATTCATTTTCCTTCCTACTTACTGCTATTCCTTTGTCATCACTTACCTGATTTTCATCTTCCTGCACGCTGAGAGCAGGCAGATGGGGAATATGTCTTTCCCATCCTTCTTTCCTGACTTAATTTAAAGTTGCTGCCCATTTTCTCAGCCTTGATTCCAGCAGACTCACATTCCCAGCGCTTGGGGTAGTCCATCCATCACGGAGGATCCTCTTACTGTGAATGTTTCTAGCGCTTCAGATCCTTCATGTCTTTGAACCTTGTTGATGTTTGTTATCTTTTCACCACTTAGTGTTTTTTCTCTGGGGACTGGAGACTGTCATGTTGTGTTTCTATGCACGTCCTCCTTGCTGCAGTCTGCTCATCCAGCACGTGTGCCTGTGAGGATCTCAGAGCAGCGTCTCCCAATGGGGTCTGTAGGTTCTTCCTGACCTAAACCAACTTTCCTTATGCTTGATCTTAGCAGACTGGGCATCATCCCATCCTCTGGATTTACTCAAGGCAAGTTGTCTACTTAAAATGTTGGTGTGAATCTCAAACACTTCATCCTTCTGCTGTTCCTCTGTTGGCACATCACCTCAGCCTCACAGCCCCAAGTATCCTGCACGCTTCTTGTAGCATCCTTGTTCCAGTGCTCAGCAGCTTTGTGTAACGGTATTACTGCGGGGTGCTCTCCCGTCATCTCTGTTACGTGCAGAATTCTTTGCTTAGCTGTTGTAGACCTAGGGCGGGAGGACTTCGCTCTGAGTTACTCTTTATGTGTATTGCAGCAAGAGGTGAAGAGATTTTGTGTGTTTCTGTAGCTTGTCTGTCCCACGGCTGTGGAAAACTCAGCTTTTTTGCTGTCCCCCGTGCAGGTGAGCTTTGCTCTGCTGGATGAGTAATGCTTTCAGCGGCTGTCCTTGAACTTGGAGGTGTTTCTTAGGTACCTGTTGCCCAAGTTTTCAAGATGAGAATTGTGACCTTGTTACTTGTTTGGCGGGAAGTCTGTGTGCAGGGGTTTTGTGTCTTGGCATTCAGATGCCAGTTACTGCATGCCAAGCTGGGGAAGGTGGGGAGAGGGACAGCTGAGGCCTGCTTATTGTGCACCTTTATTCAATACTCTTTTCTAGGCAGAGGTTATCAAGCTTTCTGCAAGTATTCAGAGCTAGCTTTTGGCACAGCCAGGGTAAGCAGTGGTCACAGGTGGTGGAAGAAGTCTAGGAAGAGGCCACCGCTGCTTTGGTGCCTAATTTGACCCTGCCTAAATGTAGCGCTGCTTCTGAAGGAAGAAGTAGGAAGGCTGCAAGAAGCTGCCGGCCTGGACCCAGCTGGACGTTAACACCTGCAATGTGCTCAGCAGCCCCGCCAAGGTACCAGGGAGGGAATGGCCTGGTCCCCACTGCCTGTGTCCTGGCCAGCTAGTGTCTGTTTGGTATTAACCCTTCTCAAGCCTCTCAAACTCAGCTGTTTTTTCCTAAGCTGTGGGCAGATCTGCTGTTGGGTGATTTAGTGTTAATTAACAAAAGGAGAAGAAAAAAAAAAAAAAAACAACAAAACCTTGAAACCTTCCACCTGCTGTACAGGTACAGACTCCCAGTCAAGCGCTCCTGGCTCTGGCTGGAGCAGTGTGTCTGCTGCCGGTGCTTGTGTTATGCTGTTGGTGAGACCCCTGAGCAGCCACAGGTGGACAGCCAGGAAAGCGTCGGTGGTGGCAGAGCAGCCTGTGAAGGACCTGGGAATACCTCACGGCTTCAGGTTTTCCTTTGTAATGACCGAGTGCATTCCACTGCCACCTCTCTGTCATGTTTAATGCTCCGGGCAGGTCAAGGGGCTGACAATATCAGTCCTGTAGTTGCTGGTGGGAGGATATTGTCTATCAGCACCACCAAGTGGGTTCCGTTCCATGTTGTGCCTGGCCCATCTCATCTCCAGACTCGTCTGTTAGTGCCGGTAACGAGGTGGCCTTTGCCTAGCTTCTCTGCAGCCTGGCTCAGGAGGAGATACGATGCTGCTCAGTAGCTGGCTAGAGTTACGGCAGCCTGCTCGCCTTTCTTCGGTGATGGTAGGGCAGTTGTGCCCAGTGAGCCTGCAGCTGCGAGAGCAGCATTTGTTAGGGCCCTACCTGGTGGAAGAGTAACGCGCGGTGGTGATGCGGCGTCTCCCGGCGTGGTGCTTGTGCTTGGGTAGCCGTGCGTAGCTCTCGCCCTGAGCTGTGCCGACAAGTGAGTGCGTCTCGTGCCTGGCCTTGTCCTGCTGCCCCAGGTTAACAGGAGTCCTGCGTGTGCGTTTATTGGGTAGGGGCCATGTGAAAAGCTGTATCTCTTGAGCTGATGGCTGGGTGTTCAGATTCTTTGCAGCTGGTACTTGTATCTGATTCATGCTTGTTTAAAGTAGACCAACTTTGCTCCAAGACTGAGAAGTCTCTTTTCCCCTCACTAGGAAGAAGATCTCTTAAACGATGTTTGCAGGGAAGTAGTCGAGAAGTGGTCTGAATCTCAGATTGTTGACGCCAAAGAGAAAAAAGAAGGTAGTGTCGCTGCTCCGTGTGTCTTTCCACGTGGTATGAGTACTTTGCAGGGCTTTCCGAAGATGAGAACTATGTGTCTGTCCTGTTAGGAGCTAAAACCAATGCTGCTAATGTGCGTGCAGATCTGGCTCACTTCTCATTGCCATGGCTGCTTATTTACTGTTGTGTCTTGAAACATGAAACGAGGTTGAGTAGTTTCACTTCTGTCTGTCACTGGCATTCTGCTGCTCCTTGAGCTCGGAATCCTGCAGAGGAAAAAGTTGTTTGTTTGTTTTTCTGCAGGATTTTTAAAATTTCCTTTTGCAAAAAAACCGAGGGCTTAATCTCCATTAAATGCTGATGATGCAGCGATGGCAGCTGGGCCCTGATGGTGGGGGCAGTTAAGGTGTAAAATGCATACGCCGCTTCAGTGTATGCTCCCTGGGGCAGTGAGTAGTTTTACACTACTACAGCTGCACCCACGGAGAGCCGTGCAGCCCCTTGTGCCTGCTCACCCCAGCCGGCATCAGGAAAGCATCCTTATTTTCCTCTTTCAAAATCTCTTAAAACTCTCCTTTTTTTCCCTGAACTCCTGCGGGGGGGAGCTCTGCCAGGCTGCTGCGGTACTAATGCTGCTACCTTCCCAACAATGCCTGTAGTCCCGCTGCTCCTTCGTACCCTCTCTGAAGTACCCTTGTCTTCAGCTGCTGGCTCTGGAGCGGAGACCTCCTGTTCTTGTTGCTGGGGGAGGCATGTTCAGGTCGCTGAGCAGAGCTCTGGAGCACCAGGAAGTCACACTGAGAGGTTTGGCAGCTTTAAGCACGCTGCATGGTTCAGTTAGGGCTCTTCCAGCTGCACGGACCTCACTGCCGGCCTGCGTAGGTGACAGTGTAGCATCCCTTTGGGCTAAATCTGTTTTTTTTGGTTACTTTGCCTTTTTTTTGTAAGTGCTGGTGCAGACGGAACA
The DNA here is from genome assembly GCF_011077185.1 of Oxyura jamaicensis. NCBI lineage: Eukaryota > Metazoa > Chordata > Aves > Anseriformes > Anatidae > Oxyura > Oxyura jamaicensis. The sequence goes on along the minus strand of NC_048919.1, from coordinate 405,068 downwards.
TCATCACTGATGTTGTTCTAGAAACAGTTCTCCCCAGTGAGCCCTTGTCATGAGGGCCGCGTTTAAGTAGCGCTTCTCTCGTCTAAATCTTGGGGTTTCACTTAACTGCTGAAGCACGCCGCGGCCGTGTCTTCCCCTGAAAATTCCTTGAAGTGTCTGTCCTTGGCTTAGCCTTGCCTTTGGCGGAGGACAGGAGAATGTTCTGTTATTCTTTGTATTAAAAAAAAAAAAAACAAATTCCTCTTTTGTGGACAAGTGACTGGAATTGCTGAAGTTGCTGCTGGACTCCAGCAGCTTGTACCATTGGTTTCTTGCAGTAAACCAGGGATTTTCTTACCCGTGACAGAAAGAAGGTAGCAAAATACACATGAGGTGTTAGCTCTTGTGGAAGAATGAAGTGTGTGAAATTAAAAACCTGGAGTGTATCTTCCAGCTTTTAAATTGAGCACAAAAGCTAACCCGTATGGAGGCCTGGCCTTGTGAAAGTGGCAGTGTGTAGCAGCCTTTCTACATCAGAAATAAAATTGTAAGTTATTAACAAACAATCAAATGTCAAAAATAAATGCCATTTTCAGAAATGGACACTGTGATATTAAAAGGTTAATCAACTGTTCATTTTCCTAGGTGAAAAAGGAGTATTAAACTGATTAGTAGCTTTTTTTTTCAGAATTTCTATTTAACACGATTTTAGCTACGTAGTTAAACAAACATACTTAACCTCTTTGAACCAGGACAGAATGCAGTTTGGGGTGAAATGGATTTTCATTAGCTAATGGTCTTATTGATTTAAGGGTTGAATCGTGAAGCTTCCCTTGCTCCAGGGAGAAGGGTGCCTGGGCAGTGCTGCGTGCTCAGGGGACCTCCTCCTCGCCACTGCTCCCATCACTTTGGCCAGGGGGCTTTGCCTTTGGGTGAGCAGCGCGAGGGCGGTGTGCTTGGCCCTGGTGGCAGGATGAGGCCTTTGGGGGCCTGCGGAGGCACGGGCGGGAGGTGCAGGAGGGAGCAGCTGGGTCTCGGTGGCTGCATCTGCAGGGACTGACTGGTGCTCTGACTCTTCTTGCCAGATGAGATCCAGGCAATTGCCAGCATGATGGAGAAGCAGGCCAAGATTGTAGTGAAGCCAAAGGAGATCTCCCAGGAAGAGAAGCAAAGGAAAGCTGCCCTCCTGGCCCAGTATGCCAACGTGACGGATGAGGAGGAATATCCTTTTCCTGAGCCAGTCAAGATGAAGTGCCTGGAAGGTCGATGCTTAGAAAAAAATCTCCTGAAATGCCTTTCTGGCTTTGTAGCGTCTAGTGGGAGAATTGGAGGAACTTGTCAGTCTGCTTTCTTCCTAGTGAAGTAGCTTCCATGGGAAAAAGCATGGAGTTTGTGGAGCGCCATGTGCGCAGACACTTCTCTGAGTGTTGTTCTCCACCATTGTCACACTCCCAACACGGCTTGGCTGGGCAAGGTTTGTCCACGCTAGGTGCGTTGCAGAAGAGTGAATCCGCTCCCAGCATCTGAGCATGGTACGTGATGTATTGAACTCCTCTCCTGCTTCCTGGCAAGAAATCTGTTGAAAAGATCCTCTTTAGAGGATCATGTAGATGTACATGATCCTGTACATGCAGGGTACATGTAGAGCGGGAGAGCTTAAAGTTAGTTCTTCGTAGTGCTGAAGAACAAGTTCTTCCTTGAAGAGAAAGTTAAATAAGAGCGGATCTTACCTGGCACTTGAGCAGCAGAGGGGAGTTAAACACTGGGCTTTGTGCTCGTCTTGTCCTTGATCATCAACATTAGTTTTTAGTTTCTTCTTCCTGGCTTGGTAAAATTGTTATTTGACATATTTTAATCTGAGTGTGACTGTGTAGAGGCACAAGTTTGTTACTGATGTCCATATTTCCTTAATTCTCTCACTGGCGACGATGAACAGGATGGATCTGTTGGGACAGCAGTAAATATTGGATCCGAGAAATGTATCCTTTGGTTCTCAGTGACTTGGGCTTTCTGGAGGGAAGGCAGCATCTGCGTGAGCTTCCTGTCCTTTTTTAATCAGTGTTGATGCTCAGTGTTCCTTTAGGGCCACCATTTAAGCTGGTGATTTTTTTTTTCATGTAACCTCACCTTGCTCGTAATGAAGTTAAAGGTTCATCTGCTTTTCTGCTCTCCCCCCACTGCCTTGTGTGCAAGACTGATCCTGCCATTTTATTTTTTCTCCTTTATCCCTTCCTTTTCTCTCCTGTCCTCTCTGAAGCTTCACAGAACACGCTACTGATAAAGGTAATTCTCCCAGCATTAGTTTAATGCTAAGTGGCGTCCAGATAGGCAGATCGTATCAGGAGCTAATAAAAGTGAAATAGAAGCAAGACTACTGAGACGTGCCTAAGGGCGTGGTGCAGTTGAACTTCGTTGGTGAGCAAGGACCAAACTGTCTCATATTTTTCTCAACGCAATAATTTGGAACATTCCTTGAACTCACCAGCTGGCAAGTTTAAGGTGGAAGCAGGTTTTATCACATCAAAATGTGAAATACTTAAATTACTCTCTTCCAAATGCTCTTCCCAAAGGGCTTACCTGCAGGAGAGAGGACTGAGGCTGTGGCAGTCCTTGGCGTCCCACCTGTGCCCGTGTCTGCAGCCTTCCTCCATGGCGAGCAGGACGGGTAGAGCTGCGCTGTGTGGGACTGTGTGCGGTGCCATCTCCTTTGGCCTGATGGTTACAGAGCTAGCGGGATGTGTTGCACCAGCTGTCAGCTCTGTGCCTGGGATGTCCGCTGTAATCACAGTGCTCACAGCTATACGTGCATACATACGCGCACATACGTGTATAGACATACACATAAATACAGCTATAGCGAAGCCGCTCAAGGAAGCTTTACGAAATGCATTATTTTTCTACTTCTGGTTTGTAGAGGTTTCACGTATTTTTTTCAAAGCAGTCTAAAGAACCTGCAGGCTTTTGAACTTGAATTTTCTAGGAAATAACTTGATTTTTCCATTTTCTAGGAAGCACAGATTTAAGCTACATGACCTTTCTGTTTGGAAAAACAAGCAGAGTTTCCTTTTTGTTTTTCCATTCCTCACCTCTTATTCCCAGATTCCTTACCTGCTGGGTAAGAAAGCAGAACTGGGAGTCAGAAACGCTCCTTTTCTTGCACAGCACTTCCTGTAGAGTTGCTGGCTGCTGGCATGCAGGGTTTATTTTCTCTGCAGAGCCCTTGGGTGAGAAATGGACACTTGAGATCTGTCTTAGGTGCATCAAGGCTGAGCTTACAGAGGCAGATCTCTGCGCTGCTCCCAGCAAGGCAGGGATCCTGCAAGGTGCAGCCGTCAGCAAGAAGCAGGAGAGCACAGGGACTGGGGGCGAAGCAGAGCAGCGCTGGTGCAGCCACTGCCTTTTGCTGTGCCGCGGGGCTGCGCTGTGACAGCTGACACCCCTCAGCCCTGACCGCCATCCCTCCGGATGGGAGGTGCGGCCCTAGGTGAAGGGGGAGGTAGAACAAAGCAACCCATGCGCTAAAAACAGCGTCAAGTTTACAGCCCCAAAATACCGCTGAAAAGATGAACTGTGCATGTTCAGACAGAGCATGTTGTTTGCCCTTAACTCGCTACCAGCGCTGTTCCGAAACACCAACGTGGAGGATGTCTTGAATGCCCGAAAGCTGGAACGGGAGCTGCTGCGAGATGAGTTCCAGAAGAAAAAAGAGCAAGATAAACTCCAGCGAGAGAAGGATAAGCTAGCAAAGCAAGAGCGGAAGGAAAAGGAGAAGAAAAGGACACAGAAAGGAGAGCGGAAGCGATAGCTGGGGTTTTCTAGTTGGACTCTCAAGGGATAAAATCAATTAAGAATATGGTGTGTGTTTAAAAAGCTGCAGAAATTCTGGGCACGTGGCTGGTGACTAGTTCTCTGGAAGCATTTCCTTTTTTTTTTTTTTTTTTTAAACCTAGCAAGAAAGAAATTTCAAGCACCTCTTAAATTGTGCCATGTGCTTGTGGTGTCAAGTGTCCCAGTCGGTTATTGTGGCCAATGTCTGTACCAAAGAACGGTGAAGTGACTGTCTGTGTTTCAAATTGATCAATTTTACTTCTAACTACTTAAAGCAAAGCAAAATGAGATGTAGGAAAGGGCTTCCAAACTGGCTGCATCCTTGTGCTGGCCTAGGATTTGCAGCATTGGCATTGTATAATTTTGAGAACAGAGCAAAGCCCCTTTCTGACATGTAATTAAGGACATGCTGCTATAGGGTGAATGTGAATTTACACTAACCTGAAAAATGTATTTGCAAATACATTTATTTATGCTGCCAAGAACAACGAGATGTCTTCATTCTGGCTGAGGGAGCAGGGTTTGGATCTGACCTCAGCAAGGGGAAGTGCTGTTCTGCAGCAAGAGAAAGGAAATCATATGAAATATATATGAGTTCCAGCTATGAGACTGCTTCACCCAGAGGCTCTTGGTAGGGGAAATGCCACAGTGATTTGAGTATCAGCTAGAGCAGTAGCTAATGGGTCAAGTCCTTATGCTGTTTTGAGATTTAATGCTGGTAGCTGGAAAATGGTGCTCCCCGATGTTTCATGGGGGTGAACATCGACTGTTAATTCTACACTAGTTGCCAGGGCAAATGCTTTAATGCAGGCTCTGCGCTGAGCAGCTGTGGCTGTAGGCAATTTGGATGCGCTGGCTTTACCAGCAGGTCACACTCCCTGGGCCCAGCTGCGCTCAGGAGCTGTATGTAGGGGTTGAAGGCTTCTCTCGCCCCACAAGGGCTCATTACCTGCCACTTCCACCCTTCTTCATGACAGGGTCACCTGCCTCTGGTAAGGAGAATACTAACTTCTGTACACTCTCATGGGTGTGTGAAGGAAGACCTGCAGTGCTTCCAGGGGCGCAGGAGAAGCGGTGTGCCTCACCCCTGTGCTGCTTTGTGTTCCGGCCACTGCCTTCACTTGCAAGGTTTGCTTTTGGCAACAGGCAGCTCCTGTCCTGTTGGTGGTAACTGTCCCTATCTACTGCTTTCAGCACCAGTCTGATTAAAGGGTAATGCATCCTATTTAACTATTTTGCAAGTGTGAGTATCTAACTGCTTTATCTTTGGACTTGAATAATAAAGCCGGCTGGCCAAGAAGCTGAGATCCTCTCTGCGTCTTTGTGAGCGCCAGGGTCCGAGACTGGGGCAACCAGGGGTGCAGTGCAGCAGCGTGGAGCCTGTCCTCTGGCGGGTTTATGCCAGGTCCTGCAACCTCCCTTCCTCTTACCCAACAGCAGTGTTTCAGAGGGCTGATCTGTTGCTGTCATGGTGCTGTCCCTCGTTCCCAGGTGTAGTGCCTCCCTTCTCCTCCTGTGGCGCAGTGCTGCCTCAGGCTTGGCCTCAGGGCTGGGTTCTCCCAGCCTCAAGTGCTGCAGTGGAGCCTGGCTGCAGGGTCGTCATTTTCCTGCAGCTGCCTCCGGTGTGCAGCACTGCAGTGGGATGGGGGTTAGTGGGGGAATGGGGTGCTCTGACCTCAGCACTGGGGGCTGGTTCTCACTTTTTCCTTGGCCCTAGAGCCCTTCCCAGAGGAAGGTTTTGGGCAGCTGTCGCTTCATGAGGTCAGAAGTGTGTTAGTGCTTCCACTTGCACCTCAGCTGGTCTGGCAGCAGCCTGCAGGTGGTACAAGTGCCTTTTCTCATGTTCCAAAACTGGGCAAGGCAAACTCTGCAACTTGCTACTGAACCTTTACTTAGATGTGGACAGAAAGCTGAAGCCTGGAGCTGACCATCTATATGGCTGACCAGAGCCTCCTACGTCTTTTTTATTTTTCTTCTTTTTTTTTGGAGACCTTTATAAACAAAGGTCAAGAGAAAACAGCCTGCGTTACCCTACTTGTTACTGGACCTGATGCCCACATGCTGTTACTGGCTCAGTCCAGCCTTTCAAAGAACAAAAAACTGAGCAGCACGTCACCCATCAAAACACAGACACGTGGAATAGCCGGTTGAATGGCTTTTGGAGGAGACTGCTCCCAAGCATGCCACAGCAGCAACCTCTCGCACATGGGTGGCTCCCCTCTGTTGGCATCATTCGCACTGCAGCCACAGGGTATTGGTATAAACATGCAATGTCTGGCTGGTGGCTCAGGACAGTTCTCCTGGCAGCATGCCCAGGAGCATCTAAGGTTAAAGCCCCTCCTGTGCCCACAGCAAAGGGCCTGTATTTAAGCAAGGCACCTTTTGCTGTCAGGGAAGCAGCACCAAGGGAGGCGCCCACCCTCATGCACCCAGCAGGAACTCCAGGGCCACGGCAGCAGAGCCCCCTGCCAGCCTGCAGCACCTCACCTCAGCAGCTGACCAGCATTTGGAGCTAGAAAACCAAGAGCATGGTGAAGTCGTGTGTGCACACAGACGTGTCCACTGACAGGACCTGAGGAACTGAAGTTCTGCCTTGGCCATTAGCCCATTTCAGCAGTTAATGCTTCCCAGCTTGTCCTTTAAGCTGTGAAGCTATTACCAAGTGTCAATAAATGTTGGTGTTGATTCAGAGAGCTGATCACTGATGTAAGGCTAACAATATTCGGGAGTGCATTACTGCAGGCCCATGGGTCCCTGTTTAGGAAGTTCCTAATCTGAAAAATTGTTACTTTACTTTCCTTGTCCTGGCAACAAGACCAAGAAATTTAGAATAGGAGAACTCCAGACACACTCCTGAGATTTCTATTGCAGATACTGAAATTATTGCACAGGCTTTGTCTGATGGTGCAGAGCTTGCAACTAAGAAAATACAGGAATATATATATATATACACACACACATACCACTTTGCACTGCACTGACTTTGCCTTAGTTTGTCTAAAGTTACAGTCATTTCCTCTATTAGCATCAATTAATTTCAGTATTAGCACTGCTTGGTAACTCTTATCTCAATAACTAACTGAACATTACAATCGCCATTAATGGAGAATGTTTTAGGAACTGACACTGAAGAAAAACAGAACAAATGCTCTTCAACAAAAGCCAATTTATTTCATAGCAGACAGACTACATTCAGTACAGTTCTGTTTTTAACATCAACATGTCCTAGGTTAAACTTAACAAATCTTAATGCAGTGACTTGTATCAAGATGTACTTTGTCCTCCTGCCCCAATAAAATCACTCTGGCAGTACTTTTGGTCATATCATTGATCAAAACGGTTACTCTACTTTCTCCTGCATTCTCATTCAGTTTCTTTCTCACATCATCTACTGACAATTTATGTGGTGTCATTACACCTTTTACGTATCAGGATTTCTAGAAGTAGGAAGAACACAGACATTTCAAATATCCGGGTACCTAGGCAAGCATAGCTGAATAAATTTAATCCAGACATTATAAACGCGACGCTCTAAGTGTTAAAACCCCTTATCTCCTGAGCCACATAATAACAACACTTTGTATCAATGAATAAGTTATTTATATTCCGTACAAAGAGATTGAGATAAGATGCGTAGATAAACACCAAGCATTAATAGCTGTCAAAAATACAGATGTAAACTAAGATATCTAAAATATGACAATCAAATCACAAACCAAACTAGTGAAAGAGTAACCTTAAAAAAAAAAAGATTTCAGAACATTGTGATACCCTCTTTTCTAAGTTCAAAGCGAAGGTATTAAAAACAACATTCATTATTTCAGCTGTTGCACAGCTTTCTAGAGGTTAATACTGTGTGCATGTCATATTTTGATTATGTTTAAATACTTTAAAACAGAGGTTTTTCTTTTCTTTTCTTTTCTTTTCTTTTTTTTCCCCAAGAGCATGCCCAAATGATTTGAACACATTCACTAAATTGCATGGTTTCACAACAGCAATTTTATCATCATTAATTTAGCAGAACCTGGTGCCTTTCCATTCACAAACTTAGATTCTAAAATCTCAAATTCATAAATATTAATATTTTAAATATTTAATTTTACATGAATATTGGGTACTTTTAGCATTTTTCTTCCTGTTTCCAGGTATTAGTTTGATAAGGAAAACATTTTTACATCACAATCTTGTCTGATACTGGCTGGACACCACAGTAGCCTACAATCTTTAAGACTCATTATTTTAAAACCTACTTACTAAAGCAAAACAAAACAAACTTAATGGAAGAGTTTTACACCAGGGCTCACCTGTAAAAGTTAAATAATCTGAGCTGTTAGTTGTTTAGTGAGTCTGATTATTTTAAATTAACGCTCATCAGTTTTTACATTCATCAAGCTTTACAACATCCTGATGCTGCCTGTAATGTTGACAGGTTAAGTAGAACTTGAGAGCCCTTCAGAAAATTCAACTTCTCATCAAGGTAGAGATTTAAATATGACTATTAGTTGTTTGAACTTCAGAAATAATTAGGAAGATTTAATGTATCATCTCTTCATACATACACACTGCGAAGTTTACTTCTGTATGCAACTGATACTTCATTAGTGCTTGCTTATTTCAGCCCTCTGATTTAGGATGCCACAGCCGTTCGGATTTTTGCGCACTTTTTCTTCAGGTTGGACCACCTCCTGCAGAGCTTTCTCCGTAACTAGCTGTCCAGCTGAAGGTTTCGGTAGGGTCATCTGGAGCGCGCACCAGAGAGTTGTACGTGCTTTACGTGTTGCTACACTCATCTCTTTAATTGCCAGAGCAAGAGCAAAAACATCTGTGAGGGTGAAAGGTATTTTAATCTTTATTACAGAGTTAATCAGCAAGCATTACTGGAATTAGTTCACCCTGGTGCTGACAAAAAGAGCAATACCCTTTAGGCCCTTTTTTAGTCTCATTTTGTGTCTTTTCCTTTAGGCCCCAATAAAAGGTATATGGAATTCAGGTACTTCTTTTGTCAAAATTCCTACTTAGCTCTCATCTATTATTAAGAGCACCTAAAGCCTTGCAGTCACCTCAGTGTTTGAAAGCATTCCATGTACACACACATACTGAAGGCGTCCTCCCCAAGCTCATTGCTGATTATTCCCAGTGACCTCTTCAAATTAACGCACTGGATCCTTTGCCCATCTTGCCTAATAAATCAGGCAAGACAACTGAAGGGATAGCTCATTTACAGCATTTTATTAGATCATGTTCGGCAAAAATGTGACAAAACCCACCACTTTAAGATAAAACGAAGCAGAGGTGGTGCAATGGTCCGTCTATTTAACAGCTCATTGCTTACAACAATTACTTAATGGGTAGATAATTATTTGATTTCAGTTCCAGCCTCTGTGAGGAAACAAATGCAATCACCTCTTCTAGGCACCTTAATCTTCAGTCAGAACTTGCATGTTATTTTGAGATAGGGGCACACTCCTGTTAGAGCTGGTTAACACCCCACTGCCTATTGGAATGCACACAAGGCACGTGAGTACTTGCCATCCCTTGTCAACACTTCCACGGGGTTTGGAAGAAGCGGAAGACTAAGATTTAAGATCTGCTCCTCCAAGCGCTGATGCTCAGTAACCATGACTGCAGCTTCATTCTGCTGCGAAAAGCTGGCACCTACCTTCAACTAATATTCTTGGACTCACTGTTCTGGGTGAAAGCATCTCTCTCGGAGATATGAAGGGTACCTCAGAAAAGGACAGAATATAAAGGCCCAACTTCACTGCCTCACCAGCTCGTCTGGCTCTCACTCAACGGGCTGATTTCTGTGAAACCCGTTCTGAGACATCTCTCTCCTGCACAGTGACCACTGGTTCCTATATAGTTAACAGTCTAAGTAGCTCAAAGGAGTGATACCAGAAAGTTGATGTAGGTAACTGTGAAGAATCACAGATGAAATACACTCTTCCAACACAAGTGTCAGCCACCCAAAGAACTCTGAAAGGCAATACTGGAAGGATAGCTCTGGAGAAATCAAGGACAGAATACAGAATGGGAGGATTTATTGACTCTTGAATTTTCAAAATTCCAAGTTTTCACACCAAACTTCGTGAAATCGAGAACAGACCACAGGAATGGTATCAATCTGGACTGCCTAGAAGAAGCTAAGAAACAAGTGACACTCAGATAAACGCGCATCTCAAAGCGGTAAGATAGGGTTGGTATTTGGTCACTACCAGGTAAGAAGGAAAAATCCCAGAGGAATAAGGAAGAGTTGTTTTACAGTCTTTGGCTGAATGCAGTGACAGAGTTACAGACATTAAAAGGTCTTTTCCCCCCTACACCAACCAACCAACCAACAAAACACCCAAAAAACTGTAACATCTAGATTCTTCTGAGAGATCTTGAACAGTGCATCTGGGGCAATCTCAAAACAGAGGTATGGTCACAGATGGCTCTGAATGCTGCACTGAAAGCTTTGATTGCTGTTCTGGGTGACAGATGGCACTCAGTATAAACCCCTTTCTCATCACTTCTTCCAGAACTTCATTTCAGTGGTCACGAACATTTACAAACAACTGCCAGAGATACCTTGTACAGTTCTGCAACTCTAGTGTGTAAAAGCAGAATTTTTCAGACTCATGTAGCGGCAGATAAGGGGCAGCTCAGCTCCACCTGCTTCCTACTGAAGTAAATCCGTGTTGCAACAGAAGTGAAGTAGCTGGGAGAAGAAAATATTATAGTTCTGGAATACTGGACGCAATAGATAGGTTCTGCCTTGCAAGATACTTCATATCCTATCAGATGGAATAGAAAGGTGCAGTAGAAACAAGGTGGAGCTGGGGGAGACCTTTTCTCAAACAAAACAAACCTCACTTAAGAAGAAAGCCCTGCCACAGAGAGGAGATACACAGCTTCAAGTGTTTTCCTCAAGGCTTTCCCAGACATGCCACAAATGCAGTTACTAGATTGAATATCCTACTGTGTGAAAGTCTCCCCAGTCGCCATAACACGCTAACATGTTAGAGACAGCCAGCAGGGAGGAGACGTAGGCACAGAAATTGCGACCCATCTCGTTCAGCCATCAGATCCCATTGTGCAAACCCCACTTCTTCCTCTACCGGGGAACTGATCTTGAGGACATCTTGTCTTTGCCAGTCTACTCGGTTCCAAAGAGCTTGCTGATCTGGGTAAGGAGCCAACACCAGTCATTTGAACGGGCTTAAAGAAAAAAGTGATGTGACCTTCAAGGTAAAGAGAGATGAGAATGATTGTGAAGAGGTGGAAAGGAAAACTGCGGTAGCGCGTCTTCCGGAGCAACGCTGAGAATTGCAGAACTGCATGATGGGACACACAAAAGGCATAAAGTAATCCGGATAATTCAGTTTGGAAAGCGAGGCAGGAAATGAACAGAGCAGTCGCAGAAATGTAGCAAAGCTCCAATACAAAGCCATAAAGCAGAGCATTACAGGTGGCAGGACTTTAATCTGACACACCTCGGGAACAAGAGAAGAGAACCTGCCATTCTGCCTGGGTACTAGTGGAAGATTAAGCTGAATATTCTGCATATTTTGGATGCCATAAAAACATTCTGAGCAATGTGTCATTGTATATTCATCCAAAACATTACTTGCATTTTATGTCAGTCTACGACAGAAATGCTTAAAGAGGGAATCCATTCCTAACTCAAGGCCATCCTGGTCTCTTTTCACAGATTCAACATTCAGATTCAAGGAAGTTGTACACAGAAACACAGACAGGACTAGAAGGGTGATGGTAGGGGGACTATGAGGGACTGGAAGAAGGAAGAGGCAATAGCTTAATATCCTCTCCAATGCCAAGCTGCGTTACATAAAAAACTCACTGCCTTTTATTAGTTGCTAGTTTATTAATTGAATAAATGCAACCATAACTGATTTCAACCATTTGCCTCTAAAACCCAGTGTTTGACCGTGTCCTCTCAAAACCATCATTTAGAAACCAGTCTGCCTCTCTCAAAGCTGAAAAATAATTTAAGATTGTAATTTATTTTAAAATGAAATAAAACTGTAATATAAAAACCTTCACAAATTTTAATGCAGACTTGCAATACTTGTGGAATTTTTCAGTTGCCTTATCGATGTAAGCATAGTTATACCTCTGTCATCTTGGCATCTGGGAGCTCCTTGCCTCTGTCGATTCGAAGCATTTACAATTTCATCTTTTCTACGTGACTGCACTACATGAATTACCTCCAGATGTTTATCAAGAGCAGTAGAAATGTTAGCATGAAGAGGAGAACTGCGAAGGCGCTCCATTTTTCCCAGCAAAGTCACAACCTAATGAACATTTCACACGTTACAAGAGTTCACGCTGTACTCACCAAGACTTACATGAAAATTAACCAGAGTAGGAAGAAAAGCTTAACAATAACCATTATTTTCCTTTGAGAACAGTTCATAAAGTTATAATTGAAGTAGTTAAACTCTTACCTGGGATTTTTTCTTCTCCAAAAAAAAAGCTGTAAAATACATGGGTGTGCACACGGTAACAGCAAAACCTACAATAACCAAGTATTAGGACACCTGCTTTCTCGTTAACCATGGATATATCCAACTTTGAGACAGCTCTGTAATGGGAGGTGGTTCCGTGACAACATGCCCTCTTCTGAAACACGATCACCATGGCCTTACTTTAAGTCAGCAATGCTGCAGCTACCTGGGTCAACACCAGTCCCAAGACTGGCCAGTTTTCACCCAGATGACCTCCTTGTGCCAGCGCAAAGCAAATGGCAACACGGGAGAGCAGCAGTCCCAATTCCGACTGGCTAAAGCCAGCTGTGGAACCACTGCCTGAGGATGGGTCCTCAACACCAAAGGAGTTCTTTCAGAGAATACCAAGCACAAGCAGCATCCAAAAATCATTGTTTTTTTTCAGTCAGTTGGAAACCTGCGTCTTTGCTGCCTTGTTTACAACCGTCACATTACTATGGATTTTCCCTGGGTGAGTGGTTCACAGACCTCTGCAGAAACAGAACACAGAATTCCAAAGCTGTCATGCTTACAGGACAATGGCTACGCTTGATGATCTATAAAGAAATCTGATGATTAATGGTCATCCACAGGTTAGAAAATGCCAGGGGCTGGGAGCACAGTGCAAAGCCAAGTTCTTGATGTTTCCTTGCAACAGGACTGTAGGCTTTCCTAAGAAAAGGAACAAGCCCTGAGTTTGTAGGATGTAACAGTGGGAAACAAAAGCATTTGAATCAGGGCAACTCATCCAACCTGCCCCGAGTACCCTCAGAACAGAGTGTTGGCAAGACAATTATTTTGACAACAGCATCCACCACAGCAGCACAGGGCAGCCTCCTCCTTGCCACGAGGCTCAGTAGTGAGAATCTGGGAAGTAGCAAGGTCCCACCGCCAGAGCAGTCCTGCTCTCCCTTAGGTCATGAAAGCCTTGAAAAAGTGTAGGCAGGAATAAATTATGGTACTGTGACAGCAGCAGCAACCAGTAAACTCAAAAAGTGACAATCTACATTAAAAAAAAAAAAGCGAAGGAAGCAAGGAGAACTTCACATAACCAGCTGAGGAATCAGTCACTAGGAAAGGAAACGGAAGTTGTTACGACTGTTTGAAAATCACTAGAATTGTTTCTGAAGAAAAAGACAAATCTTAAGGAGTGGCATAGCAGGATTATATAAGCAAGTGAAACGACGTAAGATGACGCTGACAGTCATTTCCCAGTCTCACTTAGAGTATCTGATGGTTGGATTTGATGATCTTGAAGGTCTTCCGATCTGAATGATTCTATGTGCTACTCTTAAGTCCAGATCCACAGGAGGAATTAGGATCTGCAAGTCTCATTTTTTCAGGTACCACAACCTTGTCTAACAGGATCACAGTGGTGCGTTATATGTCTCCCTTCTTTACACTATGCCTGCGTGCCACGTGTCTAAAATCAAAGTCCACAAAGTCATCAAAACCGGGCTGCCCCAGCAACCCAAGGAGAACCACTGAATGCTCAAATGCTCCAATTCCCACCCCCTCACATTTTTCAGAAGTTCCTTCTGAACTCCAAAGAGAAATTTGCTCCCACTTGCGACTCAGAGGCATTCCTTAAGCCTGCCCTCTCTTGTAAAGCACAACCAATACCCTTCGACTGTCACAGGGCCTGCTGAGTAATTCAAGTCCCCCAGTGGGAACAGCAGACAGCCAGCAGCAGTGTTGAGGCTGACCGCTTGCGTGGCACACTCGCAGGGAAACAGCCAGCACCGCACTGACTCTCCAGTTCAGAGGTGAGAACACAGCACAGAGTAAGGACTGAAGTTTTGATGCCTGTTTGTCACAAAACGACGTCTGTGGATGAGGGACTACGATGCTTTACCAAGCCCATACAGATAACCTCACGATTAGAAATAAGTTCATATTTACTGTCTCTGGCAAAAATCATTGTTAGTCCAGAACAGAGGCTTCACCAGGATAGACTGAAGGTCCAGGCTCCAAGTATCCCCCAGCGGGATGGCTATGGCATTCTCCAGTTACAAAAGAGCTGCAGATTTACATTTCCCCAAGCACAAAGGAGATGAGAGTCTGTAGAGGGTTGATTCTGGTTTAAAGTGTTTTTAATAGCTACTGATGGCACAGTGAAGGAAGCTATTGTCACTTCTCCTACAGCTATTGTTCTGGAACTGAGAGCAACTGCAAGTGGAAATCTCAAATGAGAAATTCAAAGTCTTTGACCACCAAGAGGATTTAACTGAATGCTCCACACTCTGAAGAGCTAATCCCAGATCCAGCCAACTCAGCTTCCACTTGAACCTTTGTGCCAATGTTTCTCTTTGGCTGTCACTCAGCTTTTTGATGTTGGAATCCAGGTTAAACAGCCCTACTGTGCTTTCGAGCATCCTTGCAACTACTTTTTAGCTGCCATCTACCAAGCATTTGTGGTTCTTCACCCTGAAGTTTGATTCCTCAAATGGCTGGGCATGATTAAGTCCTATTTCAGACAGTCTTAAAGTAGTAGGACAGGGACAGGCAAGCCTTCTCAAAATAAGGAGGTAACTTTATAACATTGCTCTTTTGGGGTTCACAAAACAGTAGTTTAAAACGCATCCACTAAGACTTCAGCCTATCAACACATCTTGTACTATTCACTCTACTCAGAGGTATGAACAAAACTGGGCAGTTGCAGAAAACTGATTTCAGCAGGCTGTGAGCAAACACAGCTCCGTGGCTCATTTTTACCTGTGCAAGACTGGTGAGACTGCGCCTTAGCACTGCTGCCTCAGCAGTAGCTCAACTCAGTTGCATCGGTTCCTCCAAAACCAGCATTTTTCAGAACAACAGCCACCTCCTTTAATCTCATGTCCCTCAGCAGGGACAAGCTGCAGTCTCTCTGCTTTCAGCCCACATTTCTCTTCCTTCTGCAGCATGGGCAGCCTGGCTCCGGCCTCTCTGCCTCAGAACAGCTGGATCAGGCCGTCGCTGTTCTGTTGGCAGGGCGCAGATCGGCGCTGTGTGTGTCTGTCTCCTCCCTCTGGTCTCCCTCGCAGAATTCGGCTCAGGCTGCTGCCTCACAAAGCAGCACGACGCTGCACACTGGCACCATCGTTTGGCCACAGAGCCACACGCAGCCCCAACAACAACTGTCTCATTTACAGGTTGTGGCTGTTTGGCTTAAGAAGCAAATTAATAATGTAGAAATTCAGTCTGAAGTTGCATCAAATAAACATTCTGCACTAACAAATACACAAGACTCTTAAGAAAATATGTCAATGTCTTATAAACGTTAATAAACACCTGCTTTTTTCACAAGTGCTTCCTCTTTATAGTGTCCAAATCCACAACAAACATTTTTCTGCTGAGAAGGGGCAAAAGAGGTGTTCAAAACAGAAGAGCTCAAAATGCAGGCACATCTCAGAGCCATCCAAGCAGTTTGGCTGGATTAGATTGATTTCTGGCATGGCACGCACGCTTTTGAACTGGAAAACACACCTGACATGTACACAGGTAAATGTGAGCCTCAGCTACTCAGTGGGTTCTCTGCTAACAGAGCATTGAACCTGGAGCTGTAAAAATTCTAGCTGTGCCTGCTGAAGCATTATTCTGTGCACAGCCTTTAAGAACAAAGCTATTTGGAGAAAAGCTGCTCTGATAAATTTACATATCTTACGCTGTACTCTAAGATCTATGTGATAAGTACAACAGGTTTTTTTAATCTTTCTACAACTCACTCTGGCTTGTTCACGTAGCTGATCCACAATTAAGCGATCAACTCTTGATGGGTTTGATGTCAGCCTTGGAATTGGGGTGTTGTTAGTACTGGAAACTTTTTTCCCTGGGTAATTCTTAGCAAGAGCTGATTCAGTCTGCAGAAAAACAAAAGATAACTCCCTAAGAATGTAAGTTGTGAGGTGTGCTTTATTATAGAAGCAAGAACTGTGAGATGCATGGTATTTTTCCCTGGGGTTTTGGATTTTCTGAAGTAGGTAATGCAGATTCAGACACTCGGGATTTAACCATTCGGTGTGACAATCACCTGCGTTCAATGAACAACCAGTTTACTCAAAGCAGTTCAAATAGAGTAATTACGACAAGATAACATGTGGTGTATATATATGGCACGCAGAAGTGCCACGTCTTCTCACTCTGATTACAGCCTGTATATTTTTTTTTTCTACAAATAACATGGACTCAAGCAAGAACTACAAGGCAAACGGGTATAGACCTCATCCAAAAAAATTGCCTCAGTCAGCAATTATCCTACATTTTGTACAGTTTGGTCAAATTGCACGAAGCATAGGCTTTGTTGTTGTTGCTGTATGTCAAATCAAATGTTATTTACCTGTAAGAAAATTACTCTGAAAACTGACTGCAAAATTTCAAATTTCAATCTCATTCAGTTCAGTACTATGTCACTCTGGGACACCTGTAACAACAGAGACCTAACTAAATCTGTTTTAAAGCTGCCTTTCTTACATAGTTTGGTGGTGGTCCAGGCAAAACTGCAGCCTCATTTTCTCCAGTCCCCACGTACTTCTCAGCATGCACCTTTCAACTCTTTCTCTTTTGCATTTTCCATGCAAACAGACACCAACCCCATTTCCCTCTAACCTCTCTATTCAAAGCAACAACTGGCTTTTGTCATGAACTGCTTTGCAAAAATCTACGTTACATCCCCATTAAATTTATTTTATTGGCCTGGGACAACAGTCCCAGTAGTTCTGCGGAGAAGGTAACAACCAAATGGCCAGCCCCCACTACTCCCTGGTTACATTGGTCACAATTTCCACAGAGAAAATGATGGTTCCAGATTGATTCTGAATTTCCGTACCAGCTAAGCTGGAGGAATTAAGATAGCTTTTACATTTAACAATGGGAGCCTGAGGCACTTGTGCTGATTACCAGAAAGGGCAACTGCCTTAAGTAGGGAAACTGCTTCCTACAGAATTGTCTGAAGCTTTTTAGTTTAAGTGCTTTAATGTTACTGTTTCTTCAGTTTCTGGAGGGAAAAATAAATAAATAAATAAATAAACAAACAAACAAAAAATCACTTCCCACAATATACGTTAGGTTTTAAACATCAGGGAAGCAGGAAGTGAGAAGAACCCCTTGAAAGAACTGTAATCCTTGAAAGGATTGACATTTAGTCCTAATTCAAAGTATAATTAATGTATTTGCCTTGCAAATTTCCAGATGCATTGTTTCTTGTGCTAGAGTGTATTTTTTTTTCCGTCATACAACAAACCTTTCCCTGATCCCCAAACAGAAACTGAAAATGCCACTAAATTCCCGCTCCAAGTGTAACATGCAGTTCAACATTGGGTATGCTCCAAAGCAGGCTATAAACCTTCAAAACTTCTGAATTCACTCTCAAATATATACGGAAGGAAAATCTTTAAGTGTTTCAACTCAACAATGAGAACTACCCATGTTCTCTAACGGGTATGAGTATGATGAGATCTAAATTAAATCTGTGCTATGGCATATTAACATACATACTCTTTTTTTTCTTTACCTTCTTTCTTTCTTTTTCCAAAGCTCTCCACTGTTCATAACACTCTTCTAGTCTAAGATGGAGCTCACTAGCAGGCCCACTACGGGTTTTAACTTGCCTTTGAAATCCAAATGCTGGTACAAAACCAGAAAAAGAGCTGTCACCATACATCATATCATTAAAGTAAGGATAGAAGCGATTAAAATCATCACAGAACAAGTCGTAAGACTCCATCAGAGGGACAACTGAATGGCCAAATGGACGAGCTGATCTCAGGGGGAATGCGCTTGAACCAAGCTGTGGATTACGTCTCAAGTCACCCATCATGCAATTGCTGGGAAAGCTGGAGGCCTGTAGGCGAGTCACATGGCTGATAGCATTACTGTCTCCGCTTCCCTGCCTGAGACTAAACTGCCCCTGAGACTCCACTGAATCTTGGTACACGTTCTGCAACAAACCGTCTGCATGTTTTTGTCCTTCCAGATCATAATGTCCACTCTGTGGCTTCAACTGAAAACAGTGTTTGTTCAGATTTTCAATGATCCCGAACTGCTGAGCTGAGTAATTTTCACAGAATCCATTTGGCTGCTTTAATTTCTTGTCACTCAGATAGTCAATGAGATTCTCTTCTTCAGACTTTACCAGCGCTTCCACATAAGAAGCAGACTGAGCTCGTTCTGAAGCGTTATAACCAAAATCAAGACTTGAAAAAAACGAAGGATTATCTTGACAGTACTTATGAAATAAATTACTATTTAAAGGGAAGGTTGAAGACGATAACGGAAAAGAATCATTAGGATGACTGATTTTTTTTGGAAAAGCAGATAAATGATTATTTAGTTTCACCAAAGGACCTGGGCTCTGAAATGGGACAGAAGCAGTGGTTTTGCTTTGAATGTTCATCCAAGTTGGCCTTGCATTAGTACCTGCTGAAGTGTTTGCTGAGTTTGGTAGTAAAGGAATTGATTTACAGTATTCAGAATTCTGAAGATCAGACTTGGAAATCTGCTGCTTATCTACACCATTTGCACAGTCGCTATTTCCTGGACAAGCTGCAAGAGATTTTAGTCCATAGTCAAATTTTTGTCCCAGATCAGTGCAGAACGAAGGCTCACTGGAAAACTGTTTTTCTGATAGAAGTCCTGCAGCCTTGGGAAATGTAAAGTTTTGCTGATCTGGAATTGTATCTTCTATTTTTTTCTGAGTACCTGATTTAACTTGAAATAATTTAGTATAGGGTTCCGTGTCCAGAGATAATGCCTGAGTTGTTCCATTTACTAACTTCTTATTTTCTTGGAGGCTACAATTGGTGCTCTTGTTAGGCTTTGCTTTACTAGAATGAGAATACTCGGTGTATCTACTGTAATCTGCACTTTCGTTGTATCTTTGAAACTGTGGAAGAAGTGTTTCTGCCCGCTTTTGGTGCAACTGCACATCTGTTCCTTTGGGACAGACCTTCTCTCTTCCATAGGAGTAAGCTTCAGCTCCTGAGTCTTTAATTTCTTCTAAATACCCAACTGGAGGTGTAAAGGTGTTCTTTATATATGGATAGTTCTGATATATGGGTGTTGTCTTAATATTCTCACTAGTCTGCATGTTGCAACAGTTGACATGCTCATTTTTAGGAGAGTATAACCATTGCTCTTCAAGGTCTATACCAGTAAACCCGTGATAACATTCATCTACTTTTTGTTGTGATGTAAGATTACCACTTTGCAAGTACTGTTTTTCAGCAGCAGATGTGGATTCACTACTATAAAAACCCTGTTGCGAGACAGCTGCAACAACTGGTCTTTTAGTTTCTGACAAGTCATGGTGGTCTGCGATTCTGGTTGCATTCAAGGGCCATACTGACTTTAAACTGGAAGAGCAACTCCTTGAAAAACAAGAAATACACAGTTAGATTCTGTCCGTGGTGCTCCTCTTCCATTCTCAAATGCAGGAAAAGGTTTAAGCATCCAATTCTCCCCCAACCATTTATCTTAATTGATTAAAGTATCTCTTTCTCCAACTTCTATCTACTACTGTAACCTGCTCAGCTTCCTGTACCTGGGCTAGACAGCTAATTCTGGCGTGCCTAAACCAACCCGTATAGCTTGGGAGCTATGTACAATGCCTTCAAGCCTCAAGTGATGCGTGCATACCAAATATGTCCAACCAATTCTTTCCAAGTATTTACTATACATTATCTCCAACATAGTCCTGGTGGAGAAACAGGTTAAGATTATCATACTGCTCAAACTACCCACAAGTCTCCAAAGCCATGACTGAGTTCTCCAGACAAAATGCTTCTGTGGATCATCTTGCTTATTGCTTCCGAATCGCCTGTCTTTCCCACTGGCTTACACTGCTTCCTACAGGTAAATCAACTCACTAAAAATAGGTTTCTCAGCAAACTTCCTTTCATTCCACTAATTACCATGGATTAACACAGGAACAAACACAATGTGTCAAGGAAAGCTGTAAACAGGCTAAGTGAAAAATGGAACCGTAGCTGGTTCCAGCCAAATTTGGCAGTACTGAGAACAGAAATCCAGTCAAAACTGGCTAAAGCAAAGGAATTACTAGGTACAGATTTTGATCAAGACTGACTCTCTCTAATGTTTTCCTTCACTTCAGCCACCTAACTCAGCAAACATACAGAAACCAGTAGAGCTGTCTGGGGAAGACAGGAAGGAAGAATGCTGCCTGACTTGGGAACCTTGAGAACTGGGTTTCCTTTCTTATCCCTTAGATCTAGAATGCTCAGATTCAGAAAAAGATGGGATCTGAATTGCTCTGTGTCAAGTTATTGCAACTATCTATGCTTGCTTCCAGCATTAGAACATCGGCATAATCAATATCACACTTAGACATATAAATATTGCTGAAGTGGCACATACATGAAGAAATACTCACTCTTCCATGCTGCCAATTCAAGAGTGTAAAAGAGCACTATTTCTATTTTTGGGTATTCTGTGACTTGAAATTAATTAATAAAGAACCTAAAGCCTGAACCCAATCTTCATCTAAAAAATTAAGCCGAGGCACATACTCAAGGAGATTTATTTTAATACAGCATTTCCAGAAGGCTCATTAAGAACTTATTTTAAAACTTCTAATAAAAGAGTTCCATAAATACCAGAAAGCCAAAAGCTACCAAGCTACTATCACAAGTAAAATACTAGAAGATTAGGGTGAAGGAAAGGAAATTGCAAAGAGTATGAGGACTTGTTTGCTAGCAGCTGACATGAAGATGACAAATAGAAAGCAGATGCAGATCGGTGAGGGTAGTTTTTGTTAGAGGAAGAGAATGACAATAGTTCTCGCACGGCAACCTACTCACCCCTCAGCACAATATGGCTGCGATTTATCTTGTTCTTCCAAGATGTTAGACACTAGACCATATAAATCTGTTTCACTGCCATAATCATTCCTTTCAGTCTGAATTCTGAGAACAAATTGCGTATCAATTAAAATAATTACTTTGTTTAAAATATTTCATTAGATTTAAATCACACAAAACAACAACAAAAATCTATTCCTTCAACACAAATGATCTCTGTCAAAACTGACTACCTGGACTTCACATTAGTCTGGGAGGCGGCAGACTGCTTATTGTCATCTCCATACACAGACCATGGTGCATATAGAAGGGAAGGGTCCGCAGGTGCAGCGTATTCTGATGTTGAAAGGGAAGAGCTGTAGGTCTGAGGTAGGTCTGCATTTTCTTCATTCTGCGTTTTATATACAATAAAAGCATTGATTTTAATGTGAAACACTTGTGATAAATTGTAATGTTAAATCAAATTGTCATTTCATCATTCTACCAGGTTGTAAATGAGTTTACCCCTGGAGTAACTGGATCATGAGAAAACAGCAAACCACGTGTTTGTAGCATTATGTCAAAAAGTACCTTCTGCTACTGGCTACTGCCCGCTGCAGATAAGCATAGAAGTAAAAATTCCAGGCCGTGTCAGCCATAAACTTTATGGCTATGAAATGCAAAATGAAAAGAAATCTAATATACTTAACTATCATGGCGCTTCCTACTGGCCAGACTAATCCTCCTGCTCAACAGGCTGGTTTATGTGAACGCTTGGACTCTATGGCACATCACTCAAATACCTGTTGCAAGATCTAGGCTCCTCCTTTTTCGCAGTTTTCTTTAGAATAGTCATTTGTTCTTCACTTTGTTACAAATGTTTATGCTAACAGAAGAACAAAGCACATATCGAAACATTATCTTCCTCAACTCCACTACTTCATCTCTCACATTGACAAGCACTTCGTAGTATCTCCGAATCTTTTTTTTAAATGCTTCATTAGACTCCCTCTAACCTAGTCCTAATCCCCTCCCTTCATCCTTACATTTTGTTGTTTTTGACTTTAACTCTCCTTTCAGTCACAATCTTTTGATTTTGCTCCTGTGACTTTTCATATTTTTAATCCAGGTGAGCTCTGTACCAGCAACTTCAACAACTACTTTTTAGCTCCAGATGTCCCTTTACTCTAAACCCATTTCCTTCTGCTGGCCCTAACCACTCCACATTTCAGCATGCCAGCGGTTAACTCTTCCGTGACTTATTCAGCTAAATTTAGCAGATCTGCAGCTGAAGTCCTAATTTCTCCTCCCACAATGCTTTTTGCTCCCCAGTCTCTCTTGTTGGTTAATGCTACCTCTCACATGTTTATCAGCTTTCTACATTTTTTCACAGCCTGTGTCTTCTGTCACTCTGCCTCTAAAACCACGAAATGTTCAAACGGAACTCATCTGTTGTCATTTCCCTCTTTCCAGTACTGTCAGCCCCACTTCTGTGATGTTTGGGACGAAACAGAAAGTGCAAAATAAACAAAGCAGGTTTATGGGAAGTTCATGAACTATGAAAGTTGAGGAGAGAAGAGGTAGAAGGCCCTGTGCTATTCTGCAGTTATTCTGTTATTCTCAAATTGGAATCTCTCTTAGGGGGAGTTTTCTTGGAACTCTGGGTGCAGTGGGGATGACAGGACAGCTTTCAGAACCTATCCCAACACAGCAGATGGTATCGGGCAAAAGCTGACAACAGAAGTGAGGCAGCAAAAGATGGGATACAGAAGAGAACAGCCTTTATCGTGACTGTACTTCCCTCACTGTCACTGTCCTTCCTGGTGGGCATCACTACCACAGACAGTATGAACAAATCAAACACCGTAATTGGTGTTCTCCAATATAAGAAACTACATTCATAATATTTTTGACTGTTTTGCTTACAAACAACCAAACCTCTTACAAAGATATAAAAAAATGATTTATAATCAACTGAACCTGTGATTTGTAGCAACCATACAATGAGCCAGAGCCCGTCATTACACTACTGAATACATCAGTCAGCCTCCCGCCAGCTTCCGTGCTACTCCAGCAGCGACTGCCACCTCTGCACGCAACTTTAGGCTATGCAAGACAAGGGGAAAAAAACAAAGAGGTAGAAGGACATAGTTATACATACACCTGCGAGTTGTAGATCTTATACCAACTTTAACTTCTCTGACATTTTCACTTACCTGTGGATTCTGCTCATCTGAGTGCTCGAGGAGTTAGCTCTACATAATGTCATTACAACACTTTCAGATTTACTCTTAGATCCAAGTTTGATGCAACAACCACAAGAAATTCACAAGGTGCTTAAAGACAGAGGAGGTGCAGGTAAAGAGGAAACCTGCGTTCTCCGCTGGGCTTCTGAACAGCAAGGGCAGACAAGTTGTCTGGCCATCTATGCACCACGCAACACCTCCCATCTTTAATGATCCTTTCATCACTGCTCGTATCGGATATGTTGTGCTACATAAACGCACGTACACGCTTTTTCAGATTTCAGGAGCTGTAATTTTACTGTAATGCCCACACTGTGAGATACTGAGGAAATGTGCCCCATTCTCTAACTCAGGGAAACAACCTCCACCTAAGAAACCCCCGCCCCACCGCCAAACTGGATGTGCTCAGGAAGAGGCAGCCAGTGGGAGAAGGCAATGAAAACATAACAAAAACTTCAGCTTTTCTTCCCTTTTTCTGAACACTGAGGTACACAACAAAATCAAAATACAACTGGCTTGCTAAAAAAAACACCCTTAGCTCAGAAACACAGAAATGAAGTTATTTGCATAATGTTTAAAATATTACTGGAGCACTAGAATCATAGGCTCATTTAGGTTGGAAAAGACTTTCATGATCACCAAGCCCAACCACCAGCCTGCCCTGCTGAGCCTTATCACTAAAACGTGTCCGTAAGCACCACGTTTAAGAGACATGTGAGACGTTTAAGAGATGGGTTTAAATACCCCCAGGAACAGGGACCCCACCGTTCCCTGGGCAGCCTGTTCAATGCCTCACCACCACTTCTGTGAAGAAATTCATCTTGACATCCCATCTAAACCTCCTCTGGTACAACTTGAGGCTGCTGCCTCACATCCTAGCACTTACCACCTGAGTAAAGAGGCCGGCAGCCACCTCGCTGCCAGCTCCTGTCAGGAGCTACAGACCGCGATGAGGCCTCCCCTCAGCCTCCCATTCCAGACCAAGCAGCCCCAGCTCCCTCAGCTGCTCCTCACAACTCATTTTCCAGTCCCTTCACCAGCTTCGTTGCTCTTCCCTCCATTTGTAATGCTTACTATGTTCAGAAAATGTACAAATTTGACAGTGCTAACATTCTAATATTATTTGGAACTAGCGCTCCTCTCTAAAATGCTTTATCTATAGGTCCATGAGATGAAAATGGGGTGCAGTGTGAGCTTCCTTCTAGCTTACATAGCAATTACACCAATGTATTTTAACACATTGGTTTCTTCAGACTTTACTACTGTGTGAACACACAAAGCCAGAATCAGTGTGAAATATGGTGACTTTTTAATCCAAATTAAACCATGTTTTCTCCTCAGTTATCTCCTCGTCCAGGAGGGTCACCAAGCACTTACTGTGTACTTGCATGGCGTGTCATCTCAGAGAACAAGGGGGCACAGGGACACACATGGGCTCAGGGAGCTCCTACGGACGGGTTACACCTCCCCATCCCCACTCCCAAATTTCCCAAATAAATTTTTACACGGCTCTTTGGAGCTCGGCTTTGCAGCGCCTGTTGCCAGTACCAGCAGCCCGCACCAATCACAGGCGGTGCCCACGGCCAAGCCCCAGCACTGAGGGCACTGAGGGAAGCGGGTTGCTGACAGGAGCCCCACCGGGCCGCAGCGCAGCGCCTCGCCCGCCCCCGGCCCCGCTCCGTTACCGGCACCCCAATTGCCCCGCTGCCTGCTGGGGTTCTGACAGGAGAAGTGCGGCGGCCCGGCCCCCCGGGCCCGCGGCCGGCTCCTCGGGCTCTCCCAGCCGCCTATGCCGCTCGCCTCACCTCCATAGGTGCCCAGCACGGCGCCTCCCGGCCCCCGGCGCTACCGGCCCCCGGCGCGGCCGCCCCCTCCCCGCCCCGCCATGGCGGCTCCTGAAGCCTGAGGCGGCCGTTGGCCTCCGCAGGGGCAACCGCCGGCCCCGCCCCGCGCGCCCGACGCGATTGGCCGGCTCCTGAGGGAGCGGGCCAATGAGGCGCCTCGCGCCTCCCCGCGCCGCGTGAGCTCCACGCGGCTGTTCGGGCGTCGAGAGCCGGCGGCGAGTTACGGGGAAACGGGGCTGGATTTCGATTGGCTCCTGACTGCCAAGGAGTAGCCAATGAGAAATCAGCTCGCTCCGTCCTCCCGCCCGTATCGGCTGCGGGCCGGCCTATGAGGGGCCGCGACGGAATTTTTTACCCGGAGACAGCAGCAGCGGCGTTTGGGCGGCCTCGCACTGCCCCCCCCCTTTCAGGCGCTGCCCCCTGTGGCTGCTCTGTTACGGGCACTGGCAGCAGAGCATTCCCGGGGCCCCCTGCCCGCCCTGGGGGCCCTGCCCCGGGTCGTCGGGTCGGTGTGCAGCCCGCCCAGTGCCCGCTGTGCCGGGCCTAAAAAGAAAACACAAAAAACACGCGTAAAAGCCCTGAAACCAAACGCTGCTTGGTTTTCGCTGCTCAAGCTATTTCTGTGTAATCTAGGGATGCCGTTTTCGCTGCCATAACCGCACGATGACCCTTCTGGATAGGGGCATGAACGTTTTCTTACGACTTGTGAGCTCTCGTTGTGATGCGTCTCTCCCGTTCCCTGCCCAGCTCGCCTCCAGCGCTCCCGCTCCCCTCGGTGCAGCCCGGCCCTGTGCAGGTCCCTGGGACAAGCCTGGCTGCTGCAAAACGCTCTGTGGGGTCCTGATCCTGCCCCCTGCGCCTCCCTAAGCTCAGCAGGGACAGGAGCCAGGGCCTGGGGCAGGCCCTGGCGGAGGCTCTGGAGGGCTTTCCACTGCCCTGCTCAGAGCAGGTTCAGCTCTATGCTCACAGCTCCGCAAGGTGCAGTCCTGGTAACTTGGGAGGCAACTTGTGGCTGGAGCACTGTGCCCAGTGGGTGTCTGGGATCATCTTTGGTCCTGGACCTGAAGAGAAACTTGTGTGACTGTAGTGTTTGGTTTGGGAAGATTAGCTTTTTTTCCCCATAAACTTGTCACCCTACCCTTGCCATTCCCTCATGTGCCCTCTTGTTCCCCAGATCCCATCCTGAAGCCCAAGCAGCCACAGCCCTCAGCAGCCTCCTGGCCTTCCTCCCTATGTAATCAATCTCCATGCAGTGTCCCCTCTGCATGGAGATTGGAGCTCGAGCTGGAGCAAGATCCTACCTCCCCGGCCACAGGACTACACAGACAGGGGCCAGGTAGAGCCCCAGGAGCTGCAGGCCCTGATGGGGAGGAGCTGGAGGCTGATGGAGAGAAGGGCTCCTGGTGCTGTCCCTAACACATCAAGACCGATCATGGCGATTCCTGCCTCCCTGTGCACTTATCCACCTCCAGCCCTCTCTCCCTTCCTCCTCAGTTCAACCCCTCCACCTATTCCCCTCCCTCCACCCGTCTCTCCACATCTCCGTCTACCTCCACCTTCCATTCACCCATTACTCCATCCCTTCTTCTATCCATGCAGAGCAGTAACAATCGGTGGCACTGGCTTTCCAAGGCTTAACCCACAGGTCCCAGTGCCATGAGCACTCTTCTACCATTTGGTGGAGCTGGGGGCACTGCAGTAACACCAGGCCTGATCCCGGAGGAGCTGGGCCACAAAGGCTGCCCCGGTGGATTAGTGGCTGTGTAAGGGCAGAGCAGGGACTCAACAGGTATTATCTGCCAGCAGCCAGATTTTACATGATTTAACCAGTGTTTTCTGTCTTGGAGACTCCAAATTCCCTACTAAGTTAGTGCAATAGTGCATTAAAACAGGCTGCACACACTGCAAAATCATTTATCAGGAGCCATAAGCACATTCAGTTTAGGTAGGAAGAGTTGCTGCAAATCAAAGTCTGCCCAGCAGCCTGGACTTCAGCTGGGGTCTTACATGAGACCATACTATAGGCTGTGAGCTGTTCAGGGGTCCATAGCAGGACCATCTTCCTGCAGATGCAGAAGTCATATTTCCTGTGCTTTTTTCTTTAAGAGCCTTTTCAAGGCCATAGGGCAGAGAGCTTTGGGAAGCTCAGAGTGCTGAGAAAATTCCCCCCCGTTACACTGAGTTCACGGCTGGGGGTGCAGCAGCATGGTACCTGACTCCTGCAAGGAGGACCCTTCAGGCCAGGCAGCTTTGCCAACTGCAAAGGAAAATGCTGTTTCATCTGACTGATGTTTACATGTCAGCCTCACAGCTGGTTTCACGTTTAACTGAGGCCACGAAGCAAAACCCCACCAGCAAGAACTGCCCAGCAGATACCTGCCCTAAGCTGTCAGGCTATTTGCACTACTGCAGGTGTTTGCAATATAGCCACTGCAAATTGTTTTTAGTTGCTGCTTTTATTTCCATAGTCTTGATGTTCCTTGTAAAGCATCTAACTCAGCAGAGCTCCACCGACAATACACAGCAAATTGGAGCCATACCTGTCAGTTCTTAGTTGGAGATTCCTCGAGCACCAGCTTGCAGTTGCCTGCTGAAGGGACCCCTGTTTTCCCCATGCATGAAGTCTGCATCCCCCACTGTTACCACTGACATTACTACCTGTTCAAGGCAGCTAACTGGCAGGTACATCAATATTAATATTTTATTATGTTGTCAAAGCCCTGCACAGGAAGTTGATGTAACAGGTTGCTAATGCACTGCAATTCGTGCCCAGAATTGATTTCCAGGCCATTGAGGTCAGCTTTGGAGACAGTATTGAACCTTGCTTTGGAGTCCAACTGTTTGCTGCCTTCCTCCTTCAAAGCAAAATCAAGACAAAAGACCATAACTGGAATTTCATTCTCCTACAGAACATTACACTGGGGGATGCAGCTCTCTTCATCTCTCAGTGTGAGACACTTTACCGGATATGATTTGTTCTTAAGAGTGAAGCCCCGTTTCAGCCAAATCCCAGGATGGGGGGGCCCCCATGCAGATCCATATCCAGAAGTCTGGTTACCAAGATTCAGTGAGTACTCAAATTGGACCAGACTATGCCAGCTGCCTGCAGAAGCAAGACCTGCATGGGCAGAAGACAGCCACGTCAGGAGCGAAGGCCAAGCAACTAGCTTTACAAGCCCCTGGCCCTCCCTACCAAAGAATGGGCTTAACTCCGGGCTCCAGCACGGTACGAGACTGGAGTAGCAGCGCTAAACTCCTCTTATCTAGCTTTCTGATTTTTAGCACAAACCAAAGCATGGCAAGATGCTATTAGTATAAGCCATATACAAATGAATGGAAAAGCAGTTGAAGAAAAGGTAAGTAATTGGATTTACCATTTATTGGAGAATGCCAAACCAGCCCATTTAAAATACTATCTGCTGCTAAATGATGCACTGCCTACTAGCAGCAATTTGAAAGATTAAAGTCCCTCTTATTCCACAAAGAACTGTGAAACTGCTCATTGAAAACTCTTTAAAACTCCTTGTCCAGGGGCCTGGAGATGTGAAGGGTCTCCGAGCCCTGCCTGACGCCTGCTGCAGACAGCTGACCTCCCGCCACACCCTGCCAGCCCCCAGTGCTGCTCTCACACCACCTCCTCAAAAGAAGAGAGGGGGAAATACAATGTAAAGGGCTCACGGGTTGAGATAAGGTCTGGGAGATTCCTCACCAATTATTGTCACAGGCAAAACAGACTCAACTGAGGGAGATTAATATGATTTATTGCTTAGTACTAGCTTAGTACTAGCAGCAGAGAGAAACAAAAAGCAATCTTAAAAATCACCTTTGTACCCCATCCACCTTCCTCTCTACCTCTTTCCCCTGGGCAGCACAGGGAATGGGGGCTGCAGTCAGTCCAGCACGCTTCCTCATCTGCTGCTCCTTCGTGGTCACTCCCTTCCTGCTCCAGCATGGGGTCTCTCTCATGGGGCTGGGTCTCTATGCTGATGCTACGTGGGCTTCTCACAGGCTGCAGCTCTTCAAGAACTCCTCCAATATGTGTCTGTTCTATGGGGTCACAGAATGACTTGGGTTGGAAGGGACCTCAAAGATCCTCTAGTTCCACCCCCCCACCATAGGCAGGGATGCCACCCACTAGATGAGGTTGTTCATGGCCTCATCCAACCTGGTCTTGAACACCTCCAGGGATGGGGCATCCAAAACCTCTCTGGGCAACCTGTTCCAGTGCCTCACCACCCTCTGAGTGGAGAATTTCCTGCTGACCTCTCATCTAAATCTCCCCTCTTTTAGTTTAAAACCAAGGGGGAACCCTTGTCCTGTCATTATCTGATTGAACAGCCGCTCTCCATCTTTTTTATGTCCCCTTTAAGTATTAAAAGGCTGCAACGAGGTCACCCTGGAGCCTTCTCTTCTGTAGGCTGAACATCCCCATCTCTCTCAGCCTTTCTTCATACGAGAGCTGCTCTAGTCCTTTGATCATCTTTGTGGCCTCCTCTGCACCTGTTCTAACAGGTCCAAATCCTTGTGCTGGGGGCTGCAGCCCTGGGCACAGTGCTCCCCGTGGGGCCTCACAAGGGCAGAGTGAGTCCAACTGCTTCAACACGGGTCCCCCACAGGCAGCAACTCCCCCCACACCTCCTGCTCCTGCTTGGGCTCCTCGCCACGGGCTGCATCTCCCGTGGAGACTCTCCGTGGACCACAGCCTCCTCCAGACCAGCTCCACTGTGGGCTGCAGCGTGGAGATCTGCCCTGCCGCGGGACCCACGGGCTGCAGGGGGACAGCCTGCTCCACCAGGAGCCTCTCCACAGGCTGCAGGGAAACTTCCGCCGCCTGCTACGGAAAACCCATGGGCCCGGCGGTGGGCCAGGGGCTGCGGCCCCGCAGATCCCCGCGTCCCCTGGCCCAGCGCCGGGCCCCGGCTGCTTGCCCGGCGCTTGCGCTGCGCCGCCCCATGGTGGCTCCGGGGCGGGCCCGGCGCTGCGGAGCGGCTGAGAGGCGGCGCTGCGGGCTGAGCGCAGCGACAAGATGGCGGGGCGGGTGAGTGAGGGGAGGAGAAGGGGGAGACGCGGCTCCTTCCCGCCTTCGGTGCGGCCCCTTCGGGTCGCTTTTCTCCTCTTTGAGCGGCTTTGGAGGGCTGGTTTCTCGCAGGGCAGTCGCTTAGCGGGGTGGGGTGCTGCGAGGATGTGGTGATCCCTCTTCTCGTTTATTGGGGTTTTGGGGTTCCCCGAGGGTGCGGTGAGGCTGTGGGGGGCTCTCTGGTTGTGGGGCAGGGCTGTGGGGTCCTCCAGGGGTGCTCTGAGGTCCTCCAGGGGTGCTGTGAGGCCGTGGTGACACCTTGACGAGAGGGTTCCCTTAGGGGTGCCATGAAGCCTGGTGACCTCTCTCCCTTTGGGGTGCGGGATAGAATTTAGGATCCGTCAGGGGTGCTGTGGGGTTCCTGCGGGGGAGCAGGGGGGTGTCTTAGGGTCTCCTGAGGGTGCTGTGAAGCTCTGGTGATCCCTCGGTGCTGTGGCTGAGGTTCTAGGGCTCCTTTAGAAGCGCTGTGAGGCTGGGATGTGCCTGCACCCTACGGGGTGTAGGGCAGGGTCATTGGGACCCCTAAGAGCTCTGCAAAGCCCCAGAGGTACTTTGGTGCTTGGGAGGGGCTTTAAGGTTCCCTAAGGATGCTGTGAGGTTATAACACCCCCCTAGCACTGTGGGGAGCAGGGAAAGGTTTTTGGGGTGCCCCAGGAGATCCTTGTCCTGGTTGTGGAGTGTGGGGTGACGTTGTTGGGTCCCCCCAGGTTGCTCTGAGGCCCCGGTGGGATATGGGACGGGTTTTCTGTGGCCCTGCTGACTCCTCTGTGGACACTGGCCAAGCACCATCCTGTGACGTGGGTCCAAGCTGTGTTGTGTTAAAACACCCCTGCAGGTTTGTGCAGGGTTTTACTGTGCACTTACTAAAAATAATAATAATAAATTGTTGGCGACTGCTTAGGTAAAATTAGCAAGTGGTCAAAAAGGCCTTAAAATGTAAAAGGACAGTCTTGTCTGTTAAATCACTTTGGTGTTGCCTGCTATATCCCCTCTGTTTTCAGGTCCAACCTCCAAGAGCTGCAAGCCGCAGTTAAGGTTGCTCAGCTCTGTGCCGTGAGCTCAGTCATCCTCTGCTGGACGCCAGCTTGTGAAAGTCACGTTTCTTGTTACTGCCTGCTTCAGGCTGAAATCTTCTGTCTTGACCCAACAATCTCATTGACTGAGATCTTGGGGAATGGGTTTTCTGGTAGTTTTTTTCTGTGGTGTTTTTGCCTGGTGGATGCAACAGCAGATGGTGCAGTGATGTGGTGTAGAGCAGTGGGGAAAAATTTGGCCCGGTGATAAGCTATGCGTCACAGGTGAGCAGATCTGCTGGAGTGCCACCTCAAAAATGCTGCTGTTAATTGAGAAAAAAAGTGTTACGCAGTCTTTCTATTATGAAGAGCTTTTCTTCTGTCCTTGCTCCAGATCTGTGGTCCCACTTTCTTCCTTCTACCTTTCTACGTCATCCCAATGTTTGCTGCAGTGATCCCACCAGCTAATCTAGGAGGAATCTGTTTTGTTTGACTAGCCTTTTTCAGTTTTCTTGTCTTGCCATAATCAGGAGCCCAGTGCTTTAATCCATTTTAAGATTGTTTTAGCCATAACGAGCGATACTGGTCTGAGACTCCTTATAGTCTAAACTAATCTGGCTGCTGCCATCTTGTCCTGTCTGTGCTCGCTGGGTACCCTGAGCCTATTTGACATGCTGAGTTGACAGAGAACCATCCACATAGTTCCCTGAGTTAGTTTTCAGTTGCCCTGGCGTGCTGGAAAAACTTAATGAACGGTCTGAGTGGTGGTGACTGAGGTTGTGGGGAGTAAGGAGAGGGATCAGCCCCAACTTTTCCTGCTGCTGTGAGCTCTTCTGTGCTTTTGTGCTTGCAAGAACCTGAAAAAATCTGCCTTTATTTGGCTAACTTGGATGCATTGTGGAGAAAAGCGGGGATTTATGCAAATCTAGGAGAAAGGTTGGAGCTTCATTGTCACATAATCTGGCAGTTCAAGAAGGCGATACTTTCCTTGGGTTACCAGGAAGCCTCTTGCTATTCAGGATTTTCGTGAATTATCTATAAATATAATTGTTGCCGAATTATCAGGTTATTTAATGCCGTGAGGAGTATTCTGAAGCAAAGTGTTTCGTACCGCTTTCTGAGCCTGGTCCAATCTTGCACTATGGTGAATGCTGTTAATGTAAATTAGTAAACAAGCTGTCTGCTCCCTCCAGCTTGCATGTGGGATAGCAGCAGCTCAGAAAATGATGCAGAGGTCAGATGAGCAAGCAACAGCATACATTTCGGATGTGACATTGGACCTGTTGTGATCCTTGTCTATGTAAGTAAGGAACAGTGGGTAGGAGGATGGAGGTGTGTGATATCTCTAGATGCAGCAGGTGAGTCTGATGCTGGAACACTGATGCTGTTCTGTTG
Organism: Oxyura jamaicensis; assembly: GCF_011077185.1. NCBI lineage: Eukaryota > Metazoa > Chordata > Aves > Anseriformes > Anatidae > Oxyura > Oxyura jamaicensis. The sequence continues at coordinate 372,426 of NC_048919.1, read as the reverse complement.
TCAACATTTTTAAAAGGTGCATAAACCTGGAGAACACACGGAGAAAGCTTCAGGGAGTACTCGTGGCCTGAAAAAATGTCCTGCAATGCAACCTAGAGCTTAGTCTATTTTATTAGACTCTATTAGATTTGACTTGTGTATGTGTACTTTTACAGAGAGAAATGAATGGCTTTCCTGAGGTAGAAGAGAGACAAAATCATCTGTTAACATTGTAAATGATGGATACAAACGGCAGGCCAAATATTATTAATTCCCAGTGCAGTTTGAGGTGTATTCCTCTACTCCCTTAATTGCACTGGCTTCCCTCAGTTGCAACGTCGATACAGTACTTAATGGTGATGGAAGCTTACAGGAAAAATAGTTTATGCTGATTAGAAATAATGGCTGCTTCTGTTCCGGTTTGTCCTCTGTCTCCGCATGCAGTCACGAGGTACGCAGGCAGCCCCTTGAGCTTGCGAGGACGTCGGTCGGTATCTGTGAGAGAGGAGGGAACGCATAAAGCCGCCTGGATGCGTCCGTGGTCAGTTCTGGTTCCCTTGCACCGAGAGTGGGCCTCTGGAAGATGGCTGGTGCTGTAGGTCACTGATGTGCACCTCATTAGGAATTACTTCTCAAAGGGATGTAGAAAGGCCAGATGATTTCTTTTTTAGCATGTGGCGCGTTTAGAGACTTGTCAGCCTTATTCCAGCCAGTGTCAAGCTGCTGATCCAGAATGAGCTGTGTTTCTGCTCCTATCTGCACCAGATCAAGGAGCTACGTGGATGAGTGGTGTAGGGAATAAAGCAGGGTTATGTGGCTGCAGTTCTACCCTTACAAGCTGGCAGGAGGTCTTCCTTCAGAGTCAAGCATGCTGAATGTCGACTTGGTAGAGTGGAAGTTGGTGATGATCCCATCAGAGACTGGTGTGTGTTTTGTGAGGGATTATTACAGTTCTGCGATAGCTGCAACCTGTGTAACCGAACCTTTGTTTTTTTTATTTGCTGTTTGGGACTCATATATGTAAATTAAGCATCAGATGGTATTCCCGTTGGCACAGTGGTAGGAGACACTAGGCTGTTTGCCTCTCAGAAGAAATTCCTATCTGTATCTGGTTGGAGATGATTTTGGTTTCGTTCAGTTAATCGTAGCCTTTAGTTTATCTCACAGAACTGTATCGTAACCTCTCTAGAAGAGCAGGTGACTTGAGCAGAAGATGCATTGCAGGTATTGTTGAAATCAACTGTCAAACTGAGAAAATAGAGCTGTTGTGGGAATGGCAGCGAGGACAGGCTGTACCCTTCGGTGTAATGTGACGCTGGAGACGTTGCTGGACTAACACGTGCTCTCTTCTACTCCTTGCAGTCAAAGGACAGTTTTAGGCTGGGTAGTTTGGTAGGAGCTTTGAAATAACGAGGGTAAGTTTCATGTTTATTAAAGCTATAAATTCTCATTTCTTACCTCTTCTGCTAACATACGGAACCTCACTTCATAGCTGCAGGTGTCATTAGGCAACATACAAAACATTTGTGAATCAGCTTGGTTCGTTCTTAGTGTGGTTCTCGTTCTTCTGTCATCGCTTACACTTTTGGAAATACTAAAAAGCACAGTGTTTTTAGCAGTGTTTTAGGGGAATGGAAGAAAACTAAATCTGGATGGTTTAGATCTCTTCTGCAGCTGTGTTCTTGTCTTGTGAACTCATTGCAAATACACCTGTGTGCTTCTTACAGGAGTGCTGGTTTATGCAAACCCATGCCAGATTATTTGGAATAAAATTCTGCCAGCTGTGAGACCACACGAATGCTTGCGGCCACGGGATATCTGACCTTGTCATCTTTGATTACTTTTAATCTGTTGCTTGGCTTAGCGTTGTAGAAACTGTGTCCCCAAGCTTATACTGAGTAAGACAATGCAACGGGGAGATGTCAGCGAGGCCTCTCGTCCTCTGCTTTTGGAGATGTTGGTATGTCACTTCTTTTCTTGCCAGGGCAGGTCAGAGTTTGCCATCTGTAGCCAAGGAGCTGAAAAAAATCTGGAAAAAATAAAAAATCTTTTTGTGGTTCCCTTTAAGTGTGAATTTCTTAAACGTTGCTCTCTTTTCCATAACAAGATCTACTCTCTTCCTATCCTTGGCTCTTAGAGTGCAGAGGTCGTTCAGGAGAGGACCCTGTGGTCTGGGAGATGCCCTAGCTGTATATCTGGAGCAAGCTCATAACTGTCATAACATCGGCTCTGCTTAAGTCCCCAGAAAAGCAGTCCTTGGAAAATAGTCATGGTTACGTTCTGCTAAATCGCCTATACAGGCAGGACGTGGTTTTCAGTGGAATAAAATTATTGATTCATTTTTTTTTTAACATGAAAATGTACTAGGAATCTGAAAACTAAAATACGGCTTTTTATGGTAGGTCTCCGTCGTTTTCTGATCCAGATGGGAGTTGGTGGCTGCTGGCCAAACACACTCTGAGGGGACAAGCTTTAGGAAGAGCTGATACAGTGACTGTTAGCTGACCCCTGAACGCTGTGACAGATAGTGACAAGGTAGTAACTGAAATATTTTGGAGAGACCAGGGTCAGAGCGTGGGCTCTGTGATGCAGCCATTTGCCAGGCGTATCCGTCAGGACGTTGTCTCAAATCCAGGCCGTTCTCTGGCAGAGACCTGATTCTGTGAATAGTTTCCCTGCCATCCATTTCAACAAGTTCCTTGACTTTCAGGAGTTGGAGAGTTGTGTTGGAGAAGATCTGTGAACAGAAAATTTCAAGCAAGGAACACTGCCACTAGGGTTAATGTCCTGTTACTGTGGGATGGAGCTGACTGGTACTGGCTTGTTAAATCAAGGCTGAGTGTATCGCTCGTCTTGCTCTCTCGTGCCCTGTTCCAGTGCTGGCGTGCTCTTTTGTATGTAAGTAGGTCATGTAGTTCAGAAGGGTTCAGTATGTGCAGCATAAAAAGATAGAACCCGTTTCTGCAGTCTTCTGGGCTGCAGTAAGGCAGCGACCTTCTATCAGAAAAACTCTGGGGTAAGTTGTGCCCTGAAGTTGTGTGAAGTTACTTGCTTTTCCTGTAGAAGCGAGCTGCTTTAACTGGGGAGCACTCGGTACAGTTGTCAGTGCTGGGTACAGCCCGTCACTGATGGGCTGAGTTGGAAATAATCAAGGGATGGCGGCATCTCAGGCTGTCACAGGGCAAATGCCAAGTTAAAGAGAGTATTTTTAGTCTTGTTTTTGTTGCCATTGAGTAATTTTTCTAAATAAATGGAAGGAATTTGCATCCGGTAGGTGTCTTCCTAGCCAGCGTGTCAGAGTCCTCTGACTTGCATCCTAGGCTAATATCTTATGGTTGTGTAAAGTTTTGTTCTTTTAAGGATTCTTCAGAGAGGTTTAGATGAAACACGACAAGTGGCAATTCCCTGTAATTAAATAGTTGATTGCTTGGCTCTTGGAAGAAATGTGAGGCAACATCAACTCCAAAAATGGAGGTGTTAATTACAAATGCAGGTATTCTGGGTCATTATTTCTTAATTGGAAAGTGGAGCTGGTGTTTTCACGCTCAGGGAACAGCTTTCTGATTATATGACAGAGCAGCACGGGTACAGATCCATGTTCTGATAACACTTTTCTGGTAATACTGTGAAGAACTGGTATGGAGAAGGACATCTGCTGGGCAGAACAGCCTGTTTAATTAGATTATAGACACTATACTGGTAGCTTGTAGTTCTCCTTTAGCACACTTGTTTCTCATGTGCCTTTTGACCAGGCAAACCTTCTAGTCTTGGAATTACAACTTCTGGGTTTGATAACGCTGCAAAGTACTGGCAGTACAGCCAAATCCCCAGAGCTACATGCAGGTTCTTAGCTGCACCCAGTAAAATAGCACCGGGGTAACAAAGCTCCCTGCAGAACTGACCTCACCTGGCTGTAAACTTTGCAAACAAAAAGTAAGCAGAAGTCACCACCCTACGAAAAAAAAACCACCCTAATTGCCAAGATGGGTGCCCCTGTGCTAATAAAATGGCTTTCACGTGTTACGATGGAAGTCATTTCTCTATTGCTGCTCAGGCCCGTGAGGGAAGCAGGTGTCTGCTGTTAGATGAAGCAAGTGGAAATGCGTCGTGTATACCGTGAGGGCTCACTGGGGTCTGTATTGCTGCCCCCCTAATGCAATCATTCCTCTTTTAATAGGAGAAGATTGGCGTTTACGAGCTTGTCGCAGAGAGAGAATGCAGCTCCTTCCAGATCAGAACAAAAGCTTCCAGCCGACTAACCTAGCGGTCACAAGGAGCAGATGGGAAGGACGGTGCTGAGCAGCCTCAGGGCTGCTTGTCCTGGGGCACCTTGAGTGTAGTCTGCTGGGCGCTGCAGGGCTCTTTGTGTGGCTGTAGATCAGAAAAGGAAAGTCTCGCCAAGGCGTCTTTCCAAACGGTCATTTGTAGGTGTTTGATCTCTTCTGCAAGCAGGGCTGCAGAACTCTGGAAGCTTTGTCAGGGGATTTTTTTGGATGTCCAGAAAATCCTTCAACTAGTTATTAACTCCTTTCGAGTTTTTTATTTTAGAAACACAGCACTTAGGGCATCCATTGCTGATCGTATCCCCTGTTGTAGGCATTGTCTTGTCATCCCTTTCATAATTTTCACATAATTTTAGTTTTGTCTGTACTGCTTCCCACTTCAGGCTTACAGTGCTGCCTTCCTCTGCAGATTAGGAACCCTTTCTTAACTGCTAGTTGTTAGCAGCGATAGCGTTGGTATCATTTTATACCTATTTCTTCTGTCCCTTAGGATAGAGTCGCTTTTCCTCTCTGTTATTTAGCTCTATGGTATGTGTGTATTTAGAGAGAAAGTAGTTATAATCCTCTTCAGGCCTTCTGTGCTGGAAGAGCTTAATTTGGCTCCTTCTCCCAGGCTATTGCTGACCCAGCTCTGCCTCAGCTCATCTTTCTGCATGCTAGTGCTGGTGCTCGTCATCTGCGTTCAGCAGGCTCCTGCTGTTTGCAATTTTAATGTTCATTGCTTTGTTGTTTCCTTTCCCTGGATTCCGTTGCCACTTGATCCGTTGGATCTTTTGTTACAATGCGTTGATGCGTCATGCACACCTGCTTTCCATCAGGAACGGGATCTTGAATATTGCGCTAGGGTTTTACGCTGCAGCATCTCGGTTCTCTTGTTTTTCTTCAGAGCTCCCAAGTTTCCCTTTCGACATTCCACAAACAGATTTTATTTGCAGTGGTGAGTGAGCGTTTCGCTTCCAGCCCCTCTGCCTGAATCAGCTGTGGTCCCACGCAGGCAGGAGTGCACCTGCTTCCGCCCTGGTAAGTGGGCACTCGGCTTTCTTCATGCATGCCTCTGCTCCGGACCGGAGGCCTGGAGGTCCTTTGGCACTGAACAGCTGGCATGGGAGAGCTGAGATGCTTTTTGGAACGGGCAATCCCCATTTGTACACAGATGCAGAGGAAGCTTCAGTTTCTGTTACTCAGAGCTGTTTGACATTGCCTAGCACTCGTTTGCCAACATCTGCGTGGCGGCTGTGATGTGTAAGTGCACAGATATACCTGCAGACCTCTCCGTGCATACATTTTGCACAGATTTTAAACATAGAATGCTTTAACAACATTTGTCATATAAACAACTAGTGCAGAAGCAGTGCAGAGAGCAAAGCCTGCCTCAGCTTCAGAAGCTGTTTCATAACCCCCTGGTTAGGATTAGAACATTAAATGAGTTAAGCTGTTTCAAATGAAGAGCATCTTTGCCTTAGCATTTAACGTTTTCGCTCTTTTACTTGGTAACAACTGACAGGTAGTAGCGCACTGCTATTATGTACCGCCAACTTACCTCCTGTGGGGTCTGAGTAATGGGAAACATGTTTTTCTTTAGCTTCCTCTATCATCAGCCTTAACAATTCACAAATATTAACCATATTTTTTCTACTCTGTGCTCACCCACGCTACTCTTCTGTAATATTCCAGAGATCTTATTCGTTCTCTTTCCCAGTGAGTGCAGTGCTTTGTTTTTGCTCAGGATGCTAGTCTTGCAATTCAGGATGAGAAGAGGCATTTTTATCTATAAATGAAAATACCCAAACAACTTCGCGTTGCTTTCTGGGCTGAGCTCTCCCAAAACACAAGGACAGCTCAGTGTCATCTCTTACTTGAGGAAAACTGCACTCCGTGCAACTTTGAGAACCAGTCTCTGAAAGATCAGACATCGTGGTATTCACTTTGGTTAGGAAGCTGTTCTTTGGGGTAAGTTTTACTTTGCAGAAGTAAAATATGTCAGCATCCCTGAGCCTCCTGGTGCTGCATCTTCATGGCTAGCATCAGCTCAGTGGCAGAGGAATAGAGGCAACGTTGCTGCTGTGTCATAAATCCAAGGGTCAGGTCCTTCGCGTGTCTTTCAGCATAAGATTTATCAATGCATCTTGCAGTCACGTTTTTCTCTTGGCAAACAGGAGGGCTACTGGAGTAGAGCTCTGCGTAGGCGCGGTTTGGTGGCCGGTACCACAGTACTGCAGGGGGTGATGGATGCCTCCTGCTGAGGGTGCTTCAGGAAGGAGGCACTGCCTCGAACTGGAGTCACCTCCACGGTGCTTCCCTGTCCTTGGAGTCCTCTCCCTGGATAAATGAGAGCAGCAGCTGGAGGCGGGGAAGACTTCTCTTGCTCCTTTAAGCCTGATAAGTGTCTGTTGTGGGCACGGGACCTGGGAAGATGTGTGTGGGTCACCTTCAAGCCAGCGGTGACAGCCGTGGGGTGCAGCAGGTGCTGTTTGCTGTCCCCTGCAAGATCAGCTCTGGTGCCTTGCAGGAACTGAGATTCGTGTTGTCTTGACTAGTTCCTAGCAGTAACCTACTAACTGGCTTGAAAAGAGCTTGTGTAAATATACTTGAAGGTTTCCTAAACATACTTGCAGGGATTTTGCTCCCTCTGTTTGCTGCTGGGTGGTGCTGGGGAAAGGCACAGCCTTCAGGTTGTGCTGGGGGCACCCAAACTGTGAGAGCTCCAAGTGTTCCCTGACAGCACCGCCACTACAGCACAGGGCAGCCTGCTGGGCTCCAGCAGCTCCTGTAACACCCTGGACTTGTGCCTTTATGCCAGAAACCATACACAGGAGCTGCCAGTGCCCGCATCCTTGCCGCACAGACGGACAATTGTAACGGTGGTGCTGGGGACATGAGTGTGGAGGTAAGAGGAGGCCTCTGGAACTGTGTGTTCCTCTGTCCTCTCTGGGTGCTTTTCGGTTTAGTTGTCTTCTGCGTGGCCGGATTTCCTCAAATTGTCCCTTGGACGCTCAAGAAAACCTGCTTCGGTTGAGCGACATCCTTTTCTTGAGCGAGCTGCGTGGTGCTAAAAACACTTGTGTATCGACAACACATCAAAGCTTTCTGAAATCGTTTTGTAGCTTGTGGAGGGTACGTGCTGTGAAGCTGGGGGCACAGCGAAACCGCTGGGTACAGCGGGAGGTGTTGGTCAGTGCTGAGGGAGAAACGTGCTTGTGCTGAGCGCGGGACGAGGTGCTCAACGGGGCGGGTACTGGGATGGCTGGCGTGGGCCGTGCTGGTACTGCTTCAGAAGAAAGTAGGGTTGGCCACACGTCTGTCATGTTGGAGAGCTGGGGAAAGGAACACTTGGTGCTGGATTTGAAATGCATTCCTTTATATTTATGCAGGTCCTTAAAGTGAAGTTTGCACGTTCCCAGAGGCGGACAGAAATAACGCAGAGGAGTGGCAGCTCTGCCAGGCGCCCGCGGTTCGTGTAGGAAGCAGTTTGTCAGCGAGGATTAAAAATGCGTTTGAGGACTAGTGCTGTAAAAAGGCTTAATCCAGGAGCTCTGTGGATGGTTTTCTCCAGAAATATCCTACCTAATGCATTTATCAGGGCATGCTCTTCAGAAAATAGTCCCCTCACAAATGAAAGGTGAACTGATAAAGCAGTGAATGCTTTTTCAGGTGACGAGCCTTAACAAGCAGGATGTGTATTTCAGAAGTCTGCTGATATGCACGATTTTTTATTACAAGAGTATTTCATTACAGTCTCTTACTACACTTCAGATTCTGGTAGATAAAATGATTTCAAGGCTGAAAACAGATTTATTTTCTGCTGTCACATATGTCAAGGGCAAATAGGCATTACTCAGTAAAAATAATGAATTAATTCATTTCTAAATAGCAAGTACTCTAGAAGAGTTGCATTGTTACATAAAAAGCTGATCGGTTACGGGGTACGCTTGCTCCAGTACATGTGGAGAAGAATTTTCTGTGGTTCGGTTCTCAAATGGCTCAGTGGGCTGTGGGGGTGAAGGCTGAGCAGGATGGCAACGCGTGGGGAATCATCGAGGCACGTGTTTCTGGATTTGAGGGTGTCTCGAGAGAAAACCCATTTCAGCTTGCCGTTAGCAGTAAGCTGTCACTGGCAAATGGTTTCTGTTGCCCTGGCTGCAAATTTCTATCTGACAAATGGTTGGGCTCTGACTCTAATTAAAAAAAAAAAAAAAAAAAAAAAAAAAAGACATCCTGGGCAGTCAAGTTTAGGTTTGCTCTGAATTAAAAATTTCAGTCTGTAGCTAGCAATAGAGATCTCACCCTTGCCGTTGTTTCCTCTATTTCTAGAGGCATTTTGAGCCCAATTTTGACCTTTCAGCCATTGTTCTATAGGATAATTCTGTGGAAGCAAATGTAGGATGTAGGAAGGGGGTGAGGTTTCTCTTCGGTGCTCCTCAGCCACGCTGTTCCTGCCTTATGCTGTCTTGGGATGGGGCAGCAGAGTATTGGCTATCAGGTTATTTTAGCTGCTGATCCCCTGTAAAAGTAAAGGAAAAAGCTGAACATATCCTCTTGAAATAGGATTGCTCCTTTGACTTAAACAAAAAAGGCTGGGGGGAAGACACCCCCACAAAATTTGTTGCAATAATGTTTAAGTAGCGATAGGCTGGAGCTGGCAGCCTAACTTAATTTTCTTCTATTTATTACTGGTCTGTAATGTTTCTTACAGAGTAGGAAATACCATTTGCACCTTGGTGCATTTGTAGAGGAGTTTTATGGAGATTCAGTGGAGCTGGGGAGCAGCTGGCCGAGAACTAAACCTTCCTGCAGTCTTCCGGCGATGCCCTGTGCTGCACTAAGCGCGTGTATCCAGCATGGAGGTCTCAGATTTTAGGTTGCTGAGTAACGTGAGGGAAGCAGAAGAGAAGCATCTTCATTCTGCCCTCTGTTCCCCACATCGTGCACCTCTAACCCAGCCCAGCAGCGTGAGATGGGGTTACCCAGGCTTGTAGGGCTCTGCCAGCAGCTGCTGTGCCGTACCAGCCTTCAGAAAGCCCCAGGGTGGTGTTATCTGGCAAGAAACATCTGCCAGGGAGCACTTGGCTACCTCCTGGCAGGCTGCAGGGTTTGGGGAAGCTTCCTGAACACCAGGGTTCATTAGCACGTTAACATCATTTGCCTTGTAGGCTTTCTCCTAGGTATTTTTTAGGTATTTTTGCTGAAATATTGGGTAGACTAGGCTGTAATGCAGGTCTTGGTTACAGCCCTCTTTGTCAGTCAGAAGAATTTGGAGAAACCACAAAGAGGAACTTGTCAGTGTCCCCACGGTGTGTCAGTACTTGTGAGACCAGTTTGTGTTTTACGGGTTTACAGAAGCTTTGACACTTGCCTTAGTAAAAGAGAAAAATACAATTTGTTGATACTTACGTTTTTCCCTTCCCTCTCTTTCTCCTAGTCTATGCAAGCAGCGAGGTGTCCCACCGATGAGCTGTCACTAACAAACTGTGCTGTGGTGAATGAGAAGGACTTCCCATCCGGACAGTAAGTGTGCAGCGTTGCTCTTTCAACTTTTAACCAAAAGGGGATTTTTCATAATTTGGGTGGAGGTGGGATGGAGTTTCACATTTGGGAGCGTAAATACAGCAGGTTAATTAACAAAAGTTCCGTACCGTTAGAAAACAGAACTTTGGATGTGCCTCTTATCAGCAATGGAGATACTCAATGTTATTTTCTGTGAAGTGTTTCCAGCTTGGGAACTGGAGCTGCTTAAGGAACTATGAATGCTTCTTAGGGAAGGAATTCAGGCCTTTGTTGACCTTTTTTATTTTTTTCCCATTGTTGCTGTTAAATAGTTAGAATATTTGAGCTAATGGCTAATTTTCAAATAGATATTTATTGTTTAGTTGTGTTACTAGGGGCATTGCCCCACTCCTTGTACTGGGGGGCTGAGTAGTAGCGTCAGCAGGAACCATCTCCTATTGCAGGGGTTTGCATGCACAAGAACAGAGCAAGACAACCAGAGCGTGGGCACAGCAATTTGGCTTCTTTAATTACGAGTCTGTGCGAGTGATAGAAGCTGAGTCTGGGCTTTACTTGTCTAAGACAGAACACATTAATTTTTCAGCATGGAATGTACAGAAGGGCTTCGCATTGAAGGAAGCCAATTCAGATACTCAGTTCCCTTGCTCTGCTGCAGCAGTGAGGTGGCTCTCTAAAGGACTTCTGTATGCGGATTGCAGACAAGTAATTAATATCAGCTGAAAGAGAGAGCATCACACACAGCAGGAGGCTAAAGGGCTTGGATTTTTAAAATGGGAAACAATGTTTAACAAATTATAATGATATACCTTGGGCTTTAGCATAAAATACCTGGCCCAGATACGTTCTGCTAAGGGTGGAAAATGAGAGGCTGTGAACTGCAGGGAGCACGGGGCCCTGCGTTTACAGCCTTGCCTCTCTCTGTGCTGTCGGTCGGCTGTGCTGCTACCCTGGAGAGCTCCTGCGTTGCACCGAGCTGGCCTGGCCTCCCGCTGCTCAACAGAACTGCGGTTGCACAACCCCAGCTTTGGTGTCAAATGAACAAACAGAAACCCAAACCACCTCACCCCCCCTTCCCAAAACAGCAAAACGTTTAGTTGGAAGCAGGCAAAAGTGTCTCCTTGAAGGTGGAGGTGTCCTGCTCTCTTCAAATGATGTTTTTCCCCAAGTAGATTTTTTTTTTTTTTCAACATAATGGACTTACAAAAATACTTGAACTGAGCATTGTACCTCATACATTATAAAAATGTTAATTTCCTGAAGTGTGGATGTCCTGGAAGGACCCAGCTTCCAGACCGGCAGCAGCCAGCTGTTTTCCTTTCAGTCTGAGAACCCTCCCTCATCATCCAAGTGTGCAGGCAGCGGTATCCTGAGACTTGCTTGGTAAGCAGGCTGGCCGCAGTTCTGGCTGAGCCGATTCTCCCCAGGAGAGCTGCCTATTTCTAGAAATCGGGGCTTATGAAGAAAGCGGCATATGTTTGGTTGTGAACAGATGCTATAAATTGTTTGGGAAAGTATAAGACTAGAGTACAGAGAAACATCTCGGCACTCAGCTACTACTGAAAGATGTAGTCATTCTGCTGCATTGCAGATACACTGGGCAAGACCATCCTTAGGATCTGCTGCAGTAATGTGCGTGCTGTCAGCAGTTTGGGTTTGTATTGCCCTAACCATGACTGGCTGCAGAGGTTTTTATTTTTATTTTTGCTAACAGCTACACGAAGGGCTTTGTTTTCACACTTTGGTTTGGTGCTCGTGGTCTAGGGATCTTGACCTTAGATCAGTGAGATGGTTTATCCCCAAGATGCCACTGTAGAGCTTTTCACGCTTCATTTTCCACACCCTGTGTGTTGGGGAAGTATGAATCATGATTTTATAACGCAGGCGTTCATGGGATGCAATGCATTGCTGTAGTCGCATTGCTGGTTTGGTAAGTCTGATGTTCCTGTGACGTACCCTTCTCTTGAGGACTCCAGAACTGTTTTGGGGAGAGAAGCAGATGCTGAAAGCAACCGGACAGTGAATGGGACAGCAGTCTGGTTGGAAGCCAGGGCGTTTTATGTGAATGGCATTTTTTTTTTTCCATTGACAACTGACTAATTATTCTTACCTCTATTTGTCTTTTATATGGGGAAACCATCCCTATTATCTCATGCCAGTTTAATTACCTGGATAATTTGCTGGATAATTTGCATGGATTTCCATCATCCACCTGAGAAGGATGCCTCTAGCAACGTGGGCAGATACTTGTTGGATTCTTAAGATGCTCATTGGGTTCTTTACGAAGATGTGCAAAGTATCCTCTCCCATACAAGGGCCACATTCTTTCTTCAACATAATCTTAACCTGCGTGTCCATTAGTTACCTGTTACGATTTCTGTTGGCTTGCTCAGCCTGGCCAGCAGGCTTACCGACTGGTGGTGTTTCCTGGGAGCCCTTAAGAACCAGCATTACAGTCGTGCTTTGGTGCTGATAGTTTCAGGCGAGGCTTTGCCCGTGAATTAGAGCAGCAATTTCATCCATCAGAGCTCTTGGGAAATAGCTGGCCCTGGTGACTCATTGCTCCTTTTATTAGGTTATAAGCAGAAGCTGTTAAAGAGGTGGAGATTTCCCCCATGAGTCTCTGTGAGCTCTCCAAGCTTCTTCCTGGTGAACATCAATGTTGGAAAGTGCATTTTCGTTTTCCTGCTGTTGCCATATTTTGAACGTTCTTAATGCTTCAGTTGCTTGCAGTCTGTGGGAAACTCTCTGCTTCTGTTGTCGCTGAGAAGAAATGTGGCTGTTCTTGAAGAGCCTGTCAGGATTTGACCTTTTCTAATCTTATTATTTGGCTATATATATTTTCAGAAAGCTGATTTATTTTTTCTTTTCTCTGTCTCGTGTTTTTTTCCCCTGTCCTGACATCTGTTTGACTGCCGTCAGGCTGTACTGCCTGGTGTGCTGGAAGTTTTTGTGAATGGAACACTCCAAAGCAGTAACTGTAATTTGTTTCAAATTTTTATGGGTGCTTTTTTTTTTTTTTTTTTAATACAGTGTTTTTACCAGATATCCTCATTTTCTTGTATTTTGCTTCTTTGAAGTGAAACCCAGCAGCGGTGGGGTTTGTGTCTTCTTGCAGAATGTCAACTGTTACGATTTGGGCCAAGCTCGGTGCTCCACTCAGTCTTAAGTTTTAATCGTGGGTCTTTTGATGTCTGAGCTGCTTTTAGTAGGATGTTATTTGTCATCAAGTGTGTCTCTTGGAGGAGTATCCCTGTAGCACAGCTGGAACTTGCAGTGCCTAAGGACGTTTGCTTTCCTTTCCAATTGGTCGTGCATTGATGTGAATTTGGTTCACTTGAGATGATACATTTGGTGTTGGAACCTCCTGACTCGTCCCTATATCCTGGACAACTTCTCTACTTTAGAGAATGACAGAATGGTTTGGGTTGGAAGGGGCCTTAATGATCATTTAAATCCACCCTCCCCCCCCCCCTGCTGTGGGCAGGGACCCCCCCCCTCAGCCCAGGCTGCCCCCAGCCCCATCCAGCCTGGCCTTGGGCTCCTCTAGGGATGGGGCAGCCACAGCTCCTCTGGGCAGCCTGGGGCAGGGCCTCACCGCCCTCACAGGAAATAATTTCTTCCGTATATCTAATCAAAATCTCCCTTCTTTTAGTTTAAAGCCGTTCCCCCTTATCCTATCACCACACTCCCTGACAAATTGTCCCTCCCCAGCTTTCCTGCAGCCCTGTTCAGATGCTGCCAGGCCGCTGTAAGCTCTCCCGGAGCCTTCCCTTCTGTAGGCTGAACAACCCCAATGCCCTCAGCCCGTCTCTGCAGCCGTTTGCTCATCTTTGTGGCCCTCTTCTGGACTCATTCTAATAGGTCCATGTCCTGCTGGTGCTGGGGCCCCCGGGGCTGAACACAGTATCTTGACATCAGGAGGGGGTTCTCTTGACATCAGGAGGGGGTTCTTCACAGAGAGGGTGGTTGCACACTGGAACAGGCTCCCCAGGGAAGTTGTCACTGCACCGAGCCTGTCTGAATTTAAGAAGAGATTGGACTGTGCACTTAGTCACATGGTCTGAACTTTTGGGTAGACCTGTGCGGTGTCAAGAGTTGGACTTGATGATCCTTAAGGGTCCCTTCCAACTCAGGATATTCTATGATTCTATGATCTATTCCCTATTACCAAATTTAAAACAAAACTGCCCTGGGAGCAATGTACAGCCTGGAAGGATGGTCGCCCTTGGCCTGCTGGCAGTGCTCTTCCTACAGGAGCCCAACCTCGGTCACTGGTGCTGCAAGGGCACGGTGCTGGCTCGTGCTCAGCCCATCTGCCAGGATCCCAGCCCCTTGCCTGCAAAGCCACTTCTCGGCCAGTTGGCCCCAACCCGTGCTGCTGCAGGACTTGGCGTTTCCTTTGGTTGAACTCCGTGGTGTTTGTGTCAGCCCATGTCTCCAGACCAAGTCCTGCTGAATGGGAGCGTGGCCGTCAGGTGGGTCAGCCTGTCCTGGTCTTGTACCATCTGCAGACCTGCTTGGGGGATGCTCTGCCCTGTCACCCAGGTTTAAGGTAGCGTTGAGACGGTGTTGGCCCTGGTATGGGCACCTGGGGTGCGGCTGGTGCCTGGTGTGAAGCTGGGCTTGGTGAGGACAGATTTCCTCTCTGCAAATTCACGGTGACTACTCGCAGTTGCTTTCTTGCCCTTCAGTGTGTTTGGTTTCCAGGATTAGTTGCTCCATCACCTCCCCAGGTGTAAGGTGCGGCTGACCAGCCTTGTAGTTCCTTGCATCCTCCTCCTTGCCCTCCTTGAGGATAGGAGTAGCATTTACTTTCTTCCAGTCCTCAGAAGGCTTCCATGATCACCATGAAGCCACCTTAAATGCCTTTTTCTCCCTTGCTAAGACTTGCAAGGAACCAAATGACCTAAAACAGGTTTCTGGGTTTAAGCTTGGGGCAGGAAGAAATGGGGAAGGAAGGGCGCACCTCCCTACCGCTGGGGTTGGGGCACCAGTGGGTGACTTAGGGCCACAACCAGTAAAGAGCCAAATCACTTGTCCGCCTGATGGAGCGGGCACAAACCTACCGCTGCATTCCAAATGCTTTCTTACCCTGCTGTGCCACCAGTGCAGAAATTCCTGCAAGGCTTTGTGAGCTGCCCTGTGCGCGCACTAAAGCTAGCGATGGCTGCTCATCGTGGTCTGCAGGCCACACGTTTCCTCTGGTCTCAGAGGGCCGCGTGCGCTCTCCACGTGGCTGAAGCTGTCGTGCATGTGCAGTGCAGCCAACGTATCTATGTGCAGATCTGCCCTTGGGTGGTGCTGGAGTCTCATTGCGTGCGCAAACGAAGATCCGTGGAGCGTGTGTGTGTGTGTGTAGCTCGTTCACTGGCGGGGGGGGAGGATGGCTGGGAGCGCAGGCTTTGGCTGTTATGTCTAGCCCTCAGTTTCTAACCGTGTTTCCCTCAGTTTTTAACCATGGATAAGAGGCTCAGGAAGAGGGGATGCCACAGGTCGCGGCAGTCGGTGGCCTTGTGCCTCCTGCGGGTCGTCGAACTGCAGGCGGCAGCAAGGAACAAACCTGATTCGGCCGTCGCCCCTGCTGCCAGCGTGCACAAATCCCATCTTCCTTTTGTTTTGCTTTCGTCTGCCAAAACGAAGTCTGCCTGTCGTATGATAAGAGCTATCAGGCATAGGTTTTGGGTATCTCCCTTCCTGATGGCTTAGCTTTTGACAGTGACAGGCACGTGCACTTGCTGCCCCTGTGTCTGCTTCTGGTGGTTTGTTTGGTGGTTTGTTCTGCTTTAATAGCAGTATTTCTGGTCTTCAGGTCCCATGCAAGGTCTGTAGGTCCTAGCAAACGGGAGGGACAGCCTCAGGGCCCATCGGATTTTACTTTTGTACAGGACTTGCTTCTATTTTTTTCAGTGATCAAACTTCTAACCAATGTACTAAGATCCTTTCATAGGCTTTGCATCTATTTCATACTAAAGTCTCAGCTGGGATATATATGTTACTTGTCTTGGGGTAAAATCTTATCGTTTTGGTGTTATATGCTTGAGATGTGAACCTGGTGTTGATTTTAAATATAGCAGCCTTTGAGGTTATAGTTTGATTCTATCATGTCTGTACAGAGCAATTCCTGAAGTAAAGGCTACCCGTGGGGGAATTTAAATAGTAATTAGTAGCCTTTATTTATTTTCCTGTTACAGGACCAGGTACAAGCTGGCTCATCTGTTTTGAATTCTTCCAACAGTGGGAGCAATGCACAGGGGTATGTACTGGAGTAAAATACTGTTCTCTCTTCTAGACATGTTGTTGTGAAGACTTCTCCCAACCACAAATACATTTTCACGCTGAGAACCCATTCCTCTGTTGTTCCTGGCAGCATCGCGTTCAGCTTGCCCCAGGTACTGCCTGCTTTGACTTACTGTTTTCCTGTAGAATAAGCAAAATGTCTTCTGAGATTTGGAGTGAAGATAGCTAGACCAGTTGGAGGGAGATGCCTCCAAAAACGTGTGCTGCAAATTTGATTTCTGAAAGCAAAAGTTCAAAGAGGAATTTACTATAGCTGAAACGAACTTGCTGATTCCTTCGTATGTTTAGCATATTCTGGAAAATAGTATAAACCGTATAATTTAATCCTTTTAAAACCCACCGGAAACAAACTTTCAAAAAGAAAGGAAAGAACAGCATAAGCAGTGTCTGCTATTGGTTTTGAATTTGTATTGTTCTCTAGTTTTCCTTTGTTTTAGAGGGTTTTCTTTACTGTGTTTCTCTTTCAAAGACCTGCGGGAAGTTTTCTTGACTGTATTGAGTGTTAGGATTTCTAGAGGAGATGTGCAATTAAATGCATAAAATAGATTTAACTAGTCACTTCTTTCTTAATTAAGTCAAGTTACTGCATGCTAAATGGTGCTTAGAATAAATAATTGATACAATTAACTTCTAAGTAGAAAAATTAATCTTGTAGCCATCAACTGACTTCCACAGTGAGTGTCAGCAACAAACATGGTCACTGGCTTAATGCTTTTGTATTTGTCTGCTAGTAACTAGTCTAGAAGCTGACTCTCTGCTGAGTGTCTGTGCTGCAAACAGACTTTTTTCCTCAACAGATGACTTGGCATAGGCCCCAAAACCACTTTTTGCTTTTTTGACGTGTTGTTCAAATTCAAATTTGTCCGGATGAGTGGGTGCAGAGAATGTTAAGTTACCATATGTCCAGTTAAGATTTATGATGCCAGAACTGAAAACCAGCTCTCAGTAGAAGTTATTTGTATCACAGAGTTGAAATAAATGTATTTGTGGTCTAGAATTGATTTTTTTTTTTTTTTTTTTTTTTTTTTTTTCCCCTTGGATTCTGGTAGTTATTGT
Source organism: Oxyura jamaicensis (assembly GCF_011077185.1). Taxonomy (NCBI): domain Eukaryota; kingdom Metazoa; phylum Chordata; class Aves; order Anseriformes; family Anatidae; genus Oxyura; species Oxyura jamaicensis. The sequence goes on along the minus strand of NC_048919.1, from coordinate 355,306 downwards.
TGATCTGAGAAAGTTCTGCTATAAGGTAGTTTGCTTGCCCCTAAAAAGTGCCTTTGGTAGGAGGCGTTACAGCTGCTGGTAGGTGAATGTTCTGTTTGAGTGTTCTTAGTGCTGGGGTTTCACTTCCAGTATTTGTTAAAGCTTTGGGTAACTTCAGCCAATGTTATACAAATTTACCTCAAGTCCCATCTCATGTATTTGTGGAGGGTCATGTAACGGACACTGAGGCTCTGAGAACTCCAAGGAAGTCTGGTCTGCATTTGTTACGTACATCAAGTTCCTGACCACCTTCAGATTGCAGTAATCTGAACTCTCAAGCTTAAATAGTAAGAACCATGGAAAATTTTGTATGCTGGAGAGAACAAAAGATGAAGGGCAGCGCAGGGATGACAGACTTCCTAGCAGAAAGTACTCAGATGAACACAGGGATTGAGCTGTATCTCTTGCCACAGAGAACATCCAAAACAATTATTCTAGCTGAATTTAGCTTTCCTTCCTGTTCCAAAAGCTGGTGATAGCTTTAACTTGGAGGGTTCAAGCAAAGCCCAAGAATCACGGGAGTACTGGTGTGCTGGCCCTCTGTTCTTGCACTGCTGGTCCCCGGTGCTTGATATCTCAGGTGGAGGTGAGTTTAGGATATCTTTTGCTGAAGAACTGGAGTGTCAAGAGGAAGGGAGGAATTTCTTACTGGCCATGCAGTTAAACAGCTGTAAAGAATGAGATTAAGTATGGAAACATAGTTTGTTTTTACTTTCTCAGGAATACCAGTAAGTGCACGTAAGAATTCCTGTTCTGGGCTTTGATTCTAACAGGTCAATCCCTGTTAGCCAAGGGAATTCTTTCCTGAAGCCTAACTCCAGTTTTGAACCATGAACGTATTGGAGAGGAAGCATGGGGAAATTTTCATTTTTTTAAAAAAGGTCATAGTATGCCTTCTACCAGACTTGTTCCTTTCAGGATAAAAAGCCAAACATAAGTGACCATGAAGAACAACATTTCAAACACAATTTTAGTGGAGCCTTGTGAAATGATATTTATATACTTTTGTAATTTGTGCCTCTCTAAGGTTGAGGTATTTAAGAGATGGTGAATACTGTGTCGTGTGGAATGTGGACTGTAAACACACACTAGCCAGTCTGTATCACAAAATACCATTTTTGCAATTACTGAACAATAACTTCCGGCATTGTAAAGGTCATGGATTTTCACATCACATAGTTATTGAACCATTTCCCACTTCTCATGTAGTTCTGTGCTGCACAGATCTTTTTAAAGGAGCTTGAAGGAAGCTCATGGTTTTGAACAGCTCCATTCTTACTAGTTCTCTGAACAATTTTTTTTTTTAAGTTATAGCTTCACATTGTAACAACTTCCTGCAACTACTCTTTACACATAAGCTTTTAAAATAATTCACAAGTAGCTGTTCTTGCCTGTTGTGCTACCTCTTCTATGATTGATCATCAGCAGAGCTTTAGCAGGAAAGAAGAATGTCAAAAAAAGAAAAAAAAGAACACCAACCAAAAAAGCCCCCAACAACAACAAAAATAATCCACAAAAAACTAAAACGTCCTGTATGATAACTTTAATATCCAAGACAGCAGGGTGATTCATAATATGAAGGAAATGGGAAAGGATCACCTCCCAAGGTCAGAAAATAGGATTATTAATAGAAATGATTCCTTTATTTTGACTCGTTTCCTGTTAATTTGAGGGTCTTTATAAGGTCTGGTTCTGTCCTTTTTTCTTCTTAAAGGGTTCTCATGGTGGGGAGGTGGGAGCTGTTTTGCTAAGTGAGGATGCTGGCTTTGAGTAGATGTGTTCTATTGAAAGACGAGATTTCTGAAGTTTCTGCTTTGTTCTTACAGAGAAAATGGGCTGGACTTTCCATTGGACAAGAGATAGACGGTAAGTCAGACCGCAGCGTCATCGTGATGGATTCTGTGCTTCCATACTGAAGTGAAACTGAGTTGGAAAATCACAGACCTTCAACCCTTCTTCAAGTAACATGGGGCCCTCGTTGGTCAGAGGGAGTTGCCCCTGTGTCTGCAGGCTTCCTGTCTCTTAAAACTTGCAAAACCCAGACGAGTATTTTGACTTATCTTCAGACATCTGCCAGTTTACCTCTGTATGGAACGTCAGTGTCCCCACAGATGTGAACGTTGAACATGTGTGCTGGGTGGTCTGTCCTTGTGGCTTTGCAGAACCAGCTAGCAGAGAGCTGATGTTGTAGTTGAGGATATTCTTTGCACCTAAACTTTGAGAATGGGGTAGTTTTAAGAGCTGTCAAAGGCCAGCAGTCTGCCCTGGATTTACTGGCATGATGAGATCTGTGAATAGCACTGATGTTTTCACTGATACCGACAGGAATATCGCTTAAGTGAGAGCCTCCAGACCATCAACATATGAATAATCTCAAAAAATAATGCTGGTTTTCTTAACGTCAATGTCAAGCATGTTGGAGTGCAGGAAATCATGACCCAGGAAAACACCACGGTGTGCCTGTCAGGTGACTCCAGGAAGAGCGGTGTATTTCTTATGCAGAGTCACTGGAATGTTGGTGTTTGTACATACTCATTTATAGAGTTTCTTGCCTTCCTGTTTAACCTGAGCTCTTGCAGGAACATGGGAGGCATGAGTATTTTCTGCCAGTCAGTGATGAGGCTGGCATTTATACTTCTGTGTTCTCTTCAGTGTTTCTTGATTGGGAGGCTGCAAAATTGAGACCAGTCTGCATAGTTCCTGTACGGTTAGGCACTTTATTAAACAAATGCCTTTCAGGTCAAAGGTACTTCACTGTACCAGAAACATAAACAACTCTGTGAGAATACATATGCAAATTCAGCTGCAGAGCGTTGTTGCTTATTTAAAAAAAAATAAAATAAAAAGAGGATGTCTCCTCATGCAAGTTACACTTAAGGTAATGCCACCCACAGGCCAGTGCTGCAGAACAGCGCTTTTGAGAGCCCTGAGTCTTTTCATTGATTTTGGGGGTTGCTTGGTGCCTGATTGGTATTGTCTGTGTGTCTCACTGTGTTTGATGCTCAGTTCATGGACAGACCGTCCACAGGAAGGCTGAAATCTATAGCTTCTTGCTGTCACTCCCCTGTTGAACGTGTTAAGCTGTAAATGCCTTTCTGCTCAAGGGTGCTATGATGCCAATTTTAACAAGACGTGAAGGATTCTGCATTGTGATGAAGGGAAAGGGCTGCATCTGGAGTTCATGCAAACTGAAGATTTGTATTCCACTGCTCAAATTTTAATGGAACCTGATGAATCTGTTGCTAATGTTCAACGAGCCTGATTTGCATCTCTCAGCTAGCATGCTCTGTCCTTCACTTGCACACAGTTACCTCCGGTAAAGCTGTGGATGTGAAGCAGTTAGGGAGGCTCACCCTTGTCTGGTCATTTTCCCAGCTCCTTTGGTCTCAACGAGGTCCTGGGGATGGATCATTACTTGGGTGAGCAGTATGAACTCTTTGTCGATCCCTTTCTGTAGTGACAAGCTGGAGTGGGTCTGTTTGCCTCTATGCCCAAGATGCCTCATATGTCTTGCTTTGAAATAGTTTTTTTTTGTTGTTTTTTTTTTGATAGCTGAGTTAATATTTTTTTAAAACTGAAGCATCACCCTTCTTTTATTTTCTTGAGGTTGGGGGCAGACTCAGGATTAACTTCTTTCTCACCCTTATTTGTTTGTTGATCAGTAATGCGTGCCAGCTGGCTTACAGATAAATGCTTTTTAATATGAAAATTATTTGGGGAAATGAACACTAATATTAAGCACAATCAGTTGTTAGAACAGATTTGTGATTGTACTTGTACAAGACCCTGCTAGAAACTTAGAAACTCAGTGGGAATGTTTTGTTTCTTAAAAAAAAAAAAAAGTGAAATAATTTCAAGCAGTGACTAAATGTGACATGACTGCCAGCTGAGTATAAGGGATCTGTAAAGCTATTCTACAGATAGGGAGACATATTCAGAAAATGAGTGACTCACCAGGGCTCCCTTTCTGTCTTGTTCCCCTGATAACATGAGAGCTATGCTTTAAGGGCAGTTTCAGGCGCAGTCCTGCTCAGTGGGACAGTGCTGCTGAGCCCCCGGGCTTCCCAGGTGAGCGGATCTCAAGACCGTGCCTTTGGGGAAGGGGACTCGGTGCTGAGCCCCTGAGGTGGGTGCTGGCATCTGGTTTTAGCGCAGCTCGGCTTTGCCAGCTCCTGTGTCGTGCTGGAGGTGCTGGCTCTGTCTCAGCACGGGGATGTCTCTCTTCACAACCTGCCTCTCCATTGCAAGGACTTGGCAGGGTTTTGAAGCCGCTGCTGCGTGTTGCTGACAGGGCCGTAGTGGGGTTCTCTGTCCCAAGCCTCCCCAGCACTCGGTCCTTGCTGTGAGGACTGCCCCTGGCCTGCTGACACCTCGGTTCTGGGGTGTTCTGTGCAGAAGCTTTTGTCGGACAAGGCGGTGAGGTGAGGCAGGTGAAGGGAAGTCACTGCCCTGCAGCAACCCGAAGGTAAAGCTCCCGGCGCTCCCTCACAGGACCCACGTCTCTCCCTCATTAGCAGTGGCTTAGTGATTGCCCTGCTGCCATATCCCTTACCAAGCTATTAAAGATAGTTCAGGAAGGGGTTTAGTGTTTATTCTTCACCCTATTTCCCAGAAGGTCTTTAGTAGCTCATTTTGAGGTGGCCTTGTGTGCTAGGAAAGCCGTTAAACGTGTGTGCTGTGATGGCCTACGTGTCTTCTGGTTTCATCTTAAGCAAGAGCCAGGTTCTTTTCCTTCCCTATATGTGAGCGTGCCCTGTCTCATAGCATGGTGGATACGGGTGTTAACCTGCCATCTTCCCAGAAGTCTGCAGGATTTGACGGGAGCCATTCTGTTGCTGAGAGGCGTGATGGGATACAGCGAGCCGTGTGAGAGGTGCATTTCCCTTATTCGCCTCCTACTGCTTTACTTTAGCTGTGACTTCTGTATCAGACAGGACTTTCTTCTCCAGATTCAAAGCAAGCCTGTAAAGTACTTCAGTGTTCTGGAGAAACTGCGTCTGTCCTTTGTGAGTTATTAGGAGTGCCTGCTTTGTGAGATCCTGCCTTTCTAATTGCCTCTGTTGAGGCAGTAGCCCTGACGTGAGCCGTGTTCTTCTTTCCTTTTATCCTTCTTCCTCCAGCAGCAACGGTCCCAAGCGTCCTTCTGGTTTTGACCTGATGTAACTTGAGAGCTGCAGGGACTGGAGGCAGTTGGCAGTGGCAGCAAAGTAACTTTGTCACTTTGCTTTCTGCCCACTTCCAAGGGCTGTTCGGTTGGTTCTGGATTGCTGGAGGTGTCCTGGGGAAAGCTGGGATGGGCCCAAGTGTGCCTCCGGGGCAGGGGTTGTTCCCTGTGTCCGAGAGGAAGGGTGGCTGGTGCCTCATTCTGGGCTGTAGAAGCCTGATAGTTTATCTGCAGGTTCAAGTACGGTAATATAATTTAACTTTCTGCCACCTAGCCTGTAGACAAGCTAGTCAGTCTCTTGCTACTGGAAAACAGTTAAGACCTCTGGTTGTTGCTTTTTCAGGTAAGACACGCTTCCTTTGGGCTTTCTGAAGACACCTTCCAAAGTCTTCGATGCTGAGGGAAGCTATTGTGGTTCTACAGTGTGTGTGAACCTGCTTTCACTGTCCTTATTCCCAAGGCTCATGTTTGAGCTATTTTAAAGGACATTATTAAAGACTTCAACGAAATGCAGGGATTCTCAGTAGAGAGAAATTTGCTGTGGTTTTGCTCTTGTAGTAGAAGAAGGATGCAAGAGAAATGAGGTTTTCTATCTGAAACGGGATACTCAATTTATGAAATAATCAGTCAGAATGGAAGAACATGCATTGCTAAACGTACAGCATGTTTAATAGATTGTGAGGAGACCTTGCTTTATGAAATGTGTTGTTTTTTTTTTTTTAAATATTTTTATATATTTTTATTTTTACAGTTTCCTTATATACTTTTGACAAGTCTAAGCAGTGTATTGGCACGATGACGATTGAGATAGATTTTCTGCAGAAGAAGAACATTGACTCCAACCCCTATGACACAGACAAGATGGCTGCAGAATTCATCCAGCAGTTCAACAGCCAAGCCTTCTCAATAGGCCAGCAGGTGTGATTTTGTTTTGGTGTTCTTTCTTTTAAAGGCTAAAAAGATCTTAAGTAACACTTAAGTGCTTGTATAAGCAATGATATAAAATACTGAAGAGTATCAAAGTAATTAGACTTTAGCTGCAGAGGTCAGTTAAGATGCAAAAATTGTTTATTGTGTGATTGGTATTTTCATAAATGTTGAACCCTTGTGACTTTCACTGAAAGCAGAAGCAGAGTGGTTTAAAATCTGCCTTTTCCTTAGCTAAAGAAATGTATCTTTGTGAGGAAAATCAGGAGACTTGAGAAACCTGGGTTCTCTCTGCACCTTGGCCTGGTTGGCTATAAACATGGCAGCTCCTGGAATCTTCTGAGAAGTGACTTTTGTCTTCCTTATATACAAAATTAGAAATGAATGCCAGATTTAATTAATTTTCCATAGCATCTTTGGTGTGCAGTGTATTTTGTTGTAACACTCATTACTGCTCTACAGCTTCCAGTGGTAAGATAGGTGTGAAACATTTGACTTAGGGATTTCTGAAAACTGATCTTCCTATAAGAGAGCCTCTCAGCTCTGTAGCAGATGGGTTCCTGCCCCTAAGAACTTCTGCGATAGCCTCTGGTTTGTCACATTCTCAGGTCAGATTGAAGGCTTTCTGTGAGGGTAGTTTGCAACATGCAGGGCCTGAATCTTAATTCAGTTACAAACGTAATCTTGGAGGAAAGGAGACAGCGTACTTTTTTCTATGCAGTGGGACCCCACTTCTCTTAGTGTTCATTCTGTTACTTGTCTTAAAGTTCATTCTGTCTAGTGCCACTCTAGTGCTGTTTTTGAGGTATCCTTGTCAAACTGAAAAATGAAACATGAAAAGGATTTGAGGTAATTTGTTCTCTTTGCAACAAAGAAAGGAAAATATATATATATTTTTTTTCTTGGAGGAAGGCAATTCTTTGTATTTTTCCACTTCATGGTGTGCTTTTTCTGTTCTGTAATCCTTAACTATGGGACATGAAAAGGACATGTTCAGTGTGCCCAACCTTTACAGAATAAAAAGAAGTAGAATCTGTGGGGTGGCAAGCTTTGTCCTCAGGCCTTTTTCTCTTCAAATCTTAGCAGGTTTGTCAAAATCTTATTAGCATTTTAATTACATAAAATCAACTTCTGTTTCTTCTTTTCACAGCTTGTGTTCAGTTTTAATGACAAACTGTTTGGCCTGTTGGTAAAGGACATGGAAGGTATGGATCCCAGCATCCTCAAAGGAGAGTCTGGAGCAAGTAAAAAACAGAAGGTAGGGACATGGAAATTCTTGTTAATTCCTTAGAGTTTGCAGAAGCTCAAGTATGGAGCAGGTGTTGCTACAAAGAGGATCTGAGGTGACTTGCATTTGGAGAAGTTACTTTGGTTCCATCTGGCTGCTTCTTTTTCCCTGGAGAAGATAAGTGTCTTCAGTTTCATGCCGTCTTGTGTGTTTGTGTAGTTGGGAGCTTAGAGTTGCACCCACTAAAGTGCAGAGCTGGATGAGATACAAGGAGTATCTTTTGGACTTTATATGCTCATTCATGGAAACCTTCTCCCTTGAGCAATTTTGTCGAGTTTTGATTTTTCCTTTTGTACACTGTGCACATATTTTTTTCTCTTGCTAGACCTTGCTGAAATAACAGTTGGTTATGAACTAAACAACTTAAAGCTAACTTACTATACCCAATGAACTACTGCATTCAGAGTTAAATAGTTATTAATAAAATTGATTTTAGAGGATGTGTTGGTATTTCACATTCCTTTCAAAAACTTTCATTGGATAAAAACTTTCAAAAACTGGAGAGCAGCCTAGAAGAGAGGGATCTGGGGGTCGTGGTAGACAGCAAGTTGAATATGAGCCAGCAGTGTGCCCTGGCAGCCAGGAGGGCCAACCGTGTCCTGGGGTGCATCAAGAACGGCATCGCTAGTAGGTCAAGGGAGGTGATTGTCCCGCTCTACTCTGCGCTGGTGCGGCCTCACCTCGAGTACTGTGTGCAGTTCTGGGCACCACAGTATAAAAAGGACATGAAACTGTTGGAGAGTGTCCAGAGGAGGGCTACGAAGATGGTGAAAGGCCTGGAGGGGAAGACGTACGAGGAACGGCTGAGGTCACTGGGCCTGTTCAGCCTGGAGAAGAGGAGGCTGAGGGGAGACCTCATCGCAGTCTACAACTTCCTCGTAAGGGGTTGTCAAGAGGCAGGAGACCTTTTCTCCATTAACACTAGTGACAGGACCCGCGGGAACGGGGTTAAGCTGAGGCAGGGGAAATTTAGGCTGGACGTCAGGAGGGGGTTCTTCACAGAGAGGGTGGTTGCACACTGGAACAGGCTCCCCAGGGAAGTGGTCACTGCACCGAGCCTGTCTGAATTTAAGAAGAGATTGGACTGTGCACTTAGTCACATGGTCTGAACTTTTGGGTAGACCTGTGCGGTGTCAAGAGTTGGACTTGATGATCCTTAAGGGTCCCTTCCAACTCAGGATATTCTATGATTCTATGATTCTATATTGGAGCTCTTTCAGCTGTTTCTTTCCTGCTGAGATCTGCTTGGAGATACTGAAGGAGAATCTGAAGTTGAGTCTGATAGCTTAAATGTAACTATTTGGTTCTTTCCCTTTTTCAGATTGAGGTTGGTTTGGTTCTTGGAAATAGTCAAGTGGCCTTTGAAAAAGCTGAGAACTCCTCTCTCAATTTGATCGGTAAGTGCATCTTTATCCAAAGAGACAAATACTGCTTGTACTGCTTGAAGTTTGCTGCTTTTCAGGCCTCAAGGACTTGTATACCAAAAGTTTGTTACTTCTTATTATATGAATTGACCTAATCTATTGAAAACTGCATCTTAAAATACTCCTGGGTATCAGTTTAAACTAGCAGATGATTGTGCTTGATCCCTTAGGAACCTTTCACGGATCCTTTAGAATGCAGTTAGACATGGCCAGGTGTCTGTGGGAACCCACTGCACTGAGAAGGCGCCATCCCTCCTGCAGCTTGCTACTTCTAGCCGCTGTCAGCCCACTGTGTAGCTCCACGGCTGGCTGAGGGGCTAGGGCAGTTCTGCAGGCCTCTTGCCATGCTTATTGCCATGGTGTATCTGAAATACACAGTGATGCAAGGAGAAAGGTGTCCATCATTGAGAGACAGACAATAAATTGTGTCAGAAGAGGGGAGGTTAGCCTGACTGCTCTGGACTCGTAGGGCTGGATTAATGAGGCACCATGGACTAGGAGTTCCAGTGAAATACAGCAGCTAGTTGAAATGTTTTAACTCTTTAAACATCATATTTTTAGGAACACTAACAAGCCAACACCTGTTTAAACAGTAGAGAAAAGGGAAAGTGAGAACTTTGAGAAGCGAACATTTCAGAATGAGTGCAAAGCTTCTGACAGTCCAATTTCTAATGAGATCTCTTCTCCAAGGAGAACTTTAAAAAGATGCTAGAAGGAAGAGCACTTCATTTTTCTTGGCTTCTGAAAATCCTGCTCTTCAGAAATCGATGACAGCTGCAAAATAAAGCACAGCATTTTTATCATGTGAGACTTATATTAACTGCTTACACGTTAACAAAGCATAGATTAATGTAAGTATATTAACCAAAACTGTGAACTTCTTGTTTTAAGAAGCACGTTTGAAGGTCTCAGGAAAACAAATCTTTGTGTACAATTTCAGATTTTACTGGCAAACAAATAGGGCATAAATGATGCATCCTCCTTACGTTCATTTAGAAGGAAACTCATGTAGAGCTAGAGAGGAGTCTGGTGCTTTCCCACAGACAGACCCACCAGCTTGAATGTTAGGGGACCCTGGACCATAGAGTGGGTAGTGAGGACATCTTCCCTGCAGGTGGCTGTGTGCGCTCCCTGGGGTCATGGTGGCTGCCCTGCGGAGCAGGTAGACACTATTAGCCTGGCTGTTCCTTTTCCTATCTTTGTGACGAAGTTAACAATACTTAGTAAGCCTGTAGTTACAAATGTGTCCCTTGGTGGTAAGATGGCTCTAGGTATTCCTTGCTGAGTATGATAAGAATGCCTGCTCGGTACAGGAATTTTTCTTTTTTCTTATTTTATTTTCCTCTTTATTTCGTTTTACTGGAGCCCATGAACTAAGAAATCTTTTATTTTTGCTGCTGTTCTTCCACAGATCAGTGGCAGGACCCTTGCAGCAGATGAAGGGTTCTGCGAGTGAAGACTCGTTGAACCTGAGCAGCTCAGCTCAGCAACTTGTCCAATAATTAGGGTTTTTGTAGTAGGTTTGTGTTCAAAGAACAGCTCTGCTTGACTGTGAGCTCTCAGTACTTTGAGTATTTGGTACAGAAATAAAATATGAGGCTAATAGCCACTTAGGACAAGAGAATTTAACTCATTCAGCATTGCAGGAGCCGTGGCAGAGGCAGTTTTGACCCTAAAGTATTAACTTTCCTCAAGTGCGAGGCTGTGACTTTGTGCTCTGTAGTTGTCTGCTTAACAAGTGCAGTTGTTGCAGAAGTGGGGAGACATGAGGCTGTTCTGTAACCTCACATCTTGCATCATACGTGGACGTTTTTATCTGAAAGGACAGCCAGTTATCGATACTGGGGAAAATAAAACAAGCACCAGAGACCTGTGGGATAGGGTTGTAAATGACTAATTAAGCATATTAACAAGGATACAAGTTCTACGAGCACTGAATGAAGTTTGCATGAACAGCTGCTTCATGCCTGCAATTACATGGTTGTAGCCATTTAGTTTTTTACCATGTTTTGATTGGACAGCTGGAGGTGAATATTAACATAGTCCAATTTATTACATCAGGGCAAGCAGTGGTATTTTATTTGGTCAATATTCAAAGCCATAAAATGACTTGCGATCTTCTTCCTAGCCTGGATAGGTGTGAAGAGTGGTCCTGTGGGAGCGTTAATTGATTGGAAATAGGAATCCTTCCCTGTGACTTTATTTCATTGCCTGCAGACAAGACAAAATTGTTGCTTATGCCTCAATTTACTTCCTTCTGATTGCTACTTTATGTAATCTCCTCATTGATCTGAGGCAGAGCGACTTAATGTGCTTTGTTAGTCTCTGGAGAATTGTAAAGTTGTGAATAATTAAATTCTGGGAGAGGAGATAAAAATAAAGTAAGTGTCACTGAGGACTGCTTTCATTAATGGCCTTTATTTTCTTCAGCACATAAGAATTGTGATTGTTAAAAAAAATAATGCTAATTCAGTTTCCTGTACGTAGTATGAAATTGTGTTATAAAACCGACAGATGATGATGTTTTAGTTCAATCTACGAGGATTTTATTGTGATCAGGTGCAGCCAGAAGGGGGGAGTGTAGGCCAAGTTCTGGAGGAAAAGTAAAATGCCTGGCTGAGGGGTCTGGTCTGAAGACTGCAGGGGAGCAATGAGACAGTAAATACATAGCAATCAGTGGATCAAACGATCGCTGCTGTCCTGCATGGTTGTGTGTGTTAGTGCTGGATGTTAGAGCTGGTTAAACATTGTCCCTGCTGTGTTAAAGGCATGCTCTTGTTTATTTTGTTGAACTAAGAATTAAAGTGTTTCTTCTAGGAGTATTTAGATCAAGATTATTAGTGGTCTAGTTCATCTAGCATGGAACTTGTGTTTGTGTGCTTACTGGACGTCTAGATGCTTAAAATTAGGGCAGCTTTTGTTCCCAGGGCCAATCCTGTAAAGCACTGTGCATGTCCCAGAAAATGCAAGACATTCAATATCAGCAAGAATTAAGGAATATTTTGAGGATCTTTGATTCTTCCCTGGGCTTTTAGTATTGCTGGTAGTTTCTCTGGTAGCTAAGCAAAGTGATGTAGCTAAAAGCCATTCAGACATGTTCATCTAACTCATGTGAGTATCAGTGCTTGTTTATAAATTCCCCTCACATAAATTTAAGGCAAGTCTACATGGATCTGTCTGTTAGCATCTCAGCTGTACTTTAATTGTAGTATTTGTGCTTGTCTACATCCTAAATGTACTAATTACTTTTAAGCTTCTCTGAAAAGGGAGCAGGGAGCTCTGTAAGACTAAAATTTATGTGGATTTTGTCAGCAAAAGGGAAAGGAAGGCTGGTAGGATATTGCACAGAGACTGCTAAAGCTGTGCTTAGGGAATCTGGCGCAGCTTGAAGCATCTCTAGCACAGGTAATCAAACAAATGGGGAAAATGAGCAGTGGTAGTTTGCCAGGACTGGCTTTTATTCTCCTGAGTTGTAAAGGAACTCAAAGGTGAAATAGCCGAACTTGTAATTGTTTTGTGTAACCTTGCTTAAAATTGCACTGGTGTCTGAGGACTGGAAGATGGCAAGTGTGCTGTCAGTCATGGAATCCTAGAAAGGTTTGGGTTGGAAGGAACCATAAAGCCCATCTAATTCCAACCCTTGCCATGGGCAGGATCCCTCCCACCAGCCCAGGCTGCCCCCAGCCCCATCCAGCCTGGCCTTGGGCACTGCCAGGGATGGGGCACCCACAGCTCCTCAGGGCAGCCTCAGCCAGGGCCTCACCACTCTTATAGTAAAGAATTTCTTCCTAATAGATAGCCTAAATCTGCCCTCTTTTAGCTTAAAACCATTCCCCCTTGTCCTGTCACCACACAAAAAGCAGAATGTCCCTCTTACACAGCTTTCCTGTAGACCCTCCTTCAGGCACCGGAAGGCCCTGGTAAGCTCTCCCCAGAGCCTTTTCCTCTCCAGGCTGAGCAAGCCCAACGCCCTTGGCCTGGCTCCACTGTGGACCTGCTCCAGCCACTGAGCATCCTCGTGGCCTCCTCTGCACCCACTCCAACAGCTCCACGTCTTTCTGCAGGCCCCAGAGCTGAACACTCTGCTCCTGGTGGGGTCTCCTGAGAGCAGAGCAGAGGAGAATTCAGAAGGATTCCACAAAAGGTCTAGAAAGCTACGGATCTTTGAAGCTGAAATCTGTACAGGAAAAAAAAAAAAAAAAAAAAATGTAATAAAGAATCAAATTCATGTATATCTGCGTAAAGGTGATACACTGGGAAGGGTCAGCCTATCTTCCCGTAAGGGAAGTTCTACCTCATGATCCCATTGGAATTTCTTACAGGAATCAAAAGACCCGGGGATAAGGGCTGACAGAGTGCTTATTTCTCAAAACTCTTTCAGCGATTCCTTATCGAAGTTTCTTTAAAAAGAAACTAGACAGAAATGGATGGAAGGCTAGAGGTAAATGGCCAGTGCCAGTGGAGTTCAGCATGAACCTCTGCTGGGGCCTTTGCTTTTCATTATAATTATTAAATAAGCTGGAATAAAGGCTGAGTAATGAGGTGACAAAGCTTGCTCCTGTGGGGCTGAGTGACTAAGAAATAAAATGGCAGAGGAAATTCAATATAAATAAACATAAAGTGATGCGTGGGAGGAAAAACATTCCTAACTTCAGTCAAATATAATTGCTACTTAAGGCCAAGATCCCAGGTATGAAAGATTTAAGGAAATGCTGGGCCCGTGCTCGGAAGCTGCCTGGCTCTTGTTAAGAATTATTAAGCGTAGATGTTAAGAAGTATTACCTCTTTATTAAGAAATATGAACAAAGCGTAGCGTAATTTTGCACCTGTATTTAAAATGCAGACAAACCTCGGTGTGCACAGTTTGGGTCTGCCTGTTTCTCAAAGGTTGTAGCAGAAATAGAGAAGACTGGGAGGAGAGCAACACGGATCCTCAAGTGTGGAGCAGCAACTGTGCAAGGACTGAAGAGCGAGCTAGGACTGTTGTGTGGTTAAGATACAACTGAGGAGAATGCAGTCCAAGCCAGATGCTACCTGAGGTGGCCTGAAAGAGGGTGACCCAAATGCTGCAGGGTGTTCTAAGTTTACATAGGTTCAAGGGGGGCTAGATAAATTTGTGGCAGAGAAATCCACTGAGGATTATTAAATGAATAGGAGCAATTTCTGGCTTGAAGTCCCTGAACAGGAACAGGTAAAGGCTGGGGAAATTGTGCACTAAGCAAGCTGAGCAGCTGGTTTGGCATCCTTGTTACAGTGAGTCCTCCAAACTGATGTCTGCAAGTGAACATTGATTTACCTGGACACAGGTGGGACCTGGTGGAGCCTTTCTGGCGTTTGTACTTTTATTTGCTGTAATTCTGCTGTGCCACGTGTTTTTTTTTTTTTTAACAGGTAAATCAAAGACCAAGGAGAACCGCCAGTCGATCATCAACCCAGACTGGAATTTTGAGAAAATGGGCATTGGTGGCCTTGACAAAGAATTCTCAGATATTTTCCGACGAGCTTTTGCTTCACGAGTGTTTCCACCTGAAATTGTAGAGCAAATGGGTAAGTATGATATAGAGAAGTATGTCTGGGGTACAGGATGCAGACCCGTTTCTGGCTTGGAAAGATGAAATCAACTAACAACCTTATGCTATAACGTGGCAGTTACTTAGAGGTCTAAAAGACTAACAAAGCCTTTTCTTCCTCTGTTGCTCCCGAATGTCTTTCGTACTCCTGTTACTTGGCTAGAGAAGGGGGACAAAGAAGCAACTTGAATGCTCAACACTGTACATGAAATGTCTGAGCAAATGAAATATATGGTTTAACTGAATACTTTTCTGTTGGAACCCAAACACTGCCTATTCTTCTGCATGCTTCATTTATTCATAGCAATGAGCTTGAATGCTCCCATTTCTGACTTACTGGCAATGGCCTTTCTGTACAAATCAAAGGAAATTCTGTCCTTAATGATCCTGCCTTATGTATAGTATCTATTGTCCTGGCAATTGCACTATGAACTTACGTCCTTCTCACAGCGTTAGCCCAATAAACAGAGTGTCTTGTGTGATCTTGGATTGGTCTGATTTGAAATTCTGCAGAGGATGCACAGGCCATGGCACGTCTTGGAGTTTGTTACATAAAAGCACATTCTTAAATATAGCCTTTTTGGGTCTAGGGTAGGAAAGGCAGTCCCATTACTTTGTAAACATGTGCTGGCAGGCAGATAAATGGTACTGATTTTAAAAGTAATTTTATTAAGCAATATGCAGCTGCAAGTATCTTATTTTGTCCCATAAAGTGGCTAGGGATGTTATAGCTAGTCTTCATTCTCTGAAAATAATCTCTGTGGGATCATATTTAAACTTGGAATTCGGAGCTACATAATTTCTAAGTATGTTTATATTTCTTGATCCACCTTCTCTCTCCCCACAAATGAAGCAATCAAGATTTTGATTACAAAACAGATTTTGATCAGAAGATACGTCCTGTTTGTGTGTGGCTGTACGAAGTGTGTCCGTTTCCAGTGTTTGTGGAATTAATGTTAAAGTAAACTTCTCAGTGAGGTGTGTTAGGTCTTTTCTTAGTGGTTTAAAGACTTAAGGAGAAACATTGAAGAACCCCTGTAGGCTAAATCCAGTTAGTGCATGATTCTCTCTGCTGCTTTTTTTTTTTTTTTTTTACTTCATATTGATCTGTTAGTTAAAGCCTTCTGGGGGCTCATCGTGCTTTTCTTTTTTTTTTTTTTTTTTTTTTTTTTTGTGGCTGTGATCAAATCATGATGTCTCTGCCTCAGCTTGAAGACAGCAACAGCTTGAATTTGTTGGTATTTAGCCACTCTGCAGAGGGAAGTAGTGTTAGCTATGGAAAGAAACCCTCCTTTACTGGGACACGCTGTGTCCTGTTCAGAAATGTTGCTGCCAGCTGGCCTTGGGACGGACCAGCATCCCCCACTTGAAGTATTTTGACCTTCTGAAGCAGCTACATGTATGTTCATAGCAGCAGTGCAGAATCTTTGACTATACGTGGAGGTAGAGTTGGAATTCTCATTGGTGTCATTTGACTGTAATGAGACAGTCAAATCCCTAGTAGACTAGGGATAACGAGAGCTTGTTTTGTTATCACATCCATTGTTCAGCTTCTATGGCTGCATGCAATCTGGCAGCATGCTAAGCAGGGCTATGTCAGGGTTTGATTGCTTTTGCTTGGTATTGGTGGCTGAATCGACCTGAGAGCTGGGCGCTGCTCGGTAATAGCCCGCAGCAGCTAGCTTTGCCATGAAGGACCTGCATCTCCAACAGGTACCTCTTGCGAAGGTCAGAAACCTTGCTGGCTGCATGAGGTTGTGGAGGAGCTTTGCAGGGTATGCTGCCCAGATGGTTCCTCTTGTTAATTGGGGTTGCTTAATACAGGAAGAAGAAGGCTCTCTGAAGGACCACTAATATTTAGATTACCCTGGGCAATGAATTAAAGGTGTGCCATATTATTTATATAAATACATATACCCTTACTTGTGCGTGTTTACACACATACTATGCAAAGAAACATTTTTCTGGTAAGAAGTTAGACTCCAAACAGAGCTCTCCGATTAACCCTAGGGCTAAAGAGCTTATCTGAAATTTGAAATAACAGAACTTTCTGACATTCATTTTCTTTGCCTTAGTTATAACTTGCTCTTAACTATATTTCAGATCTGAAATGTCAGTGTGACAGCTGTTCACCTTTGTATATAATTTATTGGGAAAGGAAAAGAAAGAATTCGCCTGCTATCTGGTGCTCTGGTGCTCACCCACTTCTGTTTTTTGCCCAGTGCTTACAGACTGCAACTTCCATGCCAAACGCAATAAATATTTCTGTCCTGTAACTACACAGAGGCAGTGTAGACCCTTCAAAAATTGCTTGCAATTTGTGTGTGGTTTATCTAACTTCCAAGGAATGTTCTGGGTTTGGGACATATAAATCAATGTTAGTTAACCATATCATCCGAGGGTGTAAATGCTACTCTGATGCTACAACCTCTGGTTTATTCAAGAAAAGAAATCCAAGATCAACCTCAGCTGGTCATTAAACATTTCCATAGCTCCCTGCTGCCCTGGGAAGGGGCAATTTCCTTTTTACTACCCACGCTTTTCCCATGTTCATATCCATCACCTCTGCTGTGGTGGGCTTGTATGCCTCTGTAAAGAGCTAATACATTTGAAAGCAATAAAAAAAGCGTGTGTGTGTGAGCAGGTAGCATTCGGTTCCCTGGTTGGCTTGCTGGGACGCAGCCACACGGATGGCAGCAGGAGGGGTAAGGTCTCATCAGCACAGTGGGACTTCCATCAGTTTAAGCTGAGTGCTTTTTTAAGGCTACAGTCAATTTGCTGGAGATTCTTCAGTATTATGACCATAGTTGTAGTTATCTTTTTACCTAGTGCTAGACTCTTAATACTCTTGTGATTGCCAAATGGAAATAAATTCTTACCTGGATGAGAACTGAGAAAGTACCTTGAAACAAAAGGGATGCTCCTTTTCAGTGCCATCCTCGAGGCTTCACTAATGCAGGGATGATGCTTTTAAGGCAGGAAACTAATATTTGCAGGGGGCTGATAGAGGTAGGATAGAAGTCTTTGTAACAAAGGTGACTTAATGTATGAATTACTTGTGTGTCCACTTCACACACCTTGAAGGGCTTTCTGTTGTGCTTATGTGTAACTGCACAAAGGATACCAAAGTTATTCAAGTCAAAACAGCATACTGGTAGGAGAGGGGAAAAGGGCAGCCCTAAAAAGCGCTATCTCTGAGGAACTGCCCCTTCTTCTCGAGCCCTTTCTGGTTCTCTGTGATGTTTAACTCAAAGTAAAGCCGCGCAACTACATTGTGAGCAGCAGCCTTACAATTGATTGATCCCCATTTAGTTCCCTTAAGACTGATTTTGGTTGTTCTTTTATTGCTATTAAAAGCATCCTCTCATTCAAGCTAGAGCTCCTCCTTTTTATTTGATAACTATTATATTGCTGAATACATATTATAATCATTCCTGTCTTTATAAAACTGGAACAGACTTTTTTTTTTCTTCCTTCAACTTCAACCATTTAGATAAAAAATTCTGAAATCTCCAGGCACCGGGTATCAACAAGACCAAAAACGTTTCCTCAGACTTGAAAGAAAATGCCAGTGCTGAACTCTTTTCCTTTCTAAAGAACGCTCCAGTGTCTCCATGTATTTGAAACATGGTCTTGACTTTTAGCAGGGGAGTGGTTTTTATGACTTACATGGCACATTAGTTGTTCCAGTGGCCCTTGAAAAAGTAGATTTCAGATGTGCAGGTTGTTACAGTTTAGTATCAGGCACAGAAATGCTTGGTGTTACAGATCACATGCTTTTTGAGAAATTGAAATGGAACCCAGATTCTCTGTGCTCTCCTGTTACCACCAATAAATAGGTTCAATCAGACTTTTTAGAGGTGATTTCTATTTCCTGGGAACCAGCTTTGCTCTGACCCCTTCGGGTTGGTCAGTCTCAGTGCTCTGTGTGAAGTACAGCTCGCTATGGTAAAGTATTAATGAGACACTGTGACTTGGAGATGTGTCTTTTAAGGAATCTTTAAAATTAATGCACTAATGTTCTTGAAGTACTCAGATGCTAGAAGAGAAAAATAGCATTGGGAAGGATCTCATCCACTCTATTTTAAAATAGGATATTTGTTATGAAAAATCACAGTCAGACATGTCTAACCTGTAACTGTGGTGGTAGAAATACCTGGACTTCCTCATGCAGCCTGGTCCACTGCTTAGAGTATCCTTACTGTCAAAACTTTCCAATTGCTTATACTCAGCCTTGCAGCTGTTTATTATATGTGGTAGATATGAAACGCTTCTGGGGACTTTTACATACTTGTCTGTTTCTCTTCGGTATTCTGAAGGCTAGCACCTTGATTTTGAAACCCTTTCTCATAGTCACAATCTCTAGGTCACCACTGATGTATTTCTGTTTCCTGGGTCATTCAGTGCTTGGCAGTGTGATGACCCAAGCAGGGCTCAGTAACTGTCAGAGGTGCTCATGAGTTCTGGGTGGATTGGCAGGTTTTCTCTGTGCCTTGGTGTATGTTCTTACGTATAATCCTCAGTGTGATGACTTGCTTCGTTTTGCAACATGCAGGTTATTGCAAATGTAGAAACTTATGCATTGAGTTACATTTCAAAAGAGGAAAGAAAAAAACTAATCCTACCTTTCAGTGTAATAAAAACATTGTTTAGTAGTAAATCCAGGAGGGATCCTTCCTCTTTGTGCTTCAAAGTTGTTGTTTTGTTCTTTTTCATCCACTTTTCATCTACCTTTAACTTCATTCAGACAGTGTCTTTCATACACGCTTATGAAGATGTGTAAGACCTTTTTATAGCCTTATAAAGGTCTAAATCTCCCCTCATGTTGCTCTTTTTTTCCCCCTCAAGCCCTCCGTGTGTGACTTCATATGCTTTACTAGAGGGAAGTTGTCTTTAGACTGATCTAATAAATTCCTTTTGGCTATTGCTCTTATCCTTTTCTTGTACCTCCTTAGAAGGACATCATACCAGAATTCTCCAGGAATTCAGTTAGTGATAGGTCTATACAACAAAATCAGAAAATATTTGAAGTTGGAAGGGATCTCTCAGAATTGTTTAGCCCAGCCCCACGGCGCCTTTTCTTTCCCCAGCTCTTCTTTCCCTTCGTAGCATTAAGGATGACGTTTACTTCCCTCCCAGCGTCTCATCCATGCTGTACAGGTTCTCAGCGACTTTGAGATGATTTCACTTGCTCAGAGTGCTCCTGGGTGAAGTTCTTGTCCGGGTATAACCTGTGAGTATCAAGTGCTCCTGTGGGCGCGCTCCGGTTCCCTGCCTATTCGGTGCTTGGGCCTTGCCTGCCTGTCACTGATACTGGTGTTGGCTGCCATTCGACATGAAGTCGGCACTCAAGTAGAAAGTGTTTAGCAGTTTGAACTGAGCATTGCCTGTTGTTGGCTTTTCTTCTCCTTTGGGAGTTGGGCCAACGCCTTGATGCATCTTCTCCTCCTGATGTGACTGTAAGATGAAGTGCTCACCTCACATCAAAGCACATGGCTCCATGCGGCCATAGTGGCTGAATCTGGTTAATGGAGCTACAAAAATAATTGTAGGGGGTCAGCCAAATCCTAGCTGAATTCAGGAATTATTAAGAGCAATTAAAAAAATCCACAACAATATAATTATGTCACAGCATAAATCCGTAACTTTTTTAACATTTTGAATTGCTGCATGCAGTTCTTGTCTGGGTCTCAGAATGGATGCAGAACTGGAAAAATGCTGGAGCCAGGGCATTGGGATGCCTCGGGCATCTTGGTGTCCTGCATCTGGGCCAGGGCAATCCCAAGCACAACCACAGGCTGGGTGGAGAATGGGTTGAGAGCAGCCCTGAGGAGAAGGACCTGGGGGTGCTGGTGGATGAGAAGCTCAACGTGAGCTGGCAGTGTGTGCTCGCAGCGCAGAAAGCCAAATGTATCCTGGGCTGTACCAGAAGCAGCATGGGCAGCAGGGCGAGGGAGGGGATTGTGCCCCTCTGCTCTGCCCTTGTGAGACCCCCCTGGAGCCCTGGGTTCAGTTCTGGGCCCCCAGCACCAGCAGGACACGGAGCTGTTGGAGAGGGTCCGGGGGAGGCCGCGAGGATGCTCAGGGGCTGGGGCAGCTCCGCTGCGGGGCCAGGCTGAGAGCTGGGGGGGTTTGGCCTGGGGAAGGGAAGACCCCGGGGAGAGCTCACAGGGCCTGCCAGGGCCTGAAGGGGGCTGCAGGAAAGCTGGGGAGGGACAACTTGTCAGGGAGTGTGGTGATAAAACAAGGAGTAATGGCTTTAAACTAAAAAAGGGTAGATTTAGATTAGATATAAGGAAGGTCCCTTCCAATCCAAACCATTCTATGATTTTGTGATTCTGTGATAATGGGCTCAGAAAAGCTTGTAAACATGGGATCAGTTGGCTTGAAGATCTTCAGCCTTGCAAGGAGACCGGTGGGTGTTTGCTCTTCCAACCCAGGGATTTGGAAATGTGAAATGAGGCTCACAGATGTCAGGCTTGGAACAAAGGGAAGGGGATGCTTCACTGAAACTGCCACAAAGAATTTATGCTATTTTGTACTGATGGCCATGGTCATCCCCAGACACTGAACTATAAGGACTCTTGCGCTTGCTTTGTATGGCTGCAGTTGGGGTGTCCCTTAGCACGTGTCACTGCAGCTTGGCAAATGCAATTTTGTTCTGGCTGGAAAACAAGGCCTTGGGACATCCCAGTGACGCTGTTATGTTGCTACTTGTTTACTCGGAGGTGCTCTGTGGGTAAGTGTTCCAAAAGGTATTTGCAAATTCCTTCATGTCGACTTTAAGTAGACAGAAATGATCCAGCTTTTTTCCAAAAAGTAGAAAATGCCGATGAGATTTATGGCTATTAACACCCAGGTGGGATCTGACTGTAAACATTAGCTGCTGTGTTCAGCAATCCATCCAAGGACTCTGCATAATCTTTGTCTTCAATTGACATCATTTTTGTAACTCCTCTGTCAGAGAGGCAGAGGCATTTGCTTTTATTTTTTTTTGGTTGCAGATATGGCTTCTTTTTAAGATGGGTTTGTTTTGTACATATTCTTACCAAAATCCCTTTTTCTGAGAGTCATGATTTTGTTTGTGTAGCCAAAGGCATTCAGTTGGAAGCTTCTCTAAAGCTGATTTATTTTCTTTTTTTTTATCACATTCCATCAGAAATTGATAAATGTCCTGCCTGCCATTGTTGTAAATCTAGTTATTGCCTTCTTATACGTGTAATGTATTAAGCTTCTCACAGCCAAGCAAGACATGATGAGAAAGGTGAGGGACTCCTTTCAAAGGTCGAGGAATAACTTACTGGCTTTGTCCTCTCTTTACAGTGGTAAATGATTTGTTATGTCGGGCAACTGGCTATTGAGAGTCCACTTAAAATAAAAGCTCCTGTTTCAGGTGTAGCCCCTTGCCTGTCCCGTCTTTGAAATGAAAGCAGAAACAAGTTACTTCAGTCTTGCTGCTTGTCAGTAGCACGTAAATCCTACAGGAAGATTAACTGTATGCAGTGATGTAGGCTGAAATAATGCTTGCAGGTTGAGAGGAGGGGGAAATTCCACCCGAGAGTTGGAAGATCTTGTCCGTGTGGCAGGTAAAGTCTGGGGACCGTGATCTTACTCTAACCTGCCTGAAGATTAATGTACAAAGATAAGCATCTCTCCCTGATGTATTCAGGATCAGTACTTTGCTATCGATGTAGGTTTCTGATAGGTGCATCTGAATGATACAATCACACCAGAATGCTTTGATTTTAATTAAAAGGGGAATTACAGTCCCAAGCAGAAAATCCCTGTTACACTTAAACATTTCTTCTGATCTTTCAAAAGAGTAGTGAGAGTTGAACAAATAAACTTCATCCTGTCTCTGGGTAAATGACATTCTGGTTCAAAATAGTGTTTAATTTCTCTCAGTAACGCTCTTACCAGTTTTTAAGATTTTTCCCTTACATTTTCTGTGGATGATGTCTCATATTGGTACAGTTCAGTTCCCCTTAACCTGTTTATTCAGCCTCTAGCCTTATGACATTCAATCGCATAATGAAGTATCCCATTACAGGAATGACCTTTGATTTTAAGACAGAGTGGTAAGCTTAATGAGTTAGAGATGTCTGCACTGCTAATAATTTGTGTTTATAAGATACTCATAACAGTATTGACATTTGGCTGCATTGGTGAGACCAGCAGAGTGGAGATAAACTTAATCAAAATTCCTGTGTGGGGCATAGGATCCCGCTGTGATGTGAGACGTAACATTTGTAGTTTGTCATCACCTGTCTATTTTAATAAAGTCCTGCTTGTGTTTAAAGCTTTAATTTTAGCCAGGTGAACGTAGCTATACAGGAACATCTCTACTGGAGTAGCTTGTGGCAATTTCATTTGAAGAGGAACTAATTACTTTGGTTTCAGGAACGCATTTCCACCTGAGCAAGACCCGGCTC
Source organism: Oxyura jamaicensis (assembly GCF_011077185.1). NCBI lineage: Eukaryota > Metazoa > Chordata > Aves > Anseriformes > Anatidae > Oxyura > Oxyura jamaicensis. The sequence goes on along the minus strand of NC_048919.1, from coordinate 332,462 downwards.
TCGGAGGTCCCCAGCAGCGTGTGCCCGGTGTGAACCAAGCCTTAGGCAGATGGTTAGTGATATCGTCCACGTTCCCATGTGGGGAATCACCTCTGTGTGGTGTTATTTGCTAAAAGTGAGTGTGGAGGGACCAACACGGGCTGGGCTTGTCTTTGTCAGGTAACTATCACATCCTGCTGGGTCCCCGGGCTGCTCTTTCTGCTCAGGTGGGATGAGTGGCTACTGGCCGAGCACAGCCCGAGGATTTAAGTGGCTGCTGAAGCTGTTGCCTTTGAGAAGCCTTTCTTTATTGTTCCTGCGACAGCTTCTGTCCTTTCAGCAGCTCATTTTTAATTTTTTTAACTTAAGTTAGTTGGAATAAGAAGAGGGGAAAATCCAAGGAGGCTTTCCCAGCAAACTTGTCCAAAGGCTGTCTGGTTTCCCCAGTCAGCCAGCTAGAGCCCTTTGCTAAGACTGTATTAGTTCATGCAGACAAAGAGAATATTTGGGCTCTACAATAAGTTCTTTCTTAGAAGAAGAAAGTAAAAGAAAGCTGTAGAGGAGACGCTTATTGGAGGTTGTACCTCTTTCTAGGAGAGTTTCTGAACTGTGGGAGAACTAGAAAAAAATTCAGAGCAGCGTGTTCTCTGTAGCAGTGTTTTTTTTTTTTTTTGAAGTTCTACTAGAGAAAAATGAGGTTGTACAGTACCATTTTTCTACCTTGAGTAAGGGTGCTTCCAGGGCTGTTTGTGTGCATGTGCCCTGACTTGTCGGTAGCCTTTTGATGGCCTCTCCTCTTGAGCACATCGGAGCTTTCTGAGCATCAGTGACTTTCTTTGCTTGGGATTTCCTTTAAAAGCTTCACTCATCATCAAAATCCTGCTTTGTGCTATTTGGCTACATAGGTGATCATGTTCCTCCACAAAACACGTTAACAATACCTTTCATGACATTGATTTGACAGGAATAGCTTTTAATTTATCTATGCCTCATTCATTCCTGTGTGAAATTGGTCTTTACTGACAGTATGTGGTGTTTGTAGTTTTTGACTTCAAGATTCCCTGAAATTTGACTGATGAATTCTTCTTAACCAGATCTCTCTTTTTTTTTTTCTGATTTTTTTTTTCTCTGCAGAGAAGCACAGAGAAATCTTTTAGCTTTATTATTGTGCTTACTCGGTGCAGCGGGGTCTCTTTTGGAGGTTTTGGGTAGGGATCAGAGGCTCTTCGTAGCGATGTTCTCTTGAGGCTTTATTTTCATGTATGAACAACCTGAAAGAGTGAGCAGCGCATGCAGATAATAGAAAACATTTTGTATTGAGCAGTTATTCAGATTGAAATTAATTCTTTATCGCTCTAAGATTCGGGAGTTAATGCAATTAAATGGCACTTAAGCATTGGTAAGTTAATGAAGGAGAAAAGCACTCATTCATTAAATGCAGGATGTTGCTGTGCGGTCTGAGCAGCAGTGAGGACTTTGCTAGTGAGGTATGCAGCATGGGGGGAACTTAGCATGTAATTAAGATGAGATGGAAAGCAGGAGGGAATAGTTGTTCCGTGTGAGTGACACCTTGATGGGCCGAAGCTTGTTAAGTTTTTGATGCTAGAAACTGCACTCAGGTCCCCTAAGTCTGGGGTCTGGGCCATCAGTTTGCTTCATTTTTTTATTTTTATTTTTTTGCTGTTAATGTGTATCTTAAGCACTGCAGGGCACTTGTTGCATGTTTTACATGCTTTAAAAAGTCAAATGGCAAGAATGCAATCTAAAAATTAATGCCTTATGAGTGTTGTCTACAGTATGGAACTGTTTTTACAAATATATGTGTTTTTTCCACAATTACTACTTGAGGATTTCTAAGTTTTAGATAAATCTAATCTTGAAAGGAAACATAGGTTTTTGTCTTGAAATACACTGATACGTTGTATTCCTCACTTGTCCAGAACACCTGTAGGGGTTTTGCACAGAAATTGGATGAAGCAAAGGAGAAGGTGCTACTGGATTCCTTGCCCTGTAATTAAACACTTGTGTTCAAAGTGGGGATTTCTTGCTGATGAAAGCTGCTCTGGTTAGATTCCAACCATAGATGACAGTGGATACAGCTTCCTCCAGGTCTTTTTCCTTGGGATGTCCTGTGAGTCTGGCAGGTGAGGATGACTCTGGAGGAAGGCTCTGCCAGCGTGTTGGTGCTGTGTCTGGTTAGGGATCTAAAACGCGAGAGGGAGGTCTGCAGTCAGAATATCCAGGTACCCATGAAGAATCCAGAAGTATCCCAGAATATCAGGTATCCATGCAGGCTGTGTCACTCCCTGCACACACACCTTTATCTCTTCTTTGCCCATGGGAAAGACGGTGAGGACCTAACACTTCTTCCTGTGCTTGGAATCAAGTAGGAAGAAATAAATCACTAAAACGCCCGCTGTGTCCTGAAAGTTGAAAATAAATTTACTTGTAGTTTTGGGTAAGAATAATTAGAAAATAGAAACAGGTCTATTGGAAATCCTAGGATTTAGACAAAATGAGTTACATACATCTGTCTTCTTCCTTACCACTCTCTGACCAGACAACATCCAAACTTGCTCTTCTACTAAATCAGTCTTCTACATGTCTTTTAATTAGGGCAATGCGTAGCTCCTGTGTCTTTATTTCTCTAGATAACTTCTGTTTTCCTTTTCTGTTTTTGTAGTTAGATGCCTGTGCTATAGAGCTGTGGCCTTCTGTTTCTTAGAGGCTTTCCCTGGGTCTGGTGCTCAGTATTTAAAATACGGTGTTTATACATCATCATTGCTCTCCTGTTTCAGGATTTTCCAACACTAGTCCCTTCGGATTGCTTCCAGGAGAAAAAAGTTTTGTTTTGATGCATTTGTTTTTTTCTGTCTGGCTAGATCTTGTCTAAATGCTGGTAGTCCCATTAAATGACTCAAAGCAGTTTCATAGCAGATGTGTTGGTACCATGACCTTTCTTAGCATAGTATAAGGCAAAGCATATTCAAGTGTAAGAATAGTGTAAGAGTACTGGAGTTTTTCAGGTCTTCTAGTTACATGTCAAGTTGTTTTTCTTTTCTTTTTTTTTTTTTTTGCCTCTGGTTCTAATGGTTCCTAGAAGCCTTTTTGTTTTCTCAATACTTGTTCTAAAAACCTGGAACCAGAACTAGACTCCTTTAAGCCCAATGCATGGGTAAGAAGTTAGGCATTATTACCTGATATCCCATGGTTTTCTGATTCATGAATCAGATTAATCTGCTTTACCTACATCTACATCGAGAACTCAGCTTCAGCTGAGTAACTTTGATCTGATGCTTCATTTTCCTTACATATCTGAAAATTAAACTCAGCTGAATCTCTTCTGTGAAGGAACGCTGCTCATATGCATTGTGTGCCCCTGTAGGGGAAGAGAGAAATGAATCAGATGCAGTGTGCCTGTCCTAAATTGTTAATGCGTCTTTGCTTGGTGTTCATGGTGTATGGTTTTTTTTTTTTTTTTTTTTTTTTTTTTTTTTTTTTTTTTTAAAAAAAAAAAAAAGAGGTTTCTGTAGCCCCTGGCTATCTGGGGATGATCAGCATCCTAGAGCCTGCTCTGGGGTTTTGTTGAACTGAGAAATACGTTACTCACCTGTTTAGCAGGCACCTGTTTACTGAGTTCTGCTGACCAGAAGTTACAACTCAGGCTCTCAGGCCTTAGCCCTTAATTCAGCATGCTTAATATATGGGGTGAGCGTTTGTGCTGTTACGAGCTTTGGGTTATTTTTTGTTGGCCGTTGCCGGATTGGTGGAATGACTTTGATCCAGTCTGTCAATTCTACATTTGTATTTCACTGCTAAAGGCGTGATGCAGAACTCAGGCTAATGCACATCTCTGCAAGGTCACTGTTAAAGCATCCCTGTTGTAAGCAGCAATTCCCTCTTCACTGTGTTGCTCTTCCCTTTGTAAGCCTGCTTTCTAAACTTCTTCCCTCTCGTTCTAGGCTGCAAGCATGTGAAAGGCATTCTGTTATATGGACCTCCAGGCTGTGGTAAAACACTTATGGCGAGACAGATTGGCAAGATGCTGAATGCCAGAGAACCAAAGGTGGTCAATGGTCCAGAAATCCTCAATAAATACGTGGGCGAGTCTGAGGCCAACATCCGCAAGCTGTTTGCTGATGCAGAAGAAGAACAAAGAAGGGTAATGCAAACATAGATAAATAGCATGGTCAGGATGAATGTGCCTTAAAGAATGACTGGAAAGGAAGTTTATAATCAGAAAATTGCTGCTTGCATTAAAAGACTGAGTCACTGCTTCGCCTCTGATTATAGTTACTCCTTGCAAGTCTCTGAATATTAGTGTTCTACAGATTCACACAATTTCAGCTGGAAGAAGGATAAAACCAAAACTGTTCTTAGCACCTGAAAAGGTAGCTGGTCTTCCTACTAGCTGTGCTGAAGATGGACGGTTTGTTTAACTTTCATGTAGTTATTTTAAGGCAATGCGGTAGGGCCCATCCTGCTATCTTTTGTATTATGCAATGTGTCAGCTGTTCAGAAAGTGCTTAAAAATAGGATCATAAACATTTTGCTCCATTTTTTTTGCTTTTCTTCTGTGGTTGTTTTTTTTTGCAACAGTCCATTTGGAGTTTTGTTACGTGGTTCAGGTGGCACATAAACTAGGACAAATGTCAAATAAGTTCTCGTGTCTTCAAAATCTGTCAAGTTTTTGGGTTACAGGATTATAGTGTAGGTATATTATAATATTATTAATATTAATAGTATTTTTCCTGTCGCTTAATTGTGATTAAGGTTTTATGGTAAAGAAGCCATATTTTCAGGTAAATTGCTATTAAATAGTGAGGTCTTTTCAGAAGACATTAGCAAAAGAGACTGTATACCTTAATTTTATTTATGTCAGACAGTGCTGCAGCTTCTGAAATTATTTAATTTTCTTCTGCCAAAGATTTATTAATCTAACTGAGCTTTACATGGGAATGCATACAGATGTAAACAATCTCTTTTTCTCTGGTTGTTGCAATATAACTGAAAGCTGTGAGCTTCTTTTCCTCTGCAATAACACACCTGTTAAAATAGACTTTATATTGGCTAGAGGGGATGATCTCGATGACAAGTTGTGAGATTAAAAAGGTCTCAAAAAGGTTGGTATTGTAATGACTTGTGTCTGGGGCAGATTGCCAGTGGCAGCACATTTACCCAGTATTAACGTGGTCTCCACTGTCCCCACTAGCTGTTGTAGAGGTAGGTTTTGAAGGGGAAAAGCTTCGTAATATGGTCACAAAAAGTATCCTGTTCTTTTAGCAGCTGCAACTGCTTCACCTTTGAGTGAACCTGGGAAGAAGCAGTTCTATTCCTGATTGGCACTGAACAAACGGACTCCTTGAAAATACTAAGAACACAGTTACCGTGGCAAGCTGTGTATTTCCTGACTTTATTGTGACCTGGGCTATCTCCAACATTGGGCGCATCCTTCCACAGATGTATTTTGTTCTCTATCTCTCTCTCAGATGGCTTTCACAGATACCAAGTATTTGATACCAAGTACAGATACCAAGTACCCTTTGAGCTGTGTCTTCTGCCTTTGGGCTTGTGCTTTTCTTGTTCATTCTACTCCTGCCCATCAAAACACTGCTTCTCTTAGGACTGTCAGCTGTGAAGTTCTGTGTTAGGACAAAGCCCACCAACGAGATAGCAAGATGATATTCTGAAAAGGGGGTCTGATGCATAGCGTGTGATATAAAACTACTTGCAGATATCAATGTTTTGTATCTCTCTGGCTGATCTTATTGAGAAGTTACTGTTTTGTTTGGATGGCTTTCAGTGGTGACATGTGACATTCCTGACATGTTTTTCTGTTTTTCTCTCCAATAGCTTGGAGCGAACAGCGGTGTTCATATCATCATTTTTGATGAAATTGATGCAATCTGCAAGCAGAGAGGAAGCATGGCGGGTAGCACCGGAGTCCACGATACTGTTGTAAACCAGTTGCTGTCTAAAATTGATGGAGTAGAACAACTCAATAACATCCTAGTGATTGGTATAATAGTGCTGTCTTATTATGGGGTCAGGTTGAGAAAAGCTATTTTGCTCACTGCAGGTCAGCTAACTTACCATTGCTGGTTTTGGATGTGTTTGGACTCATCTGAGTGACTGCTATTTGACAAGCAACAGTGGCGTATTTCAAGGGAGACGTAATTGGCTGATAGTGCTGTTTTAAAGAATTTTCTCATTTCACTTTTAATAACAAGTGTTTGATTAAGAAAACTTGCAAGGAATAATATGCACTGTTATACTGACATATGAAGGACTGGGGCTTTAGCTGTCTTTTTGAGTTGTTGTGGTGCCAGACTCAGGCAGGTTTGATCCCTATTGCCCTGACTCTACTTTACAGCATGGCTTTTTCCCATATTTGTCAAAATGTCTGTCCTGTCTGTTTTCCTGAGACTCTTTGAGGTCTCGTGTTAGCTTTACGGACTATATTCAGGAGCCGGAGGCCAACTTAGTTAGCTGAGCTAATGCTTATTTTGGTTTTAATTTTGCACTTAGGGATGACCAACAGACCTGACCTGATTGATGAAGCTCTGCTGAGACCAGGGAGACTTGAGGTGAAAATGGAGATTGGTAAGCAATTAGTATATGTCAATACATAAGCTCAAATAACTTAGTCAGCAAATTAAAATACCATTTTAGATTTACCAATTGATAAGCCATTGACCTGATCATAGAATCATTTAGGTTGGAAAAGACCTCTAAGATCATCAAGGCCAACTCTTAACCTAGCAATAACAAGTCTACCACTAAACCATAGCCCTCAGAAACACATCTGTGAGTCTTTTAAATACCTCCAGGAACTGTGATTCAACTACATCCCTGGGTAGCTTGTTCCGATGCTTTACAACCCCTTCAGTGAAGAATTTTTTCCTAATATCCTACCTAAACCTCCCCAGGTGGAACTTCAGACTATTTCCTCTTGTCCTAGCACTGGGAGAAGAGACCAACCCCCCCAACGTGCAGCAGCCTCCTTTGAGGTAGTTGTAAGAGAGCAATGAGCTCTGCTTCTCCAGGCTAAACAACCCCAGCTCCCTCAGCCACTCCTCACACGACTTGTTCTCTAGACCGTTCACCAGCTTCGTTGCCCTCCTTTGGATATGCTCCAGCATCTCGATGCCCTTCTTCTAGTGAGGGGCCCAAAACGGAACACAGTATTTGAGGTGCAGCCTCACCAGAGCCATGTATGGGGGGACCATCACCCCCCTGGTCCTGCTGGCTGTACTAGTTCTGATACAAGCCGGGATGCTGTTGGCCTTGGCACCTGAGTACGCTGCAGAGTCGTATTCAGCTTGCTATTGAGCAATATCAGATTCTGCCCAGCAGAATTGGGCGGGGTGGGCAGGCAGGACCCTGAATCTCTTGCACTAATGAAAGGAACAAAGAAAGCACCAGACCACTGCTAGGTGGAAGCTGCAGAACTGTTGATCTTGTAACGTGTGTGAGCAGTTGGAGAAACATCCTTTTATTTGTATAAAATGATAACAGTGAATTTAACTTCAGTAACTGCAAATGTTAAATAGCATTGGCTAAATATTTCAGACTTGCTCGTTCCAGAAGGTCTAGATTGCTTGCAACAACAGAACTAAAAGCACTCTTAGCCGTTTATTCTACTGATCTGGAAAAGGTTAATAATACCTGTTAGTAATTTAGAAGGGATTTTCTAATTGTACACATCTAATTGATACCAACTCCAAATTAATAGGTTATTTATTATAACCTATGTGACTTTTTTTTAAGAAACTAAGCCCACATCAGCTTGGATTCAGGAAAACAAGTCTTTAACTTCTGATCTTCCACGCGAAGTCTGATTAGTAAAGATTATGGTGGAGTCTGAAGGGTGTTTAAAGGTTGGAAGCACAGTTTTAGATTTGTGATTTGAAAGAGTCCATAAAAGATTTTCCCGTGACCTTCACAGACACACAAATGTTATAAAATATTTTCTGTACTCTGAGCTATGCACTGAATAGTCTAAAGGTAAAAATAAATAAAAAATCTCCAGATGTAGTGAGCCATATGAGAAGGGCAGGCAAAGAAGGCCATTAACATTATTAAGGTGTGTTTCCTTTCAATTGTGGAAAATCAGATGAAAATGTCCATAGAACCCTAAAAATCATATGATATTATACATGGGAAGATGAGTTCGTAATTGTTGGTCTAAAATGTGGGGAACCTCTTGAAATCGGAACTTTCAATGTAATGTTAAGAGTTTGCTAGGGATTTTTTTCTAATCCTTAAAGGGTAACATCACTCAGAGATCCAGAAACACACAGAAATTTTGTGATAGCTGAAAAGGGAAGATTTTAGGCAGAAAAAGAGAAGCTGATGACTATGGAGGCAGCCGCAGAGATAACCCAGGCAGTGAGCTGATGCCGATGCTCCAGAGTTAATGCTAATTACTCTGAAGATGATCACTGTAGGAAATAGTTTGTATCAGGCAGTGTTGTGCATATACCTCACAGGAGATGTGAGGACTTAGAGAAGCAACTGGAGCACTAGCTAATACTTAAAATCTTGTGGAGTACAGGCAGCACAGATGGCTTCTAAAATTTAGAATGCCTATGAGACTAATGTATTCAGTTGGATGCAGGAAAAAAAATATTAAGAGACTTGTGCCTATTGCTGGCATAGTATGCAAAAAAGGAAAGTTGGACAAAGAAGTGTGGAGCAGTGCATGGAGCTGTTAGTGGCCAGGCTGATGAATAATGATGAGAAAGAACTAGCACTAGCAAAAATTGTCATTTACAGTCTTTACAAAATAACACAGCTACAAGGAACTGAAGGAAAGACTCAGCAAAGAAAGTGTGTTTTAGGGGTGAAGAACTGTACATACAATAACGGTTGCCTTTGTGCAATCTCATACTTGAAAACAAATGCATAGTAGCAACTGTTTTTACTAAACCCAGGTAAGAGTTATTTTTTTGTGTGTTGCAGGTGTGTTACCTGCATCTTTAGCTGACGAAGTTAGGTTAAATAAATTGCAGTCTGAGCAAGACTTCCCTAGAACATCAGATCCTTGTGATAAAAGGCTCTGAAGGAAAATGAGCTGAAGGTTTTACCAAGAGAATGGTGTGCCAGATGGGTTTAACTTTCTTTAAAGAAAAATATTTTTTTTATCTTACATTATGTTGATAAGGTGCAAGCTGGGAAATAATCACTTATATCTGAGAAAGTTAAGATTTCATGAAAATTACATGGTGGAACTGTGTTTAAGGATGCCAGGGCTGACCAGATTGCTCTTGTGTAAGGTGAATTCCTGGTGTGGAAGCCTGAGAGCAATGAACTTGGAGGAAATTAAACTTACGCTGTTTCTCTGTGTAATGTGGGGGTGATACTAACGAACTTGCCAAGGGCAAACTGCATGTTTTCAAACAAAATTTTTAAAAATATCCTACTTGTGAATGAATTGCTTATATTGAGAAAGAGCCTTTGGAAGCAGGACCACCAAGGAGAGGGAAAGCTTTTGCTTCTGTGCTGAGACACTGACTGGCTTGCCCTCTGTTTAAAATTTCAGGTTTGCCAGACGAGAAGGGTAGATTTCAAATTCTCCATATCCACACAGTACGGATGCGGGAACATCAGCTGCTGGCTGAAGATGTGGACATTGCAGAGCTGGCAGTGGAGACTAAAAACTTCAGTGGTGCTGAATTAGAAGGCTTAGTTCGAGCTGCTCAGTCTACTGCTATGAACAGACACATCAAGGTCAGTCCTATCACCTCTTGTTGAGGGGAAGGAAAAAGAGAAAATACGTGGAGTCTTTTCTTGTGTGTTTACTTCCAAATGGATAATGTCATCTCAGCTCCCTCTGTTCCAGAGGAACGCTGCCTTGCTTTTTTCCATCGTTTGCTGATTATGGGAGGTCAGCGTATCTTTAACTAGAAAGAAGTTATAAGGACCATGAAATGTCAGGTTATATTAATCCAGATGAAGAACACAGTATTCGATGGTGTTGAAATATGAGATGATTAGTTCACGAAGACAGAGGCTGAAGGATGTAACCTCGCTAGCGGCTAAGAATTGGTGTGAATTACTGCAGAAGAGAGCCTTTGACATCAATTGCCCAGCACTGATTATTATTTTTTTTAAAATAAAAAGTCTGTTCAGCCTAAAATATGAAGAAAACAAATCATGCTTTCATTTCAGCAAGAAAAATAATTTGGTTGCTTTGACATTTATATCTATTGGGAGCTCTGGTTCTTTCTGCTTATATTTTTTATATAGCCAAGAAAAACTAATTGTTTCCCATAACCAAAAGCACAAACATGAACAGTTTCTCATTTTCTTGTGTTCTGTCTTAAAAAAGAAATCAGCACCTCTGGAGGTATTTTCATCACTTTACAAGCAAAGCATTTTTCTTTAAATAATTAATTTAACTTAGACTTGATGCACTTTCTTTGCTTGAATTTTGGGTGAATTTGGGGGCTATTAGCATTTTGAAAGGATCCCTGCGGTGACAAAATTTTGCTGTGGGAGAGGAGACAAGGGCAATACATGAATATAAAAGAGCTGTCTCCTCCTTTATGTGTGCATGTGATTGGCATCTTAGTAATATACGTATCACTATGTGTAGTATGTGTACTATTGCTGCATATTAACGTGTATTCCAAATGTCAAGCAACCACACTTCTGTTTTTCTTCTCAAACATTTTGACACAGTATTTTTGGATAATCTTACTGTTTATTATGAAGACGTCTTCAGCCAAATGATGCACTAAAGTGCATCCATTCTCTCCTATGAGTACTGCAAAACTTAAAATATACATCACGTGCCTGACCTAGATTTCAGAAGCACCTGTGTGGAAGCCACAAAACAAATAGCAATTGAAAATCAAATGGAATTATCCTTTTGAATCATTTAAGTTCTGATAACCTTTCAAAGTATTTCTGTTAAAAATTAAAATGTACAATCCATTAAAGGTTAGGAAAGTAAGGAAGCTTCCTTATTGTAAGTGTACAACTTGAGGAATTAATAGCGTTTTGAGTACCTTTGCTTTCCTCTGCAAAACAGAAAAGTGATTAACCCGCACTAAAGATCCCCTACATGCTTGGCATCCTGTATTTCTGCTGGGTGAGTGTTTTTGTGAGAAGGGACTCTATCATGTCAGCTGTCCTGGGGTTACAAATATTTGTTTGGCCAGTCGGGTTTCTGAGGTTGCTGTTTAGAAGCTGTTTTTGTTACGCTACAAGATGAGTATAATGTGTTTCCTTCCCATGCTCAAGTGCAGTCCCTGTTCTTGTTGATCATGCTAGTCAGAAGATGATGTCTTTTCGACATGTGTTTAGGAGGAAATATTACTTGACTTATCCATCACCTTGGTCTTAGGAAAAGATGATAGAGGGTTCTCTGCCTTCTGAGAAATGCCTTGAAATCCCAAGCTTTCACCTCCTGAACAGAGAGGTAATGTAGGGCCATCATACTCTCAGGTAAAACCATGTAGTGTTGCAAGATTCAGGTAAGTTTCAATGAAAGTTGTTTTGAGGAATTTCTTACGGTATAGTTTGCAGTACAGAAATTATGAAAGGCCTTTCAAGACTGTACTATGTCAAGTATAGGAGAATTTAGATCTTTTGCCTCATCTCCAATTTACTTTATGTATATAAGTTTCTGCTTTGCCACCTAGCAGTTAGATTGCTTTTCTCAGATCAACTTCTGCCCCCTTTTGTGGCTAATCCTCTTTCTGATATCTGTAACTCCACTCCACTCAGGATTCTCAGCAGACTGCACAGATAGGATTAGTCTGTAATAGCCAGTGTTTTTACGACACGTAGTGGAAAAGTTGCTTCAAATCTATGTAATTCCTGGTTGTTGCCCAAGGCAATCAATATACTTGCAGATCTAGAAATAATCCTAGTAAATGCAGCTGCTCCATATTGTAGAGCTGCAGCCATAGTCAGTAATACATCTGAACGAAGCCTACAGCTTTAAAGGCTACTCTCAGGATGTTTTCAAGAATTAAAAACCTCTTCTAGCTCCAGCATGAGCAGCTTTGAGCCATCTCCTCAGTCACAGCTAGAGGTACCAGAAATGATTTACAAGGAAAGATGGCAGTAGTGCTTTGTCTGCTGCATGTTTGCTTCTAGTCACTAGGTTTTAAATGCTGCTGCTGTTCCCAAACTGCCCAGAAAGGAGGGCGATATGAGCTGGGCTAACTGGGGCTTGTTTATTCCAAGTAATGCTGCTGATAGTGCTGCCCTGGGGACATTCACAGCTTTGGTTGGACTGAAGCAAATAAAGACAAACTAGTAAGAGATCTAATATTTACCAGTCCCCTTAAAGACTTTCATGTAGGGAGAGGAAAGTGAATCGTTTGAAGTTGTCAAAGGTGGAGTGTGGAAACTTAGAGTTGGGTTAAACCAAACCTGAATCTGTCTTTCTGAAAAAAAACACAAAATGGAAGAGGCTTCACCACCTTCCTGGCTAGCACCTGGACTGTGCAATAAAGAAATATTTCTACAGCCTCTAAAGGGGGGGAGTGGTTCCTTACTTCAGAGGGAACCTACATAACTCCAATACATTCTAGAAATCTAAATTTAAGTGAGATTAGTCCCATATTGGGCACTAGTGTTTGCTTCACAGACAGATGGTTTATATAGGTAGGGCAGCAGCAAGGTGGTGCAGAGCTTCTGTCCTGTTCATATCTGGGGTCGCTTCTCTGAGCAGTGGGATCGTGGCCATACCCTTCACTTTTCACCCAGTGGGATGGAACCATCGTTACTCAATGACTTTTGGGGGCTGGCAGATGGCTGTGGATCTAAAGGTGATGATCGCTCCGGTGGTACTCAGCAGATGTTCAACAACTTTTAAAAAGCATTTTCGTTGTTGCAGACCATCGATGGGGTTGAATTCTATGGGGTTGAATCCTTGGATGGAAGCTGCTCGGGAGCCAGGTGCAGTAGTGCTGTACTTCACTGTATTTTGTTGCCCTTTTCAGGCCAGCAACAAAGTGGAAGTGGATATGGAGAAGGCAGAAAGCTTGCGTGTGACAAGAGGAGACTTCTTTGCATCTTTGGAGAACGATATCAAACCAGTGAGTAGGCAGTGTGCGACTTGGGCGATAGTCACGCAGTGCAGTTAATGATGCAAAAGAGCAACTTCCTTCTGGGATCAGATGTGCTGTAATGCACTGTGGTCTGGGGTGTTGTATCCTGTGTTGTAGGAAGGAAAGCAGGGAGCTGCTCTCCGCCTGCAACAGTAAGGCTCTATTTTATACCTTTTCTTCCATGCAAAAATCATAAAAAGCAATAGAACAAATAAAGCAACACAGTTTCTTCTTGTTGTATGTACACTCTCCGTTTTATGCTACTTCAGTCAATTGATGACAGCTTTCATGCAAACCATAACAGGAGACTTAAGCCCCGTTTTTGAGAATTGTCTTTAAATGACATAGATTCAAAACCCATTGGCAACTTGCACTGATGAGCATTTGTGCTGAGGATATGTGTAAAATAAATGCTGCCTCTCTTAATGCAGGCGTTTGGAACCAACCAGGAGGACTATGCAAGTTATATCATGAATGGTATTATTAAGTGGGGTGATCCAGTAACAAGGGTATTGGATGATGGGGAGCTGCTTGTTCAACAGACCAAGAACAGTGACCGTACTCCACTTGTTAGCGTTCTTCTAGAAGGTAAACTTATGAAAAATATGTATTTTTTTAAAAAAGAAACTTCTGTAAACGATTCTTATCTGTTGCCCACATGGTGGCCTGTTACATCCTGCAACTGCATGTAGAAGTAACGTGGAAGGAAAAATAGAATTAGTTTCCTTCTCTATATTGGGTGAGGTTGGTTTAGATATTAATACTGGCTTCTCAGCATGAAATTTGAGGGGATGATCTAAATCCTGGTCTTGGAACAACAGAAAAGTGAACGTATGCGGTTAATCTAAATATGGATGTTTTACAGTTCAAACATCTTTAGCTGAGTTAGTTGTCATGATTCTATTTCAAATCGTTGGAGATCTCAACAGTGTTCAACTGAGTTCAAACAACAGTTCATCTGGCCACGTTTAGGTGTGTACTGGTAGAGGAGGATTGCCCTCCATCAAGACTGTTGTTGACTATGAGGAGTCTAGTTCAGTATCTCTGTTGCAGATACTAGAGTGTAAGTTATTTACCACTTCCCTCTTTTCCTGAAATCCAAAAGGTGGATTGCTCCTATAGCTTAGTCTTTCTTTGCTTTGAAATCAAACCCTGAATAGCTCCTCCTGAATAATTCTGTGTTTGTGGTCAGCATATTTCAACATACTGCTTGTATGCGATACCTTACTGTGTTCCAGATCGATTTGTACTGGCTGTAGAGATTCAGGTGTGTTTTGGTCTTTGAATTATTCTGGTGTGAATTCAGGCAAATTATAAATTGTCTTTGTCAATATTTACTTGGCATTCATGCTGTTCGCTTGTTTACCATGGTACCTACAGGAAACATCTTCAAGGGGCATGAACGTGATTCGAAACGATTCTGTGAAATAGAAACATACTAATTTTGCTGCAGTGCCCTCTTCTATAAAACATGCCTCATCCTCCTTTTGTGTTTGTTTCATGGCAAATCAGACTGCATGTGCTCAAATAGTTGCATTAATTTCCTCCATCTGGAGGACTGGCTTGCAGAAAGAGGTAGTGAAGTAGAAGAAAAGGGCACTTCACCCTGCAAATACCTGTGAAAGAAATCATAACCATATTTAAAATATCATTCATGCTGAGCCTCACCAGAACTGTTTTCTCCTTTGATTTTTTTTAATTGTGTTTCTCCTTCTGATCAGGTCCCCCCCACAGTGGGAAGACTGCTTTAGCAGCAAAAATAGCTGAGGAATCCAACTTCCCCTTTATCAAGATCTGTTCTCCTGATAAGATGATTGGATTTTCTGAAACAGCCAAGTGCCAGGCTATGAAGAAGGTACTTCTGTGCTCTCCTCTTTTCTTTGATGACAATTCACTTCTGTGTGCTGTAGTAGATTGAAAAGTGAATATCCCTTGAGATTGTGCTTTCTTTTCTCTGTAGGTCCTAAATTCCTGTACACATACTTGTTTATAAAACTGAATGTTTCTGGGCCACTGGCACTCAGTGACTCATCCCACGACACTTAGTTTCTTTAGGAACCCTTTTGGAAAACCCAGTAAACACTGACCAGTAATTGTTAAACACAATTACAGCAGTTCAGTAAGCTCTGTGTATCACCAAACAGATCTGTAAATGTAAATGGATATATTGCTTTGTGTAACACAGTGTCGTGTTAGAGCAGTGCTATCCCCCATCTTCTGAAAGCTTTCTGTAATAATGCACTGGGCCACCCAAATACTCAGCAAGTGCACTGTGGAATTCTGGAAGAGTAAAATCAGTTGTTGAGTGCAATGTCCAAACACTTTAGATTCTGCAGTGGTCTTCTCTTTAATTCAATAAAAGTCTCTTTGGTTGAAGCTCCATGGCAGAATCGCTAGTGTTACAGATTATTCTAGCTGTAGGAAAGCTGCTTTTTTGGTATTGCTTGTGGTCAGTTGTAATTCCATATGTGATCACAAAGAAATGTTCATTGTGTGTGTTTGGAAATTATTTTCCTAATTAATAATCCACTAATAAATGAGTGCAGAGGGTTCTGGTTAAACTCCTGCTGCTGAACAGAAAGCAAAGAAGTTTGTCTGGAAGATGCTACCTGTGCGCGTTGCCGTTGAGTTAATTAGCTGCTTTGATAATTGTGTTGCAGGCACTGAAAGATCAAAGGGAGCTCTTTAGATAGAAAGAACCACATTTGTTCTGGATGTTTTCAGGGTGCCTGACAGGGTAGACCTGAAAGAAGGCAAGGATCTTGCTGAAGGTAGCGTGTGTAAATTTATAGCTCACAGGCCTTTGGCTCATCTGTCTTCAAAAAATGTTTGCTTTGTCCCAGCTGAGGAGATTTCATGTGATCACTTTGAATAAAGTCTCAGGGTGGTCTGTGCATGGTTTCTTTGGTTCTGGGAGGGAAAATGGCAAGGTTCTGGCCCAGTTGGGTCTGATATATAATCATAACTAAAAGTGGAACAAAACACCTGAGCAGTGATGAACAAGCCTGGAGCTCTGTCTCCAAAGATGAAGACAAGAAAGGCTCAGGGTTGCACTTGGAGAAGCAGATCCTGCCCGAATTAAACTAAGAACAATTTTGAGGTGACAAAGTTAAATGAGTTCTAACCACTTGGGGAGCAGGGGAAATGCAGACAAGTTGAACAACTTAGATTGTTTCAAGTAGTCAGGTGGAAGAAAAGAGATTCCATTTACAGAAGCAATTTACTCTTCTTCTGGCTGAATTATACTAGATTAGGCATGTAAATGAGATATGTTACTCTAAGAACAGAGAAATAGTTCATTGCAAGATTGCATAGTTTTTAAGAGAAGCAGTGTGCTCACAGCTGGAAGCCCAGTTTGTAATTTAGATTCTAAAAGGATCATTTTGGATTTCACTTGAATCCAGGGTATGCTGGAGGTAGGCCTGCAATACCACTGAAGTCCTTAGTGCTACTCGTAGTTTAAATCCAAGCTTTGCAGTTGCTGCTGCTCTATAAAGGTTGATATGGAGCCTTAATCAGGAGGTCTCATTATAACCGATATCCAGCCTGCATATAAAAACTTGATAATTGCATTATGATCGTGGTGGTGTTTCTTTTTTTGGCTGCATGTGTGTTGTTATATTCTCAGTATTGCCCCAGCTCCAAAAACCAAAGGAAGGGTGCTTTGTTTTGTCTATTCCTTACAACCAAATGCAGCAGCAGCTGGCTTTTTTGCAACATGTATTGGGTAAATAAACAAAGCTCCTCTCCGAATTTGTTGAGATGTCAGTGCTTTATTCAATGCAGGTAGAGTCTAGTCTTGTGGTACTTGTGTTCTTTATTCTCTCTTTATTCTTCTAAATACTGCCGTGCTTAGTTAAAAACAAATCAACAGTTCCAATCGTGACTGTTGTAGTTTTGCTGCTGAGATTTAACAATGAGTCATTTTGCTGTTTTTATTAGATCTTTGATGATGCGTACAAGTCCCAGCTCAGCTGTGTTGTTGTGGACGACATTGAGAGACTCCTAGGTGAGTTAGGACAGTGGGGAGTGTGCTGTCTGTTGTGCAGAAATACTGAAATATTTGCAATATTGAAATCTCGCAAACCAGAAGTGGTTTGGAACCATTTGCTTTAGGAGCTTTGAACTGCTTTTCGTTACAGTGAAGTGGTTTACATGTGCAACTGCTTAATGGGCATTAAAATGCATTTTTCGTTTCAGATTATGTTCCAATTGGACCACGGTTCTCTAATCTGGTATTGCAAGCCCTGCTCGTACTGCTCAAGAAGGCCCCCCCTCAGGTAAGAAAGTAATCGAGGAGGGAGATGCCTTATTCCTGTAATAATTTTGACGGTGGAGGGCTTTGTGTCTTGCTGATAACTGCTGTGCTGCCAGTGGTATTAGTGCTATTGTCTCTGATTCAGTCAAGTTAATCCTAGCCTGCTGCTGTTCATTCAGTTAGACATTTCTAGGATAACCACAAAGGATTCATCGTTAATTATCTAATTATTCAAGGGTGAATCTTACGGAGTTAGCCCTAGAAATACTAACAAAGGAAACAGGTTAAACCTTTACCATGTAAACTTCAAACCTGCAAGCAGTCTGCTTTCTGATTTAACTGAGGAGCAGTTCGCTCCAAATCGATCCCTAGCTCAAACATGTGCTCCCTTCTTATTTAGAATTGATTTCTGAGTAATGTTTGATTGTGGATGCTAGGGTTTTAATTTGTTCTTAATTCAAAATTATCAGGTGTTAATTAAAAAAGGTGAGTAAAGCTCAAGATTTTACATCTTTCTGGCCCTGTCAATTTGTACTTTCTAACTTGATGAGATTTAAGAACATCAGAAGCAATAATGTTTCTGAAGCTTGCACTGAATGAGACAAGCATGGAGGGATGCTTCTTTTTTGTCTGCCATTTTTCCTGTCATTCACTGGAATTCTGCGCTGTGTGTGAAAGTATCTGCATGAATAAGTAACATGCTAACAGGAAAACCTTGAAAGTTGGTGTCAGGTAAAAGTAGAGAAACACAGCCTGGCTGAACTCTTTTTTTGTCATTTTTAATATCCTGGAAATAGTTACGTATGCATGAGTATTGTTTTCATTAGATAGTTTGGTGAAAAGACCTTTCAAATCTAGAACTTTGAACTAAATTGTAATGCCACAGGCCCTGAAGTTCCTCTTGTGGCTGTCAACCTGGGAGAACAAAGATTTCTCCCAGGGAGCTGTCTGTGCCATGTGAAGCCTCTAATATCAAACTTCGATTCTGTTATCATGTAAGTTGGAACAGAAAAGCTGGCTGTGTGCAGCTGCACAACCCCGTTTTTGATTGCTGTAATCTCGTGTAATCATTGACCTATTGCTAGGTATTGCCATAATACTAGGAAACGATTGTTCCCCTAGATCAGCAGCAAAAAATAGAACATGATTTGGCTCAGTAGTCCAAGGAACTTACAATATTAGGCTTTCCATTTTATCACTGTCCTCTGAATGTATTTTGCTGCTTAGTTGCACTTTTTGTTGGCACCCAAGCCTCCCTGAAAGGAGGATGCCGGGCTTGAAGCTCTCAGATATTTGCCAAGTTTATGCATGTTGCTAGAGATTTGTACTTTGCAATGTTTGAAATGCCCTCAAGGCTGGAAGACTTCGGGTTGACAGCCAATATTATGGTGACTTAAGCCATAAATTGTTGGAGGGTAGAGAGTTTTCTGAGGAAATGTCACTGTTTGATTGATGCTTTTTTTTTTCTTTTCTTTTAAGTGCCCACTATTGGCTACTGTAGAAATTCGGACATGAGGTTAGAAGGGCCTTTTGTGCTGACCTAGTTTTGCCGTTCTGATCATAGGGCTCTTTCTAGCATATTTGTTTCTTGTGAGCTCTCTGTGATAATCATGTCATCTGGGGATTATTTTTTTCATTTTAAAAAAAACCACAACCGTGTATAAGGCGTGGATTCATGCAGGAAAAGGCCAAGAGTTTTCTGCTGTGAACCTTTATTGTGAAAAAGATTGAATGTGGGCAAGGAGACTCTTAAGGCTTTTAAGCTCAAATGAGAAACCCACAAGGGAGATAATACTGCTGGTTAATCATTGCCCTTCTAAGTTCCCTCTGAGATCACTAGTTCCCTTGGGGAGCAATTTATTTGGAAGTAATGGCTGGTTTCAAGGGTTTTGGTTGTAATTTGAGATGCAGATACATGCTTTAAATGTACATGAGTAGCATCAGTGGTACTAACCTGCTCCATGAGGTCAAACCGACGCAAATCTCCGTGGGACTGGGGTCATGGTTTAGGTTCATTCCTTATTCCTTGTAAAAACAGTGTCCTGGCTCACACCATACACCATGTGTGTCCCAGTGCTGGGAGATTTGTTGGCAACGTGCTGGGGAGGCAGTACCTGGCCTCCTTTTCTGTCAGTAGTCGAAGGGGCCCAAAATGCGAACGCAGGTGAATTGAAAAGCTTAGGAATGGGAACGACAAAGCAGTTGAAAGTGGAAGCAAGGAATGAGTGGGAAGCAGAGAGCGTTCGGCAGTGCAGCTTTGCTGCTCCCATCTTTGTGGCCCAGATTATGTATTCACACAGTGTTGTCACATCACTTGCAGAGTATACTTAATGTGCAAGCAGCTTCCTACAATTACTGTAGGCTATGTGTGTAAGAAGAGCATTTCTGGGATGATATCTTATTAATTATGCATTGAGGTATATGTCTCTGTTAAATTGGTTTATGAAAGCTGCTTCCCAGATTCCCCTCTTCTTATTGCAACTATATTATTTTAACGTGCCGTGTGAAGGGCACGTACTCGAACCTTCTGTTTTTCTAGCTTGTTTGTACTTTGCAGAAGTTTTGGGATAAACACGTTAGACTTTAAAAAAATAAATTAGAAACGTTTGTCATTTTGCTTTAAATTCCCAGTCACTGCTCATGACTGCTAGTTCCTCTGAGCAATGCTTAAATAGTGGTATCTATTACTCGTTCAAGAAGACTGAAAAACATTGCATTTTGTTTAGCATCTTTTTTTAAACCAATTAAAAAGCTTTTCTAAAATGGACTGAAGAGAAGAAAATAAACCATGTTCTCTTGGGTCTTTATTTCAATCAAGTTTCACTGTTGTGCAGGAGAAGAGACTGGGGGGGATAGAAAAACTGAAAAGGACTGTCGCAGCGGGGAGCCAAGCGGGAGAAAAGGACTTCTCTGAGAACTAAGCAGCAGCAGCTCCGAAAGCCGAAGCTGCTTCATCTACATGCAGAGTCACACAAGGCATGGAGACGCTCACCAGCCCCACAGAGGTTTCACATGTGCTTCCCTGCTGGTTCCTGTGAAAAGCTAACAATTGGCTCAAAGGGTGAAAGACCATTGCAGCATCCCCGCGCTAAGCTGGACGTACAATTTGTGCAGTGTTATGAAATGTCTGGCTTAGCGAGATGCTCTCGAACAGTCTTGTGGATGCCCTTCAACTGCTCCCAGAGGCCCCCAGCCCCTTTCCTCTCCAGGACACAGGAGGCTTTTGCAGATTTATGAAAGTTGACGGGCGAAAGGGGAAAATAATCTCCTTGTTTGATATAATCCCACATACATTCCCTATTCCACATCACTTGGTGTGAATTGGAAGCAACTCCAATCAATAGAGATGTTACACTTACACCTGTAAACCTGGGGGACTGCATTTTCCCCCATTACGTGTGAAGAATCTCAAAACATATGCTTAAAAATATAGAAGGGGCCAAAGTTGAGTGAGCAGCCAATGAGTATCCAACGGAGGCACTTCAGTATCCACCAGCACTTGGCTGTAGAGTATTTTAAGCTCCCTTTGCCTGGGGCTGGTGAGATGTGCTGAAATGATGTAATTTGAGACTCTGCTGACATGCTGGGACTTCATTTGCTTGTAGCAGTCTATGAAATTGGTTTATAATCTAGTTTGTCTCAGGTAGTCAATACAATAGTCTGGTGCCTGTTAGGAAGTGAGTACTAAGTTAGAAGAATCAATCTCATAATGCTTGAAAATGTAGTCATTGAAAACTACTCCCTTTTTTGAACTTTGACTGCCGTAGTTGTCTGGTTATGTCCTTTAGTCAGATAAAATCCGTGTAGCAGAGAGAGGTGAAATCTGGGGTTACCCCAGTTGGCCCCCACTGCATTCTAGAAAGTTGCACATCTACGTGCTGGGGTTCTCCTTAGCAGTATGGAGGGAGCCTGGGTTTCCAACTGAGGCACCTCTATTGCCTAAAAACAGGCAGGAGGAATCCAGACTTCGGTCGCGTGCTCGTATCTCATCTCCATTAATGGAGGAACTAGTCCTAAAACTGCCCCGATAATGAGCGTGAAATCAAATGATCTTAAGCTGTTGAAAAACCAGTTCCTTCTTACCTGGTATTTAGGCCTAATTTTTGGAAGTTCACCTTGAATCCTGATCTTCTACAGGCCAAACGTGGCACATGGCCTTTGCGATGGCTGCTGTCGAAATTAAGGATCAGGAAAGTTAAGATTTCTGAAAACGGGGGCAGTTCAGCAGTGCATCTTCATAGCAAGAATAAATCTGCTGCTATGTGGTGGTGGGTTGTCGCTGCAGAGTAATTGGCTGAGGTCAGCTTTTGACAATTTGGCCTTACGGCTCTGCATGCTTTCGTGGTAATGCCTGGGGCAAAACATTTCTGACTTGTAGGTTTCCCAGTTGTTTGCTGAGCAAGTTGCCTGAAACTTTGGAAAGTACAAGGGACTCCTGACACTTAATTTTCTTTTAGTAATTGGTACAGCAGAGATTACGCTTGTTTTACAGTAACTGGTTTTCCAGTGGTTGAAGTTCAGAGGTAGCAAGTGGAAGTGTGTCTTTTGAAGAAAGCAGGGAAAACGCATGCTTTGTGCGGAGCAGTTAAAGACTTGAAGTATGGTTTTGCAGTTCAGCCCTCTGTTCTGATGAGTTTTCTACCTGTGGGTCTTGAGCGTGGATACTAACAGTCGTATGTGAAACCTGCGGAAGGATCAGCCCTCTCTTAACTTGTCCTGTTACTTTTGGACCTTGGCATGCTTTTGCATTCTTTGCGTTGGTATCGTTTGCGTTGAACGGAACTGGATGGTGAAAGTGACCATCCTTTTGTTTGGTTTAAAACAGATGCACGATGATTTTGTGTAGTGCTGTGTAGTTTTTATGATGAGAAACAGCAGTTTTACCCCCTCACCTCCTCCACTGCAGCACCGCTGATTTTACAGACCTCTGTTTACCCTCTTCCCCCGTCAATTTACCAAGAGTCTATTTCTGGAAGTTATTCCGTGTTTATCCGTATCCTCATTGCTTTCCTCGGATTTCTCCAGCTCAGTGCTGTTTGAAATGACACGCATTGCATACTGTCTGTGCAGTCAGAGCACCGTGGATTCACACAGTAGAATAATGACTTCTGTTTTTCTCTTTTCTCATTCTGACAGTTTTAAAGTGTTTGCACTTTGAGTAATGCTTGGCATTGAGCTGACGCCTCCCCAGAACTTGCCACAATGACCGATTCCAGTGGCTTCCCTAAACTGTAATAAGTCACTCAGAGTCATTTTTGTGTGTCCAGTAATTGTCTGCTGGCCTGATTCACAGCAAGCTTGGGATTCATCTGAATAAATGTGGCCATAGCGAGTTTGGTTTGCTACAGCTGCACTAGTTGTTTAGAGAACAGATTGCTGTGTGAGCCCAGAGCTGCTCTGGGAGGAGGTAGGTGTCATCTGGGCTTCGTCAACAAAAAGGAAGCATAGAGAATGAAATCATCTGTAGAAACCTGAAGTTAGAGTAGGTAAATTTGCCTCACTGATTACATTTCGTACAGAAATGTATGTCTTCTTTCTAAACGTTTACGTCCTCTTCTGGTGAGACCTTTTAGTCTCTAATGAAACTTCTATGGAGACTCCATTTCTGGTGTCACCAAGTATGTTTCATCTGTGTAGGAGTTGCTCAGGTAGCATCCTTCACATAGGTAATGTGCGAGCTTGTTACTCCCTCGACCAATGTCTTCTCTGCTGTGCCATGAACAGCGCACGTGCTATTAGCTGTACTTTGGGAACAGAAACTGCCTGGCTGGGTGCAGCTGAGCCTCTGTTGTGCTGTTTGTTTTTCTTTGTGTGTTTTTTTTTTTTTCATACAGTGCTCACAGTCCATGTGAAACTGTTACTAAGATGGCCCTTACCCAAGCTGTTCCAGGAGTTGTGTAGGTTTCACATGCAGTAAAAACCATTTTTTTAAACAACTGCTGTAGTTCGTAAAGCAGATCAGTCTTGGTGCTATAGCTTTGCAAGAGGGGGCTGGTGCATCTTCTGGTCCTGGTTCCGTTCTGGAGTCCATCTTTGACTTCCGTTGTGTCTTGGTACCCTTGGTAACTTACCTGTATAATGAGAAAACTGTTTGAAGGTGCCTAACAGCATACATGTGTCTTGTTACGCTTTATTTAATTTTTAATAAGATAGCAAGATTTAGGCAGAAATTGTTTACTGTGAGGGTGGTGAGGCCCGGGGTGCCCCATCCCTGGAGGTGCCCAAGGCCAGGCTGGATGGGGCTGGGGGCAGCCTGGGCTGGGGGCAGGGAGCCCTGCCCAGGGCAGGGGTTGGAATTAGATGGGCTTTAGGGTCCTTTCCAACCCAACCCATTCTAGGATTCTATGATTCCTCCTAATGGGGCTTATAATTTTTACTGACACGTACATCAGATATGTCAGTATTATTTATAAATTGAACAAAAACACCGAGGGCAGTGTGCTATAGAACAGCCATGAAGGCAAAGTAAATCAGAATTGAGATGAAACTGTCTCCATCAAATCTGCTGATAAGCTCTGTTTCTGCATTCCTCTCATGGAAGATTTTAAACATGCATCAGTTCTGCTGTCACATGTGCTGTTATCCCAAGTATATCTTAGCAAGTGGAAGGCACCTTTTAACCTTTTCCTTGGGTGGTAACTTCAGAGCAAATGTCAGAGGCACTCCGTAGTGTCTGTTATCACACTTCTTTGGTGCATGATCGGACGAGGATTTTAGTGTCCTTGGAGAACTCATTTCATGCAGCTTCCAAGCCTGCATTTAAAGTCTGTTTTACCGGACCCTTCCAAAGATGAAGACCACTGAAATTTTCAGTGTGTGTAGGTGACAAGCTTGTCTGTTGCTGAGCATCATTTATTGTGCTCAGTCTGACTTCTTCAGCTGAGAATAAGAACCTGGTGGGGGTTTTGTAGTTCCTCAGGTCCTCCTTTTAGCAGCATAGGTTCAAATCCCCCTTGCTTACTCTCCACTGAGGGCATAGTTTTGTCATCGTTGCATGCAATTCTTACTGAATTGCTCAGACCTGGCTCCAGTTTGTAAAAGCGATAAAATATTTTTCTTTAAAAATGTTTCCCTGGCTATAGAACGACCATAAAAAAGGAAACAAAACATGCAGTTTTAAAGCTTTAGACCTGCAGAACAGAGGAGAAGCAGCAGCCTGCCGAACTGTTGTACTTTGCCACGCTTTCTGTGGATGTCATATGCTCAGGGCACCCTACAGGTATTTTTGAACACTCAGGCCTTGTTCTGCTTGCTCTGCTCCCCAGTTTTAAACCTGATATTTCTCTCGTCAGCTCACAAATTGGCTGCTTTTCCCCATTAGGCTTTTCAGGTTGTTTCTGTCTAAAGAGGTGACTGAATTGAGCGCGGTGCCTCCTGAGGTGTAGGCAGCGATTCCTGCACAGCAGTGTGAGCACTGTGCTTCCCTGACTGCGCCTTTGTGCAAAGCCTGTGACCTGGGGCATGCTCTGGTTTCAACCTGCCAGACATTTCTTCCTTGTGCTGTCTTGAGCTAAAAACAGACTTGAAGTGAGCACTTGAGTTAGTTACCGGTTCTGGGGCTTTCTCATTGTCCATCACCCAAAGCAGGAGCGTAATCTGCCCAAACAAAAGGTCAGTGACATACAGTGGCGGTCCGGGAAAAAGCATTTGTCTGGCTGTGAAGATGCCTGGTCTTCATCAAAGATGTATGAAGTTTAAATAGGTTTTTATCCTTTGTCAAAGGAATGCAAAGCACTTTGCTCTCTAGGGATAGTTTTTGTTGGTGGTTTTTTGTTGTCGTCTTTTTTTTAACAATCACTGAACAGATGTTTTGTGTCCCAAAGTCAAATCTGGAACTTTGCTCTTTGGGTCTGAGCACCAGCTGAACCTCTGTACAGCAAACGAGAAGGATACTGGGCCAGCAAGGCATCTTCTTAGCCTGTGGGCTTTTTGTGTGCTGACTTGGACTGATCGCTGACAGCTCATACACTAACGAGAGCCTTCCATCAGCCATCACCAGCCGGTGTCTGAGCACTGTGTGCTGACGTTCACGTGGCATACGCAGGATGGACCAGCAGAAGTTGATTTTTATTGGCAGTTGATGTTTTCTGTTCTTTGCTCCCTAACTCTGTTATTTATAAACCCTGTTATTGCACAGGTCAGCTTGGGATTGGTGTGTGCTCTCTTGGTTTGAGCTTGGAGGCAGCCAGACGTAGTACTGTCCTTTTATGCAACCACACTGGCAATGAGAAGTCTTCTGAACTTGTGGCAAGCTTTGCTATTAAAGTGTGAGTTGTAAAACCATTGGAACTGTCAGTACAGTGGCAGAGATTGTCACTAAACCCACAGGATTTCTTTAAAAATAAAAATGAAAAAGAGGGGAAAAGAGAGAGGATAATCCTCTGAGAAGTCATCTGAAATTGAGCTTTTGGGAGTGGAGCTTTAATCATGCTTTTAAATTTAATGAGGATTCAGCTATTTATAATGACAAATTTAGCAGAAAAGGTAAGACAGGGAAGCTGTGAGTATTGGTGGGTTCTGTGTACCTTGATTTTTGGACTCCATTGGTGCAATTACTCCAGACTTCTGGAATCTGATCCTAGTCTTGTATGGTGGATGTTGACAACTTCCACTTGCCGGGAGATGTGATGCTATTAATTTTAAGTGGTGTTTTTAAACGGCCATTTTCTATTTTTATTTTTTCTTAGCTGAAGCTTTCCAAGGTTGGTTCCTCTCTTCTTTTGTTTCTCCTTTTGTGATACTTACTCTGTGTGGACAGGGTCGCAAGCTTCTCATCATTGGAACCACCAGTCGCAAAGATGTCCTGCAGGAAATGGAAATGTTGAATGCTTTCAGCACCACGATCCATGTGCCCAACATTGCAACAGGGGAACAGCTGATGGAGGCTTTGGAGGTGAGAAAAGTTAATGGATGACAATCTCAAAACTTGAGGGAATTGAATGATTTTCCGGTAGATCTGCATTTAGGAATGCTGTCCCACTTAACTGTGTCATAACAAGTATAAAGCTTCTCTGAATCACTTTTTCATGATAAATGAAGGCACAATGAGAGAACAGTAGATCTAGGAAAAAAGTTTGTGGAGTGGATTCAAAGATCTGAAGGATATGGAAGTGGTTAGTGAATA
Source organism: Oxyura jamaicensis (assembly GCF_011077185.1). NCBI lineage: Eukaryota > Metazoa > Chordata > Aves > Anseriformes > Anatidae > Oxyura > Oxyura jamaicensis. Next base: position 306,031 of record NC_048919.1, on the reverse strand, counting down.
TCATTGGGATACTTAAAGTGGAGGGTGCTAAGCTTTCATGAACTGGAAAGTCAAATGAAGGTGATTGGTGCTGAAGATACAGGTTCTTTGTAAATCTGTGTTCTAAATGGCTTTTTCTATGCCATAGAGGTAATTGTAGGGAAAATTGAAGGCTGTTAAAATAAATTTAACAGGCAAATCTTTTGTGCAACCTGTTAGCGCCGTGATAATACCACGAAAGCCTGAAAGATAAAACCACTCTTGCAGAGGGTTTGAAAACTTATTGTGACTTAAGCCACTGTGCTCCTTCTAGACTCTAATCTGGAGAAATCCTGGAATGAGTCATAAAAGCAAATAAGTAACTGGCCGATAAGAGATGCTATGAAAAGAACAATTGTGGAATAAAAGAATTTAAGTGTTGTGCCTTGTCGGAAGACATTGCAACAAATTGTCCTTCTAAGCTAGAAAATGCACACTAGCTTCTTGTTTGCTTTGTCCTGACTTAGGCAGCATTATTCCTAATGACGGTATCCTGATTTATTTGTTTTTCCAGCTCCTGGGTAACTTCAAAGACAAGGAGCGCAGCACCATTGCACAGAACGTCAAAGGGAAGCCTGTTTGGATTGGTATCAAGAAGCTGCTGATGCTGATAGAAATGTCATTACAAGTAAGAATGTTTCTGGTCCAGGAAGGAGTGTGGTAAATACTGCAGTCTCAGGGGTTCCCGCTTGTCTGTAGACTCCTTCTTCAGCTGTGCGGTGGGAACCTTTGGATAGGTTGAGAAAAGAGCTTTGGTGAGAAGAAATTTTCAGAACAAAGAAATCTCCAGGTCTTGGTCCATGGAGAGATCTTTAAAAACCACAGTGCCTACAGGCTGTTTAGAGCTTCATTTCAGAGGAGAGCATCTGGCAACTAGAGGGATTGGATTAACTTACCTTTCATGAAATTTCTTCTCTACACCCAGCATGCTAAGCTTGCAGATAGCAATCACTTAGTGTTGCGTGTTGTTTTTTCTCCTTTTTTTAAGAAAAAGGTGCCTATGCAGGTGTATGTGCTCTTTCCCTGAAGAAGATAAATCTGTCAGGCTGTTCAGCTGCTCTTCTCTTTATTTTCCACTTTCAGCACTTTAAAGAAAATAATTGCAGAGGGTAGAAATATGTAGCTCTTAACCCTCCCCCGCACCCATCATCTATGCCTGCAAGCCAGCCATCAAGCTTGTGCTCGACAGTATATGCATGCTAAAAATGAGAGGGTGTAGCATGCAGCCCTAATCCTCTGTGGCTGACATTTCAGCGCCCTTCTGAGTCCTCCCCCCCCTCACACGCTCTCTTTTCACATCAAATGGATTTAGTGCAGCTGAGTGAACTGTCCTTAGATCTTCCTAGGAGAGGCTGAGCATAAGCTAAGAGGCATGTAGTTTAGCAGCATATAAGTCATGTATCCCTCTGTTCACTATTCACAATTCTGTTAAAACTTGCACAGCACTAAGGATATGCTCTGACTAGATGTCACCTCAGGGAATAAAGTCATTTATCTAGATTACTTTTTCCTCTTCTTCCTTGGCTTTTAATTCCATACCTACAGGCAAGTCAGTAAGTCATTGCTCACGTGTATTAAATGTATTTAAGGGGTGCAGGCCTCAGGGACTGCCTGGCTCTCTTGCAGTCCATTTCACTTAGCCTTGACAATGGATTCCTTCTTCTGACGCGGGACGTTTTCTTTTGCTGCTCTGACCTGAAGTGTTGGTTTTTGTCAAAAGTGAAGGTGAAGGTTATGTAAACCGTGGGCAGTTGTGTATCTGGTGTGTGGGTGGAGATGCTTACCCCAGACTTGTTCACAGCATCGCCCTGTGGCTGCACACCTAGGACACTGTAGACAGGGAGTCTTCAGGCTCTGGGCAGTGCAGACAGGTAAACTGGTGTTGTACATTTTTTTTTAACCAGATAACAATTTTGTAGATGAGCCCATGACCAGTCAGGCCGGGAGGAGATGGGCAGGACCCCTGTGTTCAAGCTGAAATGTGGAAGAAGTACAAGAGGAAGGGCTGTTACAGCCAGCATAGATGGTTGGTAACCCACCTAAGTTACTATACATGGGTGGCTGGTAGTGACATGACTTACGTTACTACGTTCAATTTGGGTGAATAGTATGAGGAAGCTAGATACAAAGATGTTCTGTTGTGAAAGATCCGAGCTGTTTACATGCCTCTATCTTCAGAACTGCTATTAATTCAGGAAAGAGATACAGGCTGTCACTAAATAGAAGAATATTACCACCGTAATACCCAATTTGGTCTGCTTTTCCAGGAAAGGAGGATTTTATTAAATGAGATACTTGATTTTTCACTGAGCTAGAACACAGCTTTTTAGAAAGAGATCAGAAACCTGAGATCCTTAAAAATTCCAAGTGATGGACAGTGTTTCTCAAAATGCAAGTGACTAGGTTCCATGGTGAATTAATTCTTTGCAAAAATAGTCTTCCTTCCTTCCTTCTCTGTGGTCACTGAATCTGTGTTTTTGTTTTACTAGGCTAGTGAACCTAACGTGTTCTATGTGTAGATATTCTTACACTGTTTTAAATGATTTCCAGTTTGTTTAAAAGTCACATCTTGCTCAACTTCTCTCAGTATCAATATCTTTTCTTGGAGTATCATAAACCACTGCATTGCTTTGATGCCTTGGGTTGCTTTGTTACCTTGTTTACAAACCTTGTAAGCCCACACTTTTTGGCAGCTTGATTTCCTTCAAACTGTGCTAATGTTTTACTTTGCTGTTTACCTTAATGTTGAGCTGTTCGCATTTAATGTCATGGTTTGGTCATCTTGTTTACACTGTGAGTCCTGGAATGATGTTAAGTTCTTGTTCAAAAGAAGTGTTTGATGAATGGATACACTCATGGTCTGCCATGCGAATCCAGAAAAGTTTAGTTTAGAAGTGTCCTTGGCTGCTGTACGTGGACCTCTCAATAGTGCTGTCAGGTGCCCCTTTAGCTTCACTCTGGCCTCACCCTGCAATCTTACCCTGGGGTGCTGCGGCATACATGAGCCTTCCTTTTCCACAGCTAGAGGACTGGTTCCTTCTGCTTATTTTGCCTGCCCATCCTGTTGCTCTTGGATTTAATTGTCAGGTCTTGCTCCTTCTTGGAGTAGGAACCTGACTGAGCCAGGCAGCTCTCCAGAAAGCCCCTTTTTGAACCTTGAATATTTCCTGATTTGGTAACTTGTGTTTAGCATAAAGCTTGCATTACAAACAGCTTAGATTATTTTAACATCCATGGGAATTTATTTTGAAAATGATCATAAAATACAGTGTATGTTATACAAAACAATACACTGAGACCTATTAAGAGTTTGGATTTTGTGATCGCTTTACAGGAGTACTGTGCTACCCAAGGGCATGCACATCTTGCTGGAGAACCTCTTCTTCTCGTGACTGAAGATTTATGAAGTCATAAATAAAGTGCACCCCCTTTGCACTCTGTTGACACCATCTTCTGCTCCTCTCAGGACAGATAAACCTTTTGCTTTCGTGTCTGTGTTTTTTGAATTAGCTGTTTGATCAAGTTTGTCTTAGCTGCCTTTCAGATCCATGCTTTAGTCTTTTGGACAAGATATTGTGTAGGCAGATGGATGCTGTTCTTCCCAAAAGATTCTGTAGGAGTTCTGTTAGTACAGATAATAGACAGTGTTTTACCATAGGCACTTCCTTGTGTCTGAGTGAAATGAGTTGAGGGGGCAGCATCTTTGACTAGAAGATGGAATGGTGGCATTGGTAAATCTGAAGCTGATGGCCTTAGCACACGTTTTCTAGTAATAAAGAGATTCATTTGTATAGACCCATCTCAGATTATGTTGTTGTGTTCTTTGTTTTTTCTTTTTTAAACAGAACTATTGGATTGGTCCTTTGTTGTCGTTTCCAGCTTGTGATGAGTTTTGAGGGTTTATCTGACTATTCCATGGATTCCTAAGGTTACGCTATCTACCTGCATCTTCTTTGCAGGCAAATAGTACTCCTGACCCGTGTCGGTCACTGGGATAAATCTTGGATTGAGCCAGGGCCTTTAACTGTTCTTTGTGAGGTTGTCTTTCTGTCAGCTTCGGGCTTTTTGTTGGTGGCCAAAAGTCATGCCTTGCTCCATCTCAGTTTTCATGGTTCCTCAGGTCAGGCAGAGGTGTGAAAGGTTTTCTCTTTACTCAGTAAGCTGTCTGGTTTTGTGGCCCCTGTAGAAAGTGTCTTGACTCTTCACGCACTGTTTTAGGCACTAGACTGTTGGCATTGGTAGCCTAACATTTGGGATGCTTGTACAGATTTTGTCTTTGTTGCTCAGCGATGGTTCTGTATGGAGTACAGGTGTCTAGGGAGAGAATTGATGTTCCTCCAGCCATCAAAGCTGGTTTTCTCTGGTTTGACTTGCAGAATGCTTAGAATCACAGTATCATTCTGGTTGGAAGGGGCCTTAGGATATCATCTAGATCAAAGCAGGGTCAGCACTGAATTCAGACCTTCGTGATATGTTCATGATAACAGTTCATGATATCAGACCTTCATGATATGTCCATCTCACCAGCCTATATTATGTCAACAGTTTATGGGAACCAGGCCCTTGTGGCTCCAACATGAATGATAATTTTTGGTTTTTGGAGTATTGCAAGCAAGGCAATTCTTCTTCGCAGTTTATTTGCCCAGCTCTTCTAGTTTTCTCATGGATAACCTGAGAGTTTAGATCACGTGAGAAGTCAAGTCTGGGGACTTGGTGGTCTGCCACTTGAGTTACTCCTCTGAGGAAGTCCTTTCTTTTAGAAGTGGACATCTTTACTGTCAGTATCAACAAACATGCTATAGGTCTTACCTGAGAAGGTCAGGGATCCTTCTCACATGCACTTCTCTACTCCTCGTCAAAGATCAGGTATAATTAATCCTTCTCAAATTCCTTCCTTTTGCCAGCTGTCTTTAAATTTGTTGAGAGGGTACATGTTCTCTCTCAGGTAGGGGAAAGAACCATCTCCCTTTGGTCTGGTAGCAAGGCCCTTCCTGACATAGCCCAGGATGCTCTTGGCCGTCTTTGTTGCAAGGACCTGTTGCTGTTTCATCTTCAGCTTCCTCCAGAGCCCTCTGGGCCTGTGCTCAAAGCCACTTTCCAGCCCCTTGTCCCCCAGCCTCTGCTGTTGCGTGGGGTTATCCTGCCCAGGTGCAGGACTTTGCATTTCCCTCTGTTGAACTGCATGGCATTCGTGGCAGTCAGTGTCTGTGCTGTTGAGGTGCCCGAATGAAAGCACCACCACTGCGTGCATCAGTCACGGCTCCCGGTTTTGCCCTCTGCAAACTTGCTGGGGGTGCACCCTGTCCCCAGATCCCCCTCGCTAATAAAGAGGTTAAGCGGTATTGGATCCCACACAGGTGCCTGGGATTTACCACTAGTGACTGGCCTCCAGCTGGACTTCATGCCACTCATCACAACCCTTGGAGCCCAGCAATTCAGCCATTTTTCAGCCCATCACGCTGTCCCTGTTCATCTGTGCTTCAGCAGTAAATGGCACTTGCTTTGCGTGGCCACCTGGAGTTGTGGTCACACCTCTATCCATGTTAGCCATTCTGGAAACATCCAGAACTAAAACAAGAGAAGTGCTTCAGCTGTCACCGGATAGATGGGGTTGGAAGGGACCTCAGGACATTACGTGGTGCAGCCTCCTGCTTAAGCAGGGCCAGCTACTTGGTCAGGCCACGGTTGTTTGGATGGAGAAGATCTGAGGCCATTTGCCAGGTGAGAATCACAGGCTTGGTTTTATAGTCTGGGATTATACATGTGGATTCCTCCAGAGAAAGGGCATTTTGCAGGTAGGCCATGTTCGGGATGTGTGGCTCGTGTGGCACACACTTCAGTTGTCCTCAGTCTTTGTGATAGAAACGAGAGAACAGAAACTGTGACGGGTGTGCTTTCCCTCTGTGGCCAAGTGTCAGCTGGGAGAGATGGCAGAGAACAGTTAGGCCAGAGGGGATACTACAGACACCGTCCTTCTGGTTATGTGGCACAGCGGTACCGTTCTTAATGCCCGTGTATCACACATTTCAAACACTGCTTTAGGTAGTAGGGCAGCATTTCATTTCTTCTAGAATCCTGAAAATTGCATGTTAAAAACCCAACTTAGTAGCTCAGTGATCCTCAGTAAGTTCCGTTAAATCAACTCGTTTCAGTGAATTTATTTTTCAGATCTAAAAATAATTCACAGTTGGTTTTGACCTTGCTGAGATATTTCAGAGTGATAGGAAGTTACAGATTTTTGGCTTTTCTTAGCACAAAGCAGAAATTCTCCTTAGCTGTTTCTTTCCTGCCTGCATCACTGGTAATACTGCTGTTGTTTTAGGATTTTTCTTCCAGGTTGTTTTTACAGATATTTGTGTTGTCCTCAATTGCAGTGGTTGTGGCTTTAAATAGATGGCTTATGCACATCTGGAATTGGTGGAAATTTTCCTTTAGGGATCTAACACGTGGTATAGGAGTTAAATTCCCCTATCCTGCATCTTTTGTGGGATGCCAGGGTACGCACTCAGTGTTTGCATGTTGTATTTTTTCCTATTTTTTATTTATATTTTTGTTTTTTTTTTTTTGTTTTTTTTTTTTTTTTTCCCCAGGATAAGTCCCGCTTTTACTTTCTAGTAGAGCACTTGCTTGTTTATTACCAAGTGGTAGAGTTGGAAAAGCTTATAAGAAGTCAACTTGATAGTTCACTGACTGTTCTAAGAATGAACCCGCTTTATTTTTGGCAGTGTATTAAAGATGCAAGGGGTTGCTGAAGATAGAATATACAAATATAAACAGGACTTGGAGCTTCCAGGCCAAATGAACTGCTGCAATACAATACTGTTGTCCCTCGGGGTCTGTCTTGCGACTGGTGCTATTTAATATCAGTGACATAGGCAGTGGAACCGAGTGCATCCTCATCGTTTGCTGTTGACACCAAACTGAGTGGTGCAGTTGATGCAGCAGAAGGAAGGGATGCCATCCAGGGGGAGCTGGGCAAGCTTGAGGGGTGGGTCCTTGTGAGCCTCATGAGGTTCAACAAGTCCAAGTGCAAGGTGCTGCACCTTTTGCGTCTGACTTTAATTTATGCTGCCCCATCTCTGGCAAATGGCAGATAGAAGCAGACTTAGTGTGTGCCTGGCTTGTGCTGAGCCAGGCTAGAATCCTCTGTGAGGGATCATAGAGTCATTAAGGTTGGAAAAAAACTCCAAGATCATCTGGTCCAACCATCTCCCTACCACCAATGTCACCCAATAACCACGTCCCCAAGCACCACGTCCAACCTTTCCTTGAGCACCCCAGGGACAATGACTCCACCACTTCCCTGGACAACCCATCCCAACGCCTGACTGCTCTTCTGAGAAGAAATGTCTCCTCATTTCTAACCTGAACCTCCCCTGGCACAACTTGAGGCCATTTCCTCTAGTCCTATCACTAGTTATCTGTGAGAAGAGGCCGACCCCCAGCTTCCCCCAGCTTCCTTTCAGGAGTTGTAGAGAGCAATAAGGTCTGTCCTGAGCCTCCTCTTCTCCAGACTGAACACCCTCCGTTCCCTCAGCCATTCCTCACACCACTTGTGTTCCAGGCCCTTCACCAGCTTTGTAGCCCTTCTCTGGACATGCTCCATGGCCTCCAAGTCTTTTCTGTAATGAGGGGTCCAAAACTGAACCCAGCACTCGAGGTGCAGCCACACCAGAGCAGAGTACAGGGGGACCATCACCTCCCTGGCCCTGCTGGCTGCACTATTCCTGTTACAAGCCAGGATGCCATCGGCCTTCTTGGCCACCTGGGCACATGGCCGGCTCATGTTCAGGTGAGCATTGTTCAGCACCCCATGATCCTCTTCTTCTGCACAGCATGAAGCTAGGATGCAGCTACTGTGAAGATTGCCATTAAAGCAGAAATACTTAATAGAAACGGTCGTGTATGTTTCCAGCATGAGCACTCTACGCTTGTGCTGATCAGCTTTGTCTCTTGATACAGTGCTGTCTTCATTGTTTTCCTGCAGAACTTCTGGACAAGCAGTCTCATCTCTGGCCAGGATAAAGCATGGGCAAGCAAACACCTGCATGTTTCTAGTTGTCTTTGTGGCTACCCTTGTAGCTTGCTTCATACACTAATGAAGATCTGTCTTGTTTGGTATGTAGATGGATCCTGAGTACCGGGTGAAAAAGTTCTTGGCTCTTTTGAGAGAAGAAGGAACGTAAGTACTTTATGTTAAAGCATTGATTAAAATTCTATTCTCCGCGCAGAAACAAGGCTGCTGCTTCCTGTTGAGGGTAAACTGCACAAGGGTACATCTGAGATCCGTGTTGGCTCCTCCTGTATTTACAGAACTGTATATACGTTCTTCGTACAGCTATATGCCAGTTTTTATTGGGAGAGGGAGGTTCTGAAGACTTTTTGAGAACCTGCATGCCTGAATTCTTCGCTTTTCTTAATTTACCTGTGACTTCTAAAGTTTAAATGAGAGACTGGACTACAAGTTAAGTTAAATCAAGAGAGATTGTGTAGAGTTGAAATCCATCTGTTTATCTCAAACCTGGAACTTTGTCTTCTAATGCACGTAGGGCGGTATCTGTGCTGGGGAAACTCACAACAGGATCTGTCTTGGCTACATGTGAGTGGTGCTTTTATACATGTGCATGCTTTCTGAATGGATTTGGTTTCTTTTGCTAGAGTTCCCTAAACTGAATATGGACCAAGTGCAAGATCAACAGCTGGAAAAGTGACCAACCTGGAGAATATACACTGGGATCTTTACTCTTCTGTGTTCAACACACTGGACAAAGTGAAATGCTCCCCTGTTTACAAGAACCCAATGTGGAATTTGCATGTTTAGTGCAATACAGTATCTTTATTCTTTGTCTTTAATATACAGATGTCATGTGGAAGTGTCTTCTAGAACACTGTGCTTCTGTCTCTGTGCAGGCAAGGCTGCATTCTCATTTGATTTTAGCATGGGGGAAATGTTCTGTAAGTTTTGAAGCTAATGCTCACTTGTGTCCATCATCCACTAAGATAGGGAAAGAAAATGTGACTTCTAGTAAAACCCAATAGTCTGTGGTGAAGGCTTATTAAAGTACTACTCTGTTGTTCTGATTTGATGAACACTCTCTTCAGCGTTTTTCTTTGTCATCCTGTGCCTCACTGAACGCTGAGGCTGCTAACCCAAAGTCAGTGACCACAATAATTCAGCTCTAGAATTTCCTACATGCTAAATATCCATTTTTACCCCTTTCAGGCCCAGGTATTTTGTGGCCTGATGAGAGAGAGACTGGCTACTGATATTAGGGACTGGAAGAAGGCAGGAAAGTATGGTGATCAGAGTAGAGGAAACTTTCAAATCCAGTATTTTAAGGCATTAAAACTTGTTAATTCAAAAACAGTTTTAGAGATGCTGATTATAACCTGGAAGCCCATTTGTGCAGTGTAGATGGCAGTTTGGGCATTTGCAGGCCTCCTTATTATCCCACCTTCCTGCCATATTACCAAAGGATGAAATTCCTCCTTAGAGATGAAGAGGAAGCCAAGCTCTGTGGATGCACGAGATGTGTATCGCCATGTGTTTTGCACTGAAACAAAGGAATGTATCAAACTTCGCTCTGTGGTCTTTCCCCAATAGTCATCTTGCATCAATGAGGTGCTGCTGATGACTGCGTGAGGATACTCCCCTCTGGTTCTTTGGCTCCACACGTTTAATAAGGTTCATGGAACATACCTCAATTTGGTGGGGCATGAAATCAAAGCCATTTATGAGATCTTAGTCAGTGTAGCTTCCTTAACTTGACTAGACATGCTGCTGAGGACAAGCAGCTTGTACCCAAAGAGGTGTTCCCAGGGAAGGAGGGTGCTTTACGTTCTTTCAGAGGTGAAGGTACTCAAGTCCTTATTGCATACTTATGGCAATCGGAGTATTTTAGTCACTCCACTCTAGTTTCTTTTCCTTTGGCAGTGCTGTTGTATTGTGATGACGTTGTGAGTCCCAGTGATTATTATTCCTCTCATTTTGTGTACGATCTTGTGACTTTTTGTTCCTTTCTTTCTTCTGCTAGTCCTAGCAGAACACATTAACTTATATTTCAGAGTAAATGATGTAAACCTTATTGTGTCTATGTCCAGAACTATATTGATGAATAAATATCTTGTTCAATTGCACATTAATGGATTCAATAAAAAAGCACAACTATTTGTGATGGTCTGGGGGACATCTGTGTCTTTGGTGTTAGCCAAACAGAGGTGTATATGTGGAGCGCTGAAGAAGATAGGAAAGTGATTCCTGGGCTGCTGCCCAGGAATCCAGAGGGATACTAAACACTTTGTACCTGAGCATCGATGGACTGAACAGATCCCAAAGTCTGGATAGCTTGACCACAGGTAGTCCTAAAGGAGTTGGCCAAGAAGACCATTTTAAACCAATCAGTCCGTTCTAGTTTTCTGAACCTTGCACTGCTGAGGAAATCCCTAAGATGCCTGAATGTGTACATGTGTGACTTATCACTTGAAGACCATGTTGGAAAACCAGGAAGAACTGATGGCCACAACCTGTTGCGTGGGTCTCCATCCAAGGAGTTTCCTGCAGGTGGCGAAAGAGGACGAGTCCTATCACATTTTGTTTAAGGTGCTGTGCCTGGGCAAGAGTGGCTTTATGGTGAGAACTATATTGCTTTGAACAGTATTGGCCAAATTCTTCATCGCTTACCTTATCCTGTTGCTGTGGCTTTTTTTTTTTTTTTCCCCATGAACCTTGCAGAAATGTAACAGTCTCACAAACTGAGCTGGTAGGCAAAGGCAAAGATGTTTGAAAGTGTTGGGGTGTCTTTTTGAGAGGGAGAGTGGTGTGGGGAAAGGGATGGGATGATGGACAAAGCTTCCACTCAAAGCTATTAAGCACTAAAAGCCTGATGAGGGCAGACTTCTCAGTTGTGTGGATTGTAACCACGCCTTGCTGATGCTTGTGTAACTCTGAAGGCATCACTGCTGCTGTGCTGGAGGAGGTGGTCCTCGCAGAAGTGTGCTGTGTCCAGCGTGGTGCGATGAAACAGAGCTAGGAATTGGTAATGGGTAATGCACAAGCAGCGTAATACAAGAAGCAAACAGCACACTGCAAGAAGGTAAATGTGTTTGGTTTGTTTATAAATTGGGCATCGGTACAGAAATACAGATTTATTATTATCTTTTTAAAGCCTTAAAATAGGGAATTTAGGACCACTGCTTTGGAAAATTGCGGGCACTTAAAGCATTGATAAGGTGTGGGAGATGTTGCAGAAACACCCACACAATTATTCACGCACAGGAAAAGATGTTTTAAGTGACAAGCTGTGGGTATCAGTCTGTCCAAAAGGTGCAGTGAGTCTGCAAATGCTTTAGTGGGGGGACAATTTGAAGGCTAAAGGCTATTTTATTCTAGTAATCTAGTGGTGTATGCACGTTATGGGATGCTCCTCTATAAATAAACACCTTAGCAGTCAGCTCAAGAATCTCATCACTGGCTGCATTGTGCCATCATTGTCTTGCTTTCATGTGACTGTCCCTGGGTGTAGGTAACAGGGTGAGGAGCCACCACTCCCGTGGATGTCGTTGGGCAGAACTTAAAGCACCTTAAGAGGCAAACCATACAAGCTGGCAAGTGCATGCTTTGTTTGTTTGTTTGTTTGTTTTTAACCTTCTCTTCAATGATGTACCACAAAGAAATGCAAGTTGAAATATATTTTTCTCCAAATATATATATTTATATAATATATAATCTTAGTTAAGTATATACATTGTATAATAAATAATGCTTATAAAAAGAGAAATTTTCTGAATATAAAATAAAAAAAATCAACCTCTACAACTTTATACAAAACTTTGGATACAGCAGATTGATGGAAAAAGATCTTCCATTCAGTGCTAGAATACCTGGCTACAGTAAAATAATTACAAGGCAATAAATGTTCTATTTAATATTAAATACCTTTTCTTGATTAAAAACAAGAACAACAACAACAAAAAACCAACACAAAAGGAGTTTTGTTTAAAGTCAGGTACTTGGAGTCTTTCCAGACACAGAATTTAATATATACGTTAAATAGAATGCATGTCAGAAGATGGCTGATTTCTGCAACGTGGGGGTTTCTTAGAGCTCTGCTGTGATCTTTAATTTCAGAAAACTAACGCTTATCAGGGTCTTCAAACCCAGCAGCTCTTCATCGTGCTCTGCAGAGGAGGAACTGAGAATTTTGGTCCAATCACAGATGTGAGTGTCAGGGCCATGTACTGTGCCCTCTATGTGAGGGGTCTTCCATCATTTTATTGCTCTTTGCAGGACAATCTACTACTCCTTCCTGTGGACAAAGAAATGAGTGGAGTAGAAGACACAGCTATAGAGTTTTAGATGTTTTTTGCAACTTCTATGTTAAACCACTGACACATGAGAATTGGCATCGGAACATGGTTATGTTGGTCCCCTTATGTTGGAGGAGCCTGCCAGGAAAAAGAGAATTGTTATTATTATTTTTAATTTCAGTGTTGATACACCATGAAAACATGAGCCCAAAGCGAGGGGCAATGGGGTCAAGGAGCACTGGTGAGTGGGAAGAGGGACAAACGCTGGTTCTTCTGCACTGGGATGGGTTATGGGATGTGTGTGGCCACACCTGGGGCCCAAATCCCTGCTAATGGCATGGAGCCTCTGTGCTTCATGTGGTCCCCTCATGAATGAGTTGCTGATAACTTAAATCCCAAGGGAGGGAGAGGCTCTGCCTGGGACTGTGACTATTCCATACAGATGGATAAAAGTCTCCCTTCCTCATCTGCCCTTGCCTCTCTCATGCTGGATGAAGTGGTTTGAACAAGTCTGTCAGGTGGGACAAGGCAAAAAGGCTTGGGCAGGTATTTCTTCTTGCTATAGCTTTCGTCTCCTCATCCGCTGTTGATGCTAAAAGCTGGTGTAGCAGCTAGCCTGGGGGATACCCCCTTATCAGAGAGATGCTCTGAGCTGGCCCTGGAACATAAAAAGTCATACTAGGGAATGCCCGGTGAATGGGTGCATCAGCGGTGTGCACCTGCCCAGATCACAGCTTGGGCTGCCCTGGAAAGATGGCAGCAAAACCTTAAAAACCTTCTCAGCAGCTGCACAGCAAAGAGCACACTGGAGCAGTGGTGTGATCCCTCATGAGAGATTGCAGCTTCACCACACGGGCCCTGCTCTTCCCCAGGACTTGGGCCAAATGCTGGTGGAGCAGCTCCGGATTCTGGTTTCCTGCTGTGCTCCTCCGGGGGATTTGGGGAGGTGGCTTTGGAGTGTGGGGAGCAGAGTGAGCTAAGGGGAGAGTGGCTGTAAGGCTGTGTGTGTACTCAGGTTTGTTTCTCCAGCGTAACTTAGAGCTGGAAGGAAGGGGCCTGGCTGCTGGGGCTCGGCTCCTTCCCTGTTCCTCCCCACAGCTGCTGAGGCCAGGCCAGCCCATGCCAGCAGGTGGGGGAACCTGGAGTTGTTCTGCTTTCACCGTGTTAAATTCATTTCCACTTGAAACCCCATATGAACATCTAGGGCCAGACCTGCAGAGGAGGTCAGAGCCGTTACAGCACATTGATGGCCATGGCTGTGCGGGCCTTTGCTGTGTCTGCGCTGTCCCTGCTTCTCCCAGACAGCCTGTCATGCCAAGCAGCATGAGAAAAGTCAGCAGATGTGATCTCATGTGTCTGCGGTGTTGGGTCTAGCCTCGAACTGTCTTGTGTGGGTGAGGCTGGGTGATGCTGTGAGTCCTCTCGGCAGCGCTGTGGCTGGCGGTAGGAAGGTGTCTGCTCCGACCAAATTGGCCAAGAGCACTAGGATTTTTTTGTGCCATCCTCTGAAGTGTGAGGCCACTGTATAGAGGCTGATCCCAGGGCTGGTGACCCCCTGGCCCTGCTCTGTAGCAACCTCCCATCAGTTGGAAACCTGCCGATGTTTACTTGCAGGTGTGGACGTCGTAGACACGTATGCATTCCTGGCAACTCACGTAGCAGCACCAGTGGAAGATGCAGTGACACTTCTCCTTCCGTTTCTCAGTTCTGGTGTTATGGCCACGACCGCAGCACAGTAGGTCACAGCCATCGATCCCATGCGAGGTGACATTGCATGTTCTGTCCCTTGTCCCAAAGGATCCTGTCTCTGGGTTGGGCTCGCAAAAATTGGGGGAGTTCTCATAGTAGACCAGATCCCGCTCTGTTGGTGGCTTGAAAAGAGCATACTTGGCCCTAAGAGTTTCTACCCATCCCCGAGATTCCCGGTGCTTTTCAACCACCATCTCAGAAGCACTGTCATATTTATCCTTCAGGTAGTCACCAATGGCCCGAAAGTCAGGCTGGGCCCACCAGCAGGTCTTGACTTCACAGCTTCCTGAGAGACCGTGGCACTTGCACTTCAGGTGCATGTGGTCCAGAATGGTCTGTCCAGGGGAGAAAAAACAGGCCGTCAGCAGTGGATTACAGGGCCGCGAGCTGGTTTTGAATCACCCCCCTCTGCTACCTGGATTCAAACATCTGATCTGAGCTTGGTCGGGAAGGCACAGGGTAACAGTTAATGCATGGGCAGAAATATCTCTAGCTGGATATGTAGCACTGGAAAAAACACTGCTGAGGTGGGCAGCTGCTCTAGTCCTCTATCTAATCCAATCTAATGCCAAGGTCTGATCCTTTCAAGGGAAGTGTTGGGATCCTCCCTGTCCTGTGTGTTGGACAATGAGAGCCCAGAGCAGCTGAGGGCTGGAGGATGTCTCTGACACCCAGATATGGACTGACCCCCTTGTCAAGGCTTTGCTACCAACCCTTCATTTTATGCCTTGAGTGTGCTGGTTTACACTAGAAAAGGAATGAAATTGTGAATCTAGGGTAATTATACTCTCTTACCCAGAAATCTCATTCAAGTGCTGCAACATAATCACTGATTTTTATTATGATTTTAAATGATTTTTTTTTTTTTTTTTTTTTTTAACAGGAAACTGGAATCATTTAACACAAGTTAGAGATTTGAGCTCCTGCCCTTCCACTTCTGTCTACTGTATTATGAAAAAGTGATCTCGAGAGTTTGCTCTAGGTAACCACACTAACGTGGTTAAAACACACTCCGTTTGCAAACGGCCCTGAGCAGACAGTGGTAAAGGTGCCTGCTTACAGCCAGGGTCACTAGGCAGGGGCTGGTTGTGCTGGACATGAGGGGTGCTTTAGCTGTTCTTAACCTCTACCTGCAGGTTAAGAAACCTGCACCTGCAGAGAGTGGAAATGCTGTGCCCTGGAAACACCCCTAGAAAGCTCCTGCTTGGGCACCATTGTGGTCCAGTTCTGGAGCCAGGCTGGGCCATCCTTGCAGACACGGATGGCCACCGCTGGGCCTGCTGAGCACTCACCGTCCTGCCGGCCTCGTTATTGTGTCTGTTCATGGCCGAGCGGGCGTCCGGCCGGTTCTCTCGAGCATCTGCGAATTCCCGGGACACCAGTACACCAAAGTCAGCGTCCTCGCTGCATCCCCCCCATTTCCAGCCATCTCCTGGAGGCCCTTTGTGGTGGGAATCACAGCCGCAGATTGTGGACGTGCCCTCGGCACAGGAGCGGGTCACAGCAAAGGCCACGCCAGCCGACGCGATGGCATGGACAAAGGCAGACTCTCGTGTGGCTGGGAATAAAGAGAGCCCATGGGATTTTCTATCATGGTTTTTTTTTTTTTTTTTTTTTTTTTTTTTCCTTCCCAACATTCTTCAGCATCTTCTAAATCTCATTAAGTCACTAAACATTATTTTACTCATTTTACAATGAACATTTTTGAATATAGTGCTGCTGGCTGGCATTGCCCTTTGAAACACAAAGGCAGGAGCAGCAGGTGGGAGAGAAGCATGGCTCCAGCTCTGTGTATCACAAGTGAGGTATGTGATCCAGCACAGGGGACCCTGCTTAAACAAAATGACAGCGAGAGCTTAAAGGGCCTCAGAAAAGAGTTACTGGAGTAATTAATAAATACCCTGGTCTAGTGGGAGGTCTCCCTGTCCATGGCAGTGGGTGGGAACTTGAGCTTTAGGGTCGCTTCCAACCCAAACCATTCTGTGATTGTTTCTGGTCTGGAAACCCAAAGAGGACTAAGGGACTCAGTGCCTGGAATTAGCCCAAGGGGAGGTGAAGTAACTTTTCTACAAGCTGAAATGGAGAAAAGGCTTCAGATGATACAGAATAGATGATGGCAGAACAAAGCCTAAGAGCTAGTGATTACAGTTAAATGCATCTAGACTAAACTAGGTGACTTTACAGCAACGGATGCTATTAGACACCAAAAAACCTTCCTGTCACCACTGAACTCTGTGCACGATGGCACCAAGGTTGTCGTAGAGATGCTGCACACCTGCCTGAACAGCTGTGAGCAAAGAAGACAGACCATGGGGCTGCATACTGGGGCCCTCCCCACACACTGTGGCTTGGAGACACTGTCCCCATTTGAAATTGTATTTCAGAATTAAGCTTGGACTTTCTCGCCCAGAAAATGAGTTCCTGGACGAGGTCCCTTCTGACCTTTTGCAGGCAGCAAGAGAATGTTGAGGTGTTCAGCCTGCCGTGGCAGTGACAGCAGAGGCTTTTTCACCTCCTGGTGGGGGACAGACACCAGGATGAGACAGGTTGAGAGCTCAAGATGGGATGCTGGGCCTGTCTGAGTCGCTTCTGCTTCAGCTTCACGTGACGGAGTATCTTTCCAGGCTGAAATGCCCTTGCAGGGTGGCTGAGCTGTTCACCTACACACATTTAACCCACCTGGCTCTGTAGCGGATTAAAACCAGCTGAGGATGTGAAGGGAACCTTGCAGTTGCTCATAAATTAGTGAACAATCCTGGAGGAAATCAAAGCAGATGAAACTCAAGTGTGATGAAGCAGGTGAAATTCTGAGTCTGTAACTATTGGCATTCTCCACGTACACAGTTGCAGTGAATAAATTTTGACAGGGACAAAGCTAGAGAACTCCTGAAAGCACTAAATGCTGAATAAAAGGTTAAATAAAATGTTCAGGATGCCTGAGGAGGCTGGGACAGGGAGCATGTGTGGATCTTCTGTGCTAAGAGAGAGGAAATGTTTCAGAAGAACAAAGATACACCCGGAATCCACATGAAGATGAAGGTGCAGGGGGGTTAATGAACTGCAGCATCTCTGCCCATCACCTCTTCCACCCATGGCCCTGGCAGGGGGACTTTCAAGATCTCCCCTTCTCTGGTCGTTCTGTGGGGTCTTAATCCAGAAAGGACGTGGACTTTGGATGATAGGAGCCAAAATGCACATGGGTATAGGAAAGCCACCAAAAGCCATCAAAATGTTTACATTGATTTGATGTTTCAGCTTGTTGGCTCTGAACTGGACAGTGAGATTGAGTGCACCTACACCCTGGCTGCACCAAAAGCAGTGTGGGCAGCAGGACAAGGGAGGGGATTGTGCCCCTCTGCTCTGCTCTCATGAGACCACACCTGGAGTCCTATGTTCAGCTCTGGGCCCCAGCACCAAAACTGCCTGCTCTGCCTGAAGTCTGCAAGCTCACATCAAGTTCCTGAAGGAGCCAAGGAGCTGCAGCTTTTCCTTGTGCCCTGAAATCCCTCCAGCAGCGCTGCATGCTGCACTGCACTCTCTCTGAGCACCAAAGCCATTCCTTCCTCAGCCAGTGAGAGGTTCCAGAAACATGAGGACCATCTGATTACAATGAGTTGTTCTGGGGAGAAATGAGCAAAGCCCAATACTGAAGTGCACCCCTCAGATGGCAGTGCGGGTGGATCTCCTGAATAGCACACCCAAAGCAGTAGCTGGCGTGAAGCCATCAAGACAGATTTTCCTAGCTTCCTGCTACCAGACAAAACTTACGAGATGTTAGAAGCATCAAAGAAACAATACTATAAATGAATATAGCCCTGTTGAGGTTGTCTTTGGCTGTTCTTGGTCCAAATTGCAGAGCATTTTTTGGAAGAGATCTCACAGCTATTCAGTCCATCAAGACCTGGTCATGGAGATCTAAATGCAGGATTGACTTCCCAGCATCCATCGTGCAGCTGTGCTGCTGAGGCAGAGGTGAGTGGATTGTCTGAAGAATGAATGAAGAGAACAGGGAGAGGCCACCAAAAACCATTGAAGACCTAGATCTAGCTTTCGATGATGGAAAAGGGGATGGCCTTGTCTGCTCTTAAATGTACAAATAAATGGTGGCATTTTCCTACCATGTGTTCTTTGAGTTTAATGCCACCTCATGCTGGTGCTCTGACTGATGGCCCTTTGAAAGCAGGCAAAGGTCTAACTTCTTTGAATTTTCAACCTGAATCATTTTTTTTTTAAGCCCAGTCAATTTAGATCCTTTGTTCCTGAGCTCACATTGGTTTTTGCTTCAAGTAGCCTTTTATGGTTCTTGCATTTATTCCATGATATTTTATTTTATTTATTTATTTATTTTTCAGAGCAAACCTGACATTTTACTATGTTTCAATATTTGTTTACTTATTCCATAACATGTTGTCTGCTCACTCATCAGTCTGTCTACCCATTTCTGCATTTATTCCTAGGTTTGATTCCTCTCTCCGGAATAGTGAGGAGAAGCAAATGGTTGTGCCCAGCTGAGAACTGTGACATGAATCTTTGCTCCCTGGACTTGGGAGTCTGGGGTCTTGCTTTAGTGACCTGAATGCTCAGCTACAGGAGTTTGACCATTGACTTCACTAAGGCTGTACTAAATACAGGCTTTTCCAAGCATTTTGAAAGTAATATCTCAGTCTCAATTTTTTCCTTAGGGACATTTTTTGGTCACACTGGTTCAAAGCATCTATAGTTGAACTATACTTCCCAGTGGGTCAAAGTCTGCATAGGTACAGCACCCTGGTGAATGACACTGGCGTGCTTTATCCCCTCACAGCATCTCATAAAGATGAGAGCTTCTCCCTCTGGGACAGGGTTGTCTCAAAACATCTCCAATGGATATAGTGGAAGTGCCTATGTCTCCTTGAGTGCTGGAATGGCCCAAGGCAAAATTGGGCTGCCCTTGATGGCCGTTTTCTCTGCCTGCACTCTCTGCACAAAGCCTTTGTCTCTCTTCTTCCTCTCTGTGAATTTATGCAGCTAATTTAGCACCTTTTAATAAATTCTTTTAATCTCCTTCAAAGTGTCTTTCCTTCTGCTCACTTACATTTCATCTTGGCCTCAAACATGGCTTCCAGCCCTATCTTCTGCAATGTGTGCGGTAGGAGAGGGAAGCAATGGGGATATTTGGATGCTATCTAAGCAGCTTGGAGACCAACTGGCCCAATGTGCAGGAGAGCAGAGTTGTGCTCAAGGTGGATGGTCAGAGGCTGGGATGTTCTGAGTACCACTGCTGATGGATGGTGTGTTGGTACACTGCAGGAGACATTTCCAGGTGCCTCATGGGTGTAGCTTACAGTATTCAGTGGATGCGGGATGAAACCAGAATTTTTCCCTGTCTCAGACCCTGGAGACTGTCCTGTCTTCCCAGAGCAGGGGTCATGCTCTTGCCTCCTGCCCTGGGGAGGTCTTGGTTGTGCCAGTTTTTGCTCCTTGGCCTGTGGTTTTCACTGCTGAGGTGCGATCTAGCTCCTGGAGCATCCAAAAATCAAGCTTCTCAACCTGATCTAATTTCACCTCTTGCAGGCACTCGAAAGAGGCAACTCATGGGTATGTGCCAGCCAAAGAAACATCTCTCTGATCTGATGTTGGGAGCTCAGATCTATAATGCCTAAATAAAGGCTGCTCAATCCTGTCTTTGCTGGTGGGATTGTGCCATAGTTTTCACTTTCTTTAATTCAAATTATTCTCTCCTTGCCTCCAATATGCCAGCAGAGATCCAGCTTCTGTCTGCCAAGGCAAAGCCTGTTTGCCTTAGTTATTTTTTACTGCTGCTCATAGGGGGACCACTGGGGGCTGTGGGCCACAGGTTGAAAATCACTGATCTAACTCAAGTTTTTCAGCCTGACAAAGGCTATTTGGGTGGCCTGTGATCTAAAGCAGATCAGATTAGATGAGCTTGTGAGCCCTTCTGGCCTCAAACCAGGACGGCTTCAGGGCAGAGGGGGAGGACACCAACCACTCTGCTTGCTGACATGCCTTTGCTTTGCACCCTGAGGGTAGGGGAAAGCAATGGGCACAGGCCGAAGAGCCACTGCGTGTTTCGAAGGTCTCTCTTTAAAGAGTGTGGCACTGGGACAGGGCTGTGTGACAGTGGCTGTCGGCGCTGCGCTGCGGACAGTCCCCATGAGCTCAGCTGGGCCGCACCGTGCTCACTGGGCAGTGCCACAGCGTGCACCGGGGGCCACTCGATGGCCGCCGGACCCCAACCCCTCCAAGCCAGCCCCTGCAAGTGGCATTGGGGCAGGGAGGGGGTGGCGGGGAGCGAGCAGCGAACACAAATGCGTCGCCTTGAAATTCTCCCCTGGGTCTGGGCGAGGAGCCGGGAGAATTTCCCAGAGATGAAATGAGGGAGCAGAGTTCCCAGAACCAGGGGAGGGGCTCGCGAGGGAGGATTAGAGCGATCTTGACAGTGCACCACTGCGACTGTCTCCCAGCCAGGCCCGTTACCTGCTGGGACACTCAATTTGCCATTGTTCCCGCGGTGTCACACTGTATTACCAGCATAATGCAGAATGTTTCCGCCGGCCAGCGTACCCACGGCACAGAGCACTGGCATTCCCCAGGAGCACCTCGTAGCAACGGGGCAATGTTCCCCTGTCCTGCCGTCACCCTCCAATCCCGCCAGCCGGGCTGGGAAATCCCTATTGATGGCTCTCCCCAGCCCCCCGCCACCGGATCAGAATGGCTAAAGGGCGTGTGAATGGTGCAGCAATTTGAAACGACTGCAGTGCTGGGATGGTATCGCTCGCCCTGCCTCACAGTAGGGGAGGAAGCTTAGCTCTTTCTCATCAGTATAAGCTTATTTTTCTCTCTCCCTCTCTCCTTTCCCTCCCCCTCCCTTTAAGCTGTTGAGTTTATATCAAGACGGCCCCTGATCCCACACACCCCTGTTTAGATGCAAATGACTGCAAGTGTCATGGCTGAGAAAAGCCATGGGTTATCTTGGTGCGGTCTGCCTGCCTTTTCACAGCTCGTGTCAGGGGCTTAGCCGAACGCACAAGGACCCCGAAGGCAGCCCAGGCCCAGCTGCCTTTCTGCACCTGGCCCGGCTGCTGTCACGCTCCTCATGGCTGCACACGGCAAGCGAAGGAGCGGTGGCACCCGCAGTGGGCTTGAGCCTGCCTCAGGGCTGAGGAGCACCCTCTGGAGAGCTGTCGGCATCCTCCTGGAGACGAAGAGTGAGCAAAGGGCGGCTGCTTCCTGAAGAGATGGGGGAAGAGCGGATCCCCTGGTGTGCAAGAGGTGGAGAAGCAGGCAAGGCCACTGAGGCTCCTGCTGAGCTTGGTCCTGCAGGCCCAGCCCTGCCCGCGGCCTCTCCTCTGTCCTGGAGATGGTCACCAGGTGCCTGCAGTGCCATCCCACCCCTTGTGCTCACAAGAGGCTCCTTTTGGGCCCTGTGCTTTAGCCAAAATGCCAGATTTCATCACTAACATGGGGAATTGTTGCTCGCTGTCCCAGCACGGCAGTGTCACGTGGCTGTTGGCTCAGCCTTGGCTTTGGGTAGGACTTGGCTGGAACAGACATTGTCTTTTAATAAAAACTGACCTTATTTTAAGAAAAAAAGAGAGGGAGAAGAGAGAGAGGGAAGCAGGTTTTTCTTCCCTCTTTGTCCTAAAGCTGCCCCAGACTGCACACCTGCACACCTGCAGTATAAATCATGCCGGAGAATTTGCTTGTAAAAACATGATCTTACCATCTTACCCCAGTTTCTGGGGTTGTTTTGCTTTTTTTTTTTTATTATTTCTTTTTTATTATTATTATTTCTTTTCATTTTGTTTTGTTTCTTTTTTCCTTTCCTTTCTTTTCTTTCCCTTGCCTTTCCTTTCCTTTCCTTTCCTTTCTTTTTTTTTTTTTTTTTTTTTTTTTTTGTAGCCCAAGTTAGAAGAAAAAGACATGCAAAAAAGAAAATTCTAAGGAAGATAATCAGTGGCCTGAGGAAATCTAAGGCTCGCCAGCTACTGCTGCCTCTGTGAGCTGGAATTTTGGGCAGGGCAGTGGCACATGGGTGGAAACCAGGTTGTTCAAGGCAGAGCCCTCAGCAGAGGTCGGTGCTCAGCAGCCCATGAACAGGAGCATTTCAGCCCCCAGGGGTTCTGCTGTGCTGTAATGCCAATGAATCTGAAGCCACACAAGATAGTGCAGAAGGAGATTAGAGTCCTATGGTGCAGCTGGAACAAGAGGCGAAATGGGGATGTAATGGGAGGCTGTGAGAAGACCCAGGGGCAGGAATCCCTCCAACTGTTTCAAGGATGGATGCCAGCGCTTGAATGTTGTGCCCAGAGGGAGGCAAAGCCAAGAGCAACCAAGAGGAGACTTCAACCTATGTGCCATGAGAGGGGTCCGTGCAGCTGAGCTGCAGCACATGGCTCCCTTGTTTTCTTGCACCGTTCTGCTCTTTAGACTAAGCTTTGCTTGAATGGAAGCAACTGTAATTAATATTTTCGTAGTTCCTTTAAACCATTATCCCCAATTTGTTTTCAACCTGTATTAGAAATGATTTTCTGTGCTACTATAGTGAGAAGTACACCTTTGAAGCTTTTTTCTATAATACCATTTTTTTTTTTTTCAATCTACCAAAGGGAGAAATAAATGAGATTAACCTAAATGTCACTCTGATACTTAGAAGTGATTTCATCCAGGTAGTTATCATAGCTTAAATACGGGCTATTTTGGGCTTCTTATTTGATGTCTATTGGTCTAGTGTGCAATGCAAACTGCAATAATGATTGTGATCATAGTTTGGGCTTTACTATTAATTAATGGTTCTTAATTTGTGGGGTTGCACCCCCCTGTGTGTCCTGGCTAGGACTGTGGTTACCTGGAAGTCAACAAGTTGAATGCAGCAATAATCACTACAGGTGCTCAGGGTCTGGCTGGGTGTAAAACACACAGGTGGGGGCTGTAGATCTTGGTTCGGGGTTATGGGCTTACAGCTCGATTTTGTTGTTGCTGCAGCTAGGGAAGGTGGGACTACAGCCCAGGAGACAGTGATGTTATGAACAAAACAGATGTGTCCAGCAACTTCTTCCTCAGCAGGGACAAGCAGTGTTGGTCCCCAGGTTCATCACAGCCAATGTGTTCTATTGGCAGGACAAAAACCTTTTTATTGCCAACATTAGCTTTTAATTCAGCTGTGAAAAATGGCTGAAAACATTGCATTTTTCTCTGCAGCTACTCATGCTGTAAACCTTGGGAATTGCTAAGTACTACCTAAGGTTACTCATTGGTACCTAGATGAAATGAATCCAAACTCTTCTCTGCTCATTAATTATCAAGGCAGCAGTGAAAAGACATTAGCACATTTTAAAAATGTAAATAATAACCACAATCAAGTGGCTTGGACTTTGATGTATCATGATTTCTGGATGATATTGTTTATTTTTAACCGTTCTATTTACATGTTAGTTAGATGTGAGAATTAACATGTTTTTCAAGCTAATTCCTGGCAATACAATCTATAAGACTATTGATACATCATGGATTGATCAGGAAAGCTGTATAGCAAATATGCTCAATATTTTTTCTTCTGTCAGAAGAGTTTCGGAGCTATAGGTGATATTTTATTTTGTCAGCTTAGACTGCATGGAAATGTTGAGGCATGTTAGCATATGAGGTTTTGCTCTAGTCCCTGCAGCTGAAAGAATCTTAAAATATTATTCATAAATTCAAAGTTCAGTTTGCTCATTAAAGGGAGGATGGTTCAAATCCAAATTTTTAGTGCTTTAACGATGACAGAAATAGTGGTGAGAGATTTTTCAGTGCCTGAATGCTATAATAGTTCTTTCATAACATGCTTAAATTTTTTATGGTAGTTTTAAGGGAAGTTAAGAATTTCTGATCCTGTAAGCACTGAAGTTTAGGACATGTATTTATTAGGCAGCAAGTTAGAGTGTGATAAGCCTTGGTGACAAATTGTTTCATTGTAAATAGCAGTTATCCCAAAATCATCCTGGCAGAGCACAAAGAAATTGAATCTCATGGTCCCTGTTAGCACTCTAATGTGACTTCACAATCCTCATTTCAATAAAGAATCTTATTTTAATCCAGATGAGTCATTTTCTTTGAAATACACTACTGATACTGCAGGAAACTGCACTGTTATTGGGAGGTTGAATCTTGAAAAAAAAAAATAAACTGTTTACATGCAGAACATTGTAAGTTTGTAGTGAAGATTCAGTTATGTACACTGCAGGAGGCTATTAGGAAGTTGTCTAAAGTCCTAGCTTTCAACCCTAATTTCTCCAGCTTCTTAAAAGTCTGTACCATGAGGTTCCCCTTTCCAAAGTAGCACTGTAAGAATAATTTATCTGAATATGTGAATTCTTTGAATACATGGACTTCACTGGATTGTAGTAATTCAGGGTGTATTGACACCAATTAAGCTAAGCTTTAGAAATGATTTTGGTTGTATTTACGAACCTGTGAAACCAAGATGTTGTCTGCCGATGTTTCTTGTCCCTCAGCATGGAGTCAAGAGAAGGCATGCAATAGACATCCTGGCTTTTATACCTCCCCTCTTGCATTTGAGCAGTCACCTTCAGAAAGACATTTCTAGTTTGGTTCTCATAACAAAGTCTTCCAGCAGTCTCCTTTCAGACTGCATTTGTCAGCAGCTAGTGTTACAGGTGCCTAGGTATCTTGGTGCCCAACATCTCACTTTTCTCAGTGTAACACCCAGACCTCACTGGGATTTCCAACCTTATTGAAACCTCATCAACATGTTTCCAGTGTTCCCGATCTGTGCATCTGGAAAGGTGGCCTTTCAGGAGGAAATGCTGAAGAGGAGCAAGCACTTGTGTTTGGAGAGAGGAGAGGGAAAATCATTTTTTTCTATGGAAGAAAGAAACTGGAGGAATTAGGGTTGAAAGCTAGGACATCAGAATCTTTCCCAACAGTCTCAATGTGTTCCCAGATGGATGTTCAGGGTGTGTTGTGGCTGAAAACCAAATGGAAACGAGACAGCTCTGTCTGCCATGGCAGCTGCATCCCCCCCCCAAGCCCTTGACTTTGCTGTTTACCTTTGTCCAGGACGGGCCCAAAGATTGCCAGGCTGTCATCAATGGTGGTGCAGTTCCAGCGGCGGCCTCGGAACTGGTGCTGGCACTCCTGGATGCCCAGCTTCACCCCCTCAGCCACGCTGGGCATGATTTCTATGTAGTTCCGGCAGAAGCGGAGCTGCTTGGGGACGAGGCCAGGGATGGAGCCGCAGAGGATGGGCTGGGACCCCAGGGAGCTGTACTGCTGGCCTAATGCGAGGGACCTGCAAAGGAGAGAGAGCAATGTGAGGGGTGGGAAACCAGCTGGCATCATTCTTCCTGCCCCTGCATCCGTCCCCAGAGAAACTCGATGAGTCAGGATGAATCGATAGTCCAGGGAGAGAGTCCTGAAAAAGAGGGATTTTGTAAGAAAACAAGAGACTTCCTACTGAATAGCTCTGAAGGACTTTCACACCTGAAGATAGCCTGGGCTGCAGAAGTGCATGCATTAATTCATCATCCTTTGTGGACACGGAGGGATTCAGCTCCCTACATGGAAGCACCTAGAGCCATTCACAGTGGTCCCAAGTATCTGAGACTTCCCCAACGGGCTGATGGATCTGACAAATGCCCTGCAGGGAGCTGTACAAAGGGGAGGCTGGGCTGTCAGGAGACACTGACATGAGGGTTTCTAAAATTTGGCCAGTGTGGGAAGTGTCCTGTCTAATGATGAGTTCATCACCACTTACTGGAGAGGGGCCGCTCTGGAGTCAATATCAATGTCATGTGGTCGAGTCTCTCAATGGTCCCAGCAGATGTTGAACCACTACGGTTCCACCCTGATGGACATAAGCTTCTAGCTGCAGCTGTGAGCCAGACAGAAGGCTGGAGATGCATGGTGAAGGTGCTGGAGGGCAGATTGGACCAGATATTTTCCTACTGGTCTAAGGAGCTGTCTGCTCCCAAGCAGGAACTACGTGGATCAGATTGTTTATTTGTACAGAAATGATCAATGCGGGGTGAAGACTTATCTGCTGAAAAAGATACCTGCTATTACACAAAAACAAGGATAGTCCTGCAGCTACTGCTGCTTAGCATCCAAGCCCCCTTCAGTGTATGTCCGTACATGTGGTAAAACCTGTGAATGAGCAGGTGGCTCTGTAAAGGAGCAGACATGAAGCGCTCAGTTGCTTCCAGTACAGAAATCTCAGTTCAGATGCTATCATGGGCAAATACCAAAGAGCTTTGTCTTAATATGTCCATATCTCTCTTACACTGGGGAGTTGAGAGTTGAACAGAGGATGCCAGATGAGGTATCTTTTTCTGCACACTGCTTTGTAGCTGGCCTGCCCTCAGCCTGCATTGCTTCATGGGGTTATTTCTCCCCAGGTTCCTTGGTTGAACTGCACAACATTCCTGTTGCATGACATTCCCGTTCCATTGCCCAGTCTGTAGAAGTCCCTTTGAATGGCATCACAATCTGGGGTATGAACCATTCCTCCCAGTATATTTTTTTTTTTCCACTCATACCTGAAGAATGCTTGTGAGCTAATCAATCGTTTTATAGCCACAGGTTAATTCAGGTTGGCAGAGACCTCAGGAGGTCTCCAGTCCAATCTCCTGCCCAAAGAAAGGCCAGTTTTAAAGCTAGATTATGTCTCTCAGGGCCTTGTCCTTCTAGAATTTGAAAACCACCAAGGATAGAGATGCCACTGCCTTATAGGACCTATGGCTGCCTATGCTTGTCCTGAAATGCTCATGGTAAAGCAGGTGTGCTTGTTTCAACAACTGCCAAACATTACTTTTCAAAAGGTTGCAAATGACTCAACAGTTAGTCCCAAATTGGCCATGGCAGCCAGAGAGGCTATTTGCACTAATATATCCTGATACCCAGCTCAAATGCTGAAATTGCACCTGAGCAATATGCTGTAGAATTCTCAGCCAGTTCCCAGGGTCATTACTTTGTATGATAAACAAACAGGTGGAAATGGCAGAGACCCCTGCCCCAACGAGCTGAGTGTCTTCTGCTGTTTTCCTCACCCCATGTCTCACTTTGCCCCGGAGGATGCCTAGGCCTGAGACATGTCCCATAGAAACATGGGGATCTTCACCAGAACTTGTTGTAGGATCAGCAGGTGCAGTAAGAAGTCGGTTTGCTGGGGACAGCACTGGACACTCAATGGCTCTGAGAGAGCTAATTTGATACCCGTAAGTGGTTGTATTAATTGCACCCTAAAGATTGTAGGATGAAAAGGAAATCCCAGGGTACCACCTATGGAGAGAAGTCACTTCAGCCCATTTCTCCTGCACCTCCCCTGCTCAGCAACCCCACAGCGGGACAGTTCTGCAGCTGCCAACGCTTCAGGGCAGAGCACAGGATATAATTTTCTGACTCCATCTCCAACACCTGGCAGAAGGACACATGGCAGAGGGGCATGAAGATACCGTTGGGAGGCAGCACAGCATAATGGGCAGTGCATGAGGACTGGTTCCCAGAGCTGCTTTGTGCTTCCAGCTCTCACCAAATGACATTTGATCAGGGAGGACTCAGCATTGCTGGGAAGACCTGTCAGCTCCAAGCAAAAGTTGTGAGTAATCTTAACCTCATCATCCATCCAGCAGGGCCAGCAATGGTGGAAACAAACAGGGTGCTTGAGTTGCCTTCCCCCAGACATTTGCTCTCACAGACAGATTCATCTGTTCAGAGATTCCCTGCTCTGTTTTATGCAGTGTTGGAAGTGAAGTCTGTATGCAGTGTCAGAGCTCACAAGGCTGTGCCTGTGGCAGAAGTTTCTTGCAGCAGCAGTGGTGAGCTGGCTTGGTGTGCTGGCCGTGGGCTCCATGTCATGCATGCAGGCTAGTGTTGCTGCTGCTCACCAACAAAAATCTTGTCCTAATTTCTTATCTGGATGGTAAATTTGATCCCTGGGGTGCTTCAACACCAGTGGGCAGCTCAGCTCCACCACATTGCTCTCTCACTCTCTCCTCAAAAGAACAGAACAAGAAAATACTAATAAAAAAAGTCTCATGGGTTGAGATAAAGACAGGGAGATCACTCACCAGTTATCGTCATGGGCAAAACAGAGTCAGAATAGGAAGATTAATGAAATTTATTGCCAACTAATGACAGATTAGAGTAGTGAGAAACAAAAGGCAAACTAAACACAACCCCCTTCTACATACCCCCCGTGCGGTACATGGTTGCAGTACATGGGGAACGGGGGTTGTAGCCAGTCTGTAATGCTTCAACTCTGCCACGCCTTCACAGTCACTCTCTGCCCCTGCTCCAACATGGGGTCCCTCCCACAGGATTTCTTCCTTCCTGAACTGATCCTGTGTGGGCTTCCCACAGGCAGCAGCTCTTCAAGAACAGCTCCCACATGGCTCTGTACCATGGGGTCCATCCATCAGGAGTAAACTGCTCCAACCTGGGTCTCCCGTGGGTGGCAGCTCCCCCCAGAACCCCTGCTCCTGCGTGGGCTCCTGTCCAGCTGCAGCTCTGGCCCGGGGCCTGCTCCACTGTGGTCCTCTCCACGGGCCGCAGCCTCCTTCAGGGAAGATCCAACTGCTCCACCGGGGGCTCCTCCGTGGGCTGCAGCATGGAGATCTGCTTCATGTGGGACCCATGGGCTGCAGGGGGACGCCACAGGGGATCTTCTGCTCTGCTCTGGGGATGGAGCACATCCTGCCCTCCTGCTGCACTCGCCTGGGTGGCTGTAGATGGTTCTCTCCACATTTTCCCACTCCTCTCTCCCAACTGCTGTTTTTTTTTTTTTGTTTTTTTTTTTTTTTTTTTTTTTTTCCTTAAATCTGCTCTCACAGAGGCACAGCCAAGACCACTCATTGACTTGGCTCTGGCCAGCAGCAGGTCCCTTTGGAGCTGGCCCTTATCTAACATGGGGCAGCTGCTGGACTCTTCTCACAGAGGCCCCCCTGCTACCAAACCCTTACCAGGTAAACCCAATGCAATCCTTCAGGGAAACAGGCCCCACACTTCCCTGTCTTTCTTTCCATGCTGGCATCCTTCCTTGCTATCGGAGCCCACATTTCTCTAGTTCCCATTGTGTTAAAGGGAAATAGCCATTTTGTATCCCTGCTCCACTGGTCCCAGCTTTACCCACAGGAGGCAACGTATTTTCCCAGCATCCACTCACAACCCAGACATTTTGCATGCTTGAGGGCAGAAGCCATAAAAGCCAGACAGCTCTGCCTGTCTGGGGGACTCCCTTTCATCCCTGCGTGTACAAGTGTGAGTGGACAGATGTGCACATAAAGGTAGGCTTTTGTGTGTGTGCGTGTGAGCACAGTGCACAACACAAGGAGCATGAGTGCCTATGGCAAGCACATGGGAAATCCCTTTTTTCTTTCTCTGCTTAATCCCTTAAATCTCTCAGGAGTCCCGACACTGTCTGTCAGGCCAGTGACTCCTTTTGTTCCCATCCAATAGCACTAGAGTGAGCAGAGCAGTGGATCCAGCAGCCTCGATTTGACCCTCCATGACTCCCATTGGTCAGGGATGAACTTTTGAAGCCCTGGGAGGAGATGGGCTTGTGCAGACCCTTGTGGATAGGTGCGTCCTTGAAGAGGTGACTCATGTCTTCGCACTGCCTCAGTGTGGAAGATAATGTGCCCACCACTCAGCTTCATCCTTCCTACAGGAAGGACTGACAAACGCATCTATGTGGGCCACTGGTTGGACAAACACATGGTAATGAGAAAAATTTAACCTAATAGTATTTGACAGGAGCAGGATTTGATCAGATTAGAATTGCACCAAAACATAAAATTTTTATGTTTGCAATGTTTGGAATTTTTATGTTACAGAATTTTTAGGATGAACACTAAGAAAGGTTTCCTGCCAGCAAGAGCAAAAGCTGCTAGGACATTTCTTTTCTCCTGCAAGAGAGTGGAAGCTGCATTGCCCAGGGCCCTCAGAACGGCACAATGCCCCACAGGCTGCCTGTTGGAGCTGGATTTTGCTGCTGCAATGTGCTGTAAAGGAGCTCTTTCTAGCTCCAAACTCAGCAGCTGAAAACAGATGAATCTACATAGCATTTTTTTCCATTTTTTTCCCACCATATTTTGGACCTCAAAAGCCCTCTGGCCAGCTGGGCAGGAAAGCTTTGGGCCATGGAACTGCACGTCTCCAAGGGTGCGTCTTCTAAGGAGCTGGACACTCCCAACATTGCAACTCTTCCTTGTCTCATCTGATGGATCTCCCATGGAAATGTAGACATGCTCTGGGGATCCTGTACAACACTGTGACATTTCCCTTAACTAACTCATTAAAAGGAACTTGTGTTTTCATCCTGGGAGCTCCCAGCAGACCAAAAGGGCCATGCAGAAACACGTGGTTGTGAACATCACAGATGATGCTGGTGGTGATTCCAGTGCTGAAGTGAGGTCACAGCAATCACTGGGCCTATGGGACATACATTAGTGAGTGCTATGAGCTTGGAAGCTCAGACTTTCTTTGGCTGCCTCCTATCCTGAAGCCTGGGCTGACCGGCACAAAGAGCCAAGTTCATGGGTCTGCTTTGTGAGTGCTGAGGGACATGGCATAGCCACCGTTTCTCTCTGTCTCAGAACTGATTAAATAAGAAGTGCTTTTCCTAAGCTCTTTGAGATCCATGGTTAGAAACAATCCTTGAAGGCACCAAGGACCTGGTAGAAAGGAGGCTCTTTTAAACCACCCTCCCACAGTAACTAAAGTCATTGCAGCATAACATTACAAGACAAATGTCAGTTCTTCTTGTGCTCTCTACCATCTTTTCAGTGCCCCCATATGGATCCCTGCAACATCTATAACACACTGGGAAAACTAGGAATCAGCAGGACAAAAGCAGATCACAGTTCAGGTTTCTTTTTTTGCCACCTGCTGTCTTAGAGAAAACCTTTATCTGCCTGAAGGATTTTTCTTTGTACCATTTTTAGATGTATTTGGCATTTTCCAGATCTGGGCCATGTTCTGCTTAAAATGGACAGTTGTACAGGCTGGCATCCCACCATTTTACAGTGCTCTGTGGTGTAGGGATGATACATTGAAATGCACACTGGGAGACAGCAGCTTTCATTCTGTTTCTTTCTCTGTATTTAGTGCTGTGTGAGCCTTTCCCAGCTACCAATGAAGGTATTTTGCCCTTCCTAGCCGGGGCATCATCACACACTTGCTTTCCAGGTAAGAAAGGGCTGTATAAAAGCACTGCAAGCTGATGTCACAACACTTCATGTTAAACAAAAATTTTCCAGCCAGACATCCAGACCTTGTTGGTTTCGTTATGTTACATTTTTAACTGTCTGACTAGCTCAGCCTAGCTCATGGGTCTCACCCCCAGCAGATGACTTTGTCAGAGGAGCCCTTATATACAAAGTGCCTCCAGCTGCTAACTCTATTCTGCTGCCTGACCTTAGAGGGGGTATTATGTCTGGTATAATATTAAAATATTTCAATTCTTGCAGATTGCTGACTACAGCTCTTTGTGAATAGAGTAAGACACAAATTTTGGGGTTTGTCTAAAGATCAAGAGCAGCACGAGGGATATTTTTGCAAGTAAAAACATGCAATATATATATATGCACATATGAGCTTGAGAAATGCCAAGTCTTGACTGAATAGGCAGATCAGATGAAAAGACAAGAGAATTTGAATAAGGAACACTATATTTTACTGGAGAACTGGATATTATTAATGATCCCATGTCTTTGTTCACAAATCACCTGCTACTTAATCTGTGCTGAACATGCCTTGAGTTTGAGCTTTTCTGTGGAGTGGGCCCTTCCGCCCCTGGTATGAGATATCACAATTACCGCAGACTCTCCACCAAACTTTGCAGTCATTGCTAAGCTCTAAAAAGCAGACAGAAAATTCATATGAGAGAGGTTCAACTGCCTAAGCATTATAAGCTGATCCCCCAGATGATGGCAAGTCTCATGGGCATGAGCATGGATGTAGTTTTGCTGTATTACAGCCCTTGAAAAGCTCTGTAGACATTACACGGTAGTGGGATGTGAACTCTTGAACAAGAGGGCTTTTTTCCACTTGGTGTGTTTGCAAATTGCCTCATTAACTAGCTTGTATGAACTGCATGATCTGCACAAAATCAAGCAACCCACAAGGCCAGTTTCTGCCCAATTAGGATTCTGCCTTAATTTAGTCACACCTGAGGACCAGAAACCTTTCTAAAACCTTTACAAAGGCAAATGTTTGCCTAGAGTTTCTCCCAAAGCCATGGTTGCTTAGAAATAGGCTAAGTATCCATCTGGGAGCTCTCCCAAAGGAACATCTTGGGGTGTTTCAATCCCTCTAGGTCCCTCATATACGATTTTTGTTTATTGTCCATAAAAATAAGTGGTGTTCTATGAGTTTATTGTCTACTATTTACAGCTACAGAGATCCTCTTCAAGGAGGGCTTAATCCTTCCTCCAAGCACTGGAGGACAGAGAGACTTTCCCAGTGCTGGGAAAGTGACCCATGGGAGGCTCAAGCAGAGGCCAGGGGTGGCCAGCCCATGTTGTTTAGGGGCACATGTTTCATAGCACCAACTGGTTAGAAATTTGGCAACCTGCTCCATTCACAGAGAAATGTTGATTATTTCCAGAAGAAGACAAGGGGAAAGCTCTTAATGATTATGATCCTCTGAGAGAGGTATCATTGATGCATGTGCTTGTATTTTGAGATATCAGAATGATGATTTCTCAGGTGCTACAGAGATGCTAAAAAGAAGGCTGCTTAGGGTTTGAGAAATAAGAAGGAAGGGCTAGTATTTTATTTTAGTTTGCTATCAACACTGATGTTGAAACTGAAACACATCACAGACTATATCTACACAAAGTCAAACAAAAAGCCTTATTCATGTTGGCCAAATACCAAATGGCCTGGTCATTCTGGAGTGATGGTCTAATTTCCCCGTGACCTATCACTCAAAAGTATTGCAAGTAACAAAGCAGCCAAGCTCAATAAAGCCATTCTTAGAGTTGACTAACACATGACAATAGCACTAGGGGCTTCTCAAAGTGGGGCAAAGTACCACGATTTCACTAAAGAAGGAATTGCAAGCCCTCTTGCTACTTGCCATGAATCTTGCAGCATGAAGCACATGAGCATGTTGTTGCTGAAGTGTGCAGAGGCTGATGCACTCTGAATTCACACTGGGCTTTCTGTGAGCATGTTTCCATCCTGCCCGTCACCTGTGTGTTTTGGAAACAATGTCCAAGATGGTGAAATATCTTTTGCAAGAGGCTAGGGGATCAGGTCCTGCTAAGTATGAAGAGCTGCCAAATCACAGAGGGGCACTAGTGAACTGTCATCTGCTGATGTTATGCCTAACAGCAAACAAGCTGGGAAAGCCTGGGCTGTGGGACACTAACTCAGTCCACTGGCATCTGCTGGTGGACACAGAAGAGGCCAAACTAACTGTTCTGCCTGCTCTGTGATCCTAGGAGCTACTGCCTGATCTTGGAAAGTCAAGTAGTGCACAAGATGGAAAACAGTGAAGAAAAAATTAAATGCCAGTTATGTCATAAAACTTGCCTCAAGGTCACCGGATGCTGGCTTCATACAGGAAAAGAATATACCTGGGCCAGCAGCAGCCTCTGAAGAGAGATGGAGAGTGTGATTCCTCTGACCACATGTATGGGTCTGCGTGGCTGAAGGGGCCGAATACCAAGCCTGACTGCAGACATGTAAAATTTGGGGAGGAAGATCCCCCTGCACTCCCGAGATGGTGGATTCGCAGCTGTTAGCTGCAGTCATGTTGCCATCTAGGGAGTACTCCAGTGACCTAGTGACCCAGGGGACAGCCCAGACTAGAGCATTACTGGGCTGAACATGAACTGCAGCATTATGTTAAAGCTGATTGCTAAATTGTCTCATCCTCAAATCTGTCAGGAAAGGAAGGACTGAGGGAAGTGTCTTTACAAAATCCTGCATTGGAAAGGTCTGGACCACTCAAATTTGGATGAGTATACTCAGCCCCAACACCAACACATAAAGAAGACATTTTTTTCTGATTTCTATGAGATGGGGGGTCAGCCAGTTTCCTAAGGACTCAGCAAGATGTCCCAGACTTTTACCAGCTGCATCGGAGTAGGGTGATGGGTCTGACAAAGGGTGGGTTGACAGAAACATTGCAGCAGGAAAAAAAAGTGTATTCGTGCACTAGGGAAAAGGGGCCAATTCAGGCAGTATGGATGAAGTGCCAGTGAGTGGATGAATGGCAGAGAAGGCAAGAGAAGCCTCGCCATGTAGGCAGACTGCAGAATTACTTTAACCTCTGAGTATTTAATCCCAGAGAGATAAGAATGGGAAGAATGGCAATGGGTATAGTTATATGGCAAGAAGGGAAAGCCAGAGAAGGAAAAAGCTAGGATGAGACTCAAGGAAACATCAAGATGAGCATTGGAAGGACGTAGCAGGGGAGGAGCTTGCTCTGCTCAGTTCAGTTAGACCTCTGTGAGTGTTCACATTCATGTTTACATTCAGTATCAATCACCATTTTATGTAGTTCCCACTGTATGTTTTTAATCATTAGAAGAAATTGCCAAATGATGCCCTGTAACAATAAAGCATCCCTCCTAAAAAGTGCTCTCCTATGTGTTTTTATTTATTTATTTTATTCCTCTACTCTAAAAAAAAGTCACTCTTGTGAGTGGCATGTGGTTCCCCTCTTTCCCCTTATAAGCTGCATCCACACTCACAGGCTTTGTGAAATTTACAGGTGCAAGGAAGATACTTCACTCAGAAGCAAAACATTCATTCAGGGTTTATATCATGAAAAGGTTTCTTAACTGAAAGTAAAATTTACACATTGATGGTGTGGTCAGTTATTTTAACACTTAATCTCCAAATGTATTTTCTTCCATAACCCACTGACCTACCAAATAATCTGCATAGTATTTACCATCTCAAATGCCTGCATTTTGCAGATAATGTCCCTTGCTAATCACAAGGTAGGAATGTGCTAATCCTCAGCTTCTGTCTGCTGGACTATTTTACAGGCAGTCAGAGGCTGTAAGCACTAGGACCTGGCTGAGCTCCCATGCACTGAGCAGCAACAATGCTCTCTTCCACTGACACATTTGGTTTGGGTTGAGTGTGTGGCATGTGAAAGATGACTGAATTCCACCTCTGCCAAGGAGATGCAAACTTCGGTGTCTGAGGTCAATGTCCTGGTGATAGGATACTAATTCTAGGAGGGGACCATATCCTTATAAAGTAGCTTCTCAGTATGCAAGCTTTGGGAATCAGGTATTTTCCCACTGAAGACTGGTCTGCTCTGATTTTGAGGTTAGGACTTTTGTTCACACTCACGTTCCCCCTCTCAGACAGTGGAAGTCTATTGCACATCATGGACCATCTTTGGTAGAAAGGACTGACTTACAGTCACTCCACAGTCTCCATTGAGATCACCTCCAGATGTAGGAGACAACCCTCGGTGAGCACTGGGCTGTGTAGCTCCTGGATGCAAGGCAACCTGTCCCCCTGGGTCTGGCTTGAACAAAATGTACTAGAGGAAGCCTTGTGCTCCGAAACTGCTGGTTGGCCAACATCATTTGGACAAGATAAAAATGCCACTGGGTGGTGTTTGGAGAGTCATGTCTTCAAATGGAAATACCTGTGACCCATGGTCGTTGTTTTTTTCTTTTTTTTTTTTGGATGCTGCTAGTCTTGCTGTAAGGACTTTCAGGACTGCTAAGCAGAGTCACCAAATAGCTGTGTGCTGGCTGGTTCACACAGCTCCATGATATAACAGCCCATGGTGGTCCCAACAATGCCGGATGTGAACCAAAATTATCACACGTGATACTTAACATGAACTGCTCCTGCCATCAAACATTGGCCATTGCAGTTGGCCATAATGTGGGGGGATAGTAAACAGTCAGGTGTTAGGGTGGTGCTGTCTGATGCCATAGACATCACTCCTTTTTGGTCAGGGTATGGGCACAGAGGGAATTTCCTGGTATCCTTGATGCACAGCACTCCAAGGAGATCCACTCTAGTGGGCATGGGAGGAGGCAATGACCTGCAAGCAATTGGAGCAGATGCAAGGAGTGGCAGAGCTCTCACTCAAAGATTGTGAATTTTGGGGTTGAGGAGAAGAACAAGTGCAGAAAAGAAGATGGAGGCATCCAGCTGAAAAAAGTGTCTTCATCACCATGGTGCTTCAGCCATTCAAAGGTTAAAATCCTTGCAGCACTAAATCATTTTTTAAACAGTTGATTAAATGATGTAGAGGTTGTGGGAGTCATTTGTTTCTGAGCTCACTCATCATTCCTACCACTGAAATGGCTCAACACGTCTGGTTTGTACCCAAATCACCGGTTGCTCGTGATACCAACAAGGCAAACCACTTACTGGGCTTTGTCAGTGTGGGTTTAGCACACGGAGGGAAATTATTATACTCTCTTGGTGTTGGTGACACCAGACGGGGAACTCTGCATGCAGTTTTAGGTCCTTTTAGGTGAACTAGGGATGTAAAGAAAGTGGATGGTCTCCAACAGATAAGATCATGATGGTCAGGGGTTGAGAGCATGTTGTGCAGCAGGAGATAAGGAGGGAACTGAGCTGGTTTAGGATGGACAAGAGAAGGCTGAAAGGTGTCTAAATATGGCCTATGTATGTGGGGAAGTTGCAAATCTGATGGAGCCAAACTCTTCCCATGGCACTGGGTGATATAACAAGCTGGGTTGTGAAGTTCAGATTGGTATTAGGAAAAATTCCCCTTGCTGGAGGGTGCTGTTGCCTTGCGGGGGGAGGGGGTGGGGGGTGGGGGGTGGGGGGTGGGACGCAGTCCTCCATCCTAAGGGGTTTGTAGGGTTCAGATGGACAAGAACCCAGCTGCATTGGGATGATGCTGGGGTTGGTCCTGCCCCACAGAAAACTGGACTGCAGACCCTGAGGGTCCCTTCCCATCAGCACTGCTATCCTTGACCTGTAACAAGCTCAGATTTAAAGGCAGAAGGGAAAGTATCTATACCCTCAAAGGCACAGCTGTTATATTTGGGAGTGAAGCAGGAGTGTGCTGGCAGAGGCTGCATGAGAAGGAAACACAGTTTGGGACTGAGAAGGAAGGGAAAGCACAGCTCCTGGGACAATTATATAGGTTGCAAATCCCTATGCCTCAACAGCTGTATGAAGACACAAGATGATGAATACCTCTAAAATAACTACAGCAGAATCTCACTTTTGGTCAGCATTTCAGTGGTACCTGCCTGTTCCCTGTGTTTGCTGCCAAGGCAAACTAGTAGACTGTATTTTGACAAGGAGAAAACAACCTCAGATTTAAACACGTATGAACTCTGTTGCTAGTTGGACACAGAATTCACACACTAGTCTATTTGCAGAGATTTATATTTCATGCCTTCTGACAGGATGGAGGTGGCAGCTCTCATCTGTGAGAAGCATCCTCCTTTAGACAGTCCTGTCAAAAATGAACACCCAGCTCTGAAATACACAGGAATTAACCTGAACATGGCTGAAATTCAGTGGTACCATTTGTGCACTCCTTGGTCTGGTCTGGCAGGGACTGTCACTATAAGGGCCCATGGACCAAACAATTCAATGCCTAAGGGTTTTTCTGAGTGACAACCAGCTACAGAGGAGAATCACCAAGGGCAGACCTCCAAGACCTGAACAAGGGCAGATCTGCAGTGATATTTTTGCCATATGAGCTGAGTTCAATCTTTATTTATTTATTTATTTATTTATTTATTTATTTATTTATTTTATTCCATTTTGTTCCTAGATCCTTTTCTCCTGTGGGCATGGGATGAGCTGCACTTGCATGTATGAACTTCCCACGCAACACCCACATCCCTGCATCTCCTCTGCCAACATGTCATGCAGCTTTCACTGTAGAAGTTGTAGCTGAACTGCAATAAAATGGATGACTTACCTGCCTTGCCTACCCAGGTGTTCCCTCTGGCAAGGACTTTACTTTCAATTGTGCTGAGTTCTGATGACTTAGGAAGTCAAATTGTTTTTGTCTTTGATCAGAAGAGAGGAGAGACCTACCACAAGTGAAAGTGTGGGAGAATGGCTGGCAGGGGGGACCAGGTGTTGACAAAGGGGAGAGAGATGGAGCATTGGTTCTGTCCCCTTTTGAGAGGGGTAAATTGTTAGACTGACTTTACTGTATCAGGTGCCTTCTGTCTAGGTACCTAGACAGCTGAATGAGGCCGAAGAATTGCATAACCTCTGGAGGACACCTAATCTGAACTTCCGTATTCATCTCTTAGGTAGTGCAATGATATTTGGAACATGAAAAGCTCATAAATATCTATTGAAAAGGTAGTGGAGGGTGCCAGATGTCAAGGTTCTTCAAGAATGACCCCAGTAATGGTCATCACTTGGCTGTGATTGCCCAGCTGCCTTCTGTGGCACTCTGCTTTCCCCTTGCCATGACAATACCTCTCTCTGCTACCAAGACAGGAGGTAGGATGATCTGAGATAGGAAGTGGCTGGCTCTAAGATGAGTTATGAGCCAGAAACAGGGTCTAAGGTGTCATGACTTGCTGGCACTGACCAAACCTGTAAACAGCAACCCAGGGACAGTGCAGATACAGCTGGTGCCCGATTTGCAGCTTTCACAAAAGGTCACTCTTTATGCTACTCCCATTGCTACAAGACCATATACTCAAAATTGTGATATAAATGTACTATTGGGGCATATCAAATGTGACATCTAACAGCAGATGGCTTGTGTAGCAGTCAGTGCAGTACTTTGTTGAAGCTCGTGCAGACTGTAAGTTGCAGCCTTGTATAATGGTATCTCCATGAAAATGCAACCATCTCCTTTTACATTCAGTAAAGCTAAATAAGACATCCAAGGGGGAAGACGACAGTGTCATGTTTATGAAATTGGATTACTCAGCTCCCAGGGTCTGAAGGTTGCCTACAGCTTCCCTCTTGGACATGCTAAGGATGGTTTTGTACTTCTGTTGCCTTCATTGAGTTCTGGCCAAGTATATGCTCTCTTATCCAGTCAAGAGCACATGAAGTTGCAGCCATTACTGCAGAAACCAGAGTGTTTTATGCCTCCGCCTTGTTCTAAATGGGCTGTTAAACATGGAGAGGGGACAAAAGAGCAATAGCAGTGAGCTGAGGCAGTGGCTTATGTTGACAGTTTGATTGGTCTATTGGAAAGACTTCTGAGAGATTATTTAGTTACAGTGAGAAGAACGGGAAGATTAAGACTTTCTGTCCAGCAGAAGAGGGCAAGACAATGCCTGGCGAGTAGGAATTCAGACCAGCAAAATGCAAAGGCACAAGTGTCAAAGAAAAAGACAAATGTCCAACACTTGTTGCAGATTCTCTAACTGGATGTCTTCAGATCCAGCCTGCCCTTTTCTGCAAAGAACAGTTTGAGCCAGTACAAATGAATCTCTCACCCTTGGGGTAAAAATATCAAATTCAGTGGTTTCAGCACACAGACCTGCCTGGTTTTGCAAAGAGATTTTTTTTTTTTTTTTTTTCCCTGTCTTATGACTTCATAAAAAAGGAAAGCCCAGATGGTCTGTGTTTTGGTGGGATTTCTGTCATAATGGTCCTCTGTGCTGATCTATAATGGCTGTGCTGTCAGAAGCAGCAAAATAAAGTGAATGGGCTTGGGCAGTGTTAGAGAAGCTTGGATACAGATGTAGTGTGAGGGGGACTTATCTCTTATTTCCCCTCTAAACTGAAGTTAATTCCTCAGTCAGCTTTTGGTAAAATGCCATTAAGTTATTACACATGAAGGGACATAGGAAATAACATTATGACAACTACAGACCACACATGAATCCCAGAGTCCCTAGTGCAGGGGACATGTGTTCCCCATAATGGCTATGCTGAACATCCTCCCAGTGCATGCTGATGGCATGTGGTGCTGAAGTGTTTCCCTCAAAGAGCAGTGAGGAATATTCCTCTGTCCCCTGTGGATTCATCTTTTTCCTACATCCTCTGCTGGATCTGTTTCATTCCTTTTTGATCCAAACAAGCTTTGTAAAGCAGTTAGCTTTAAGCATTTTTCATGTGCTCTGCCTGGCATGTTGCAGAAGCATCCACAGTGAGCAAACACCAGTGGAGGCCTGGGATCTGCTCCCACCACGCTAGGAGACTGGCCAGTTCCCCCCCATGTCCTGCAGTGTCTGTCTTCTGAGCACCTTCTTCATAGTCTCAGTTGGGTTTTGAGTCATGATAGCTCAAGAGCAGATAGCCTCACTGCAGGGCCCAGAGCAGACCTGCATCTCAAGCTAGGCCCTCTAGCAACTTCAACACCTCTGAGAATAGTGTCCCTGGACCAAACTTGTATCGGTTAACTGATCTAGTGCAGACTTTCTGCATAGCTTTTGCATCTTTTAATTCC
Organism: Oxyura jamaicensis; assembly: GCF_011077185.1. NCBI lineage: Eukaryota > Metazoa > Chordata > Aves > Anseriformes > Anatidae > Oxyura > Oxyura jamaicensis. Next base: position 265,608 of record NC_048919.1, on the reverse strand, counting down.
CCATCCTTACAGGGGATAATTTGCTTTGGAGAGCAAATGTGCGGAGAAAACACACTTCTCAGGCATTTGCTATAGCTGTGCTACAAGCATGGCTCATGCCCTGCACACCCACTTTGTAAAGCAGCTTCCACACTTTTCCCATGTAGGCAAAGCCCTTTTTTGTTGGAGACTAAGATATTTCCTAGATCAAGACTTTGGTTGCCTCCACTTAGCTCATGTGAACAGCTGGGTAGCATGGAGCTAGGATTGCATGTCTGGGAGTGAGTGGATGTGACTCTCATGAGAGCAGGAACAACAGCTCATTGCTGATGTTGGTATTGGTTGATCTGATAAAGATCCATGTTTTTTATGGATTCCCTGTCAGGCATTAGTTTCTGACAAGAAGATGAGGAACGCAAGGCATTGTGGCTGGGAAAGGACTGCGGCAAAGTTATGTCCTCAGCAGGAAGACCTGCAGCCTCTGCTAAACATCTATTTTTTTTTTTTTTTTTTTTTTTTTTTTTTTTTTGAGTGAAAAGAGTCCAAAGTGAAAAAAATGATCAGTTCCATTCCCCAGGATTGCTTCTGATTGTACACACACAAACACTATCTCTAGTCACATGGAATTAATAAGTAGCCACTATCATTTCAAGCTAGCAAGTCGTCAATAGCATTTACCTTCTTGCAGGGGCCTGGCATCAAGGTTCATCAGAGATAGTGTAGATGTGGTTGGAAAACTAGTGATGATAGTTAAAAAATCAATTAAATTCAGATGCTTGTGTCAAACAGAAGGAAGATTAAGATACTGTCTGTGTTTAAATGACATGCACAGGAGTTTCAATCACACAGGGTAAGAAAAGCTCTTCACTGCTATCAGTTCTTTTTAGAGACAGAAAAATGTATGTTGCTGGACATTTCATTGCCAAAAGGAGAATGGAGAACATGAAGCAAACTGGCTAATGGAAAAGCAAGAAATACCAATGCTGGAAGAATGTGGTTATAAAACCAGTAAGGCTACAGCAATATTAATTCATCTGTTACAGTGAGTCATTGTCAGGTTGTATCTATCTGTAAAGTAGGATTGCCAGATTATGATTGCATTTGGTAAATGGTTTAAAATAACTTCTAACAAAGTGTACTAAAACATCCAGAAAATTCTGGATTAACAGATTAGAGCAGTTTGATCACATAGTCTCACTGTTATAATGCAGTTTGATAACATCCCATAGCCCCTCAGCTTTGGGTAATCTGAGTCATGTTTGGTTAAAACAACAAATTGGAATATTTCTTATGGTAGAAGGTGGGTGCCACGTACCTGACCATATTTACTCTATCCAATAGCCTGGACAGGGAAATGTGTGTGAGGAGAACTCAGCTTCTGACTAATATGCTGGGCAAGGAGAGCAATACCTATTGTGAAGAAACACAAAGTGATGACAGGAACAGACTTCTGGAAGTTCTGGCCCAACCTGTGATGTGGAGCAGGATAACCACTAACACTAGGCCTCCAAGGGTGAAGCTTTCCCACCTCCATAGGCACCTGCCCAATGGCTGCACCACTTGTGCATTATCCCCTATAGGGATAATGCACATAAGTCTGTGGGGCCTGATGGGATTCATACTAGGGTACTGAAAGAGCTGGCTGGTGTTGTTGCAAGATCTCTCAGTTATTTTTCAACAGTCTTGGGAATCTGGAGAGGTCCCAGTCAACTGGAAGCTGCTAAATGTGGTTCCAATTTTCAAGAAGGATAAGAAAGAAGACCCTGGAAATTACAGGCCTGTCAGTTTCACTTCAGTGCCTGGTAAAAATATGGAGAAAATTATTCTGGGAGTTATTGAAAGACACTTACAAGACAACAGTCATTAGTCACAGCCAACATGAGTTCACAAGGGGCAAGTCCTTCTTAACAAACTGACTTTGCTTTTACAACAAGGATACCCATTTAGTTGGCCATGAGAAGCCAATAGATGTTTTGTTTGTTTGTTTGTTAGTTTGTTTGGTTGGTTGGTTGGTTGGTTTTTTGAATTTGGGTAAGGCTTTTGGTTCTGTCTCTCAAAGTTTCCTTCTGGACAAAATGTCCATGCATACAGCTGGACAAGTACATAATACAATGAGTGAACAATTGGCTGCTGGGTCGAGCTTAAAGGGATAGAGTAAATTGAGTTACATTGGGCTGGTGGCTGGTCACTAGTGGGGTTCCCCAGGGCTCTATTTTGGGGTCAGTTCTCTTCAGTGTTATAAATTACCTGAAGGCAAGACTTGAATGTATACTAAATAAGTTTGCAGGTGACACTAAATTAGGAGGAGCTGTTGACTCCCTCAAGAGCAGAGGGGCCTTGCACAGAAATTTTGACATACTACAGGGCTGGGCAGTCACCAGCCATATGGAGTTTAACAAGAGAAAGGGCTGCATCATGGATTCTGGTGTGGGGCAGCCCTGGGTATATGTACAGACTATGAGATGAGAGGCTAGAGAGCAGCCCTGTGAAAAGGAATATGGATGTTGTGGTCAACAACAAGTTGAACATGAGTCAACAGTTCTATATGCACTTCAAGGGTTCAGCATATTTGATCAGGTCATAAACAGCCCCCTCCAAGATGTAGCTGACCCTAGGTCTTCTTGTTGGGTGATCCTAAATATGATTAATGTCACATCTTGCAAACTTGGAACAAAACTGGCATATCAATAGAACCACCTTCAGCAGTCACATGTGGGAAACTACAGCATAGGTTACAGAATATTACAGAGCAAATCTTCTTGGAATCCCTGTCCAGACACATCACAGACGAGAATATGATTGGGAACATCCCGCATGGATCTACCATAAGCAAACTGTGCCTTACCAATCTGACAGCTCTGTGATGAGGTGACTGGCTCTGTGGTGAGGGAAGAGCAGTGAATAATATATACTGAAGCTTTATTAAGCCCTTTGAGATTATCTCCCATAGCATCTCTATTGCAAAAATGGTGAAATATGGACTAGGGAGATAGACTGTAAGGTGGCTGTGCCACTGGCTTCAAAGGCTAGTGGCTCAAAGTCTAACTGGCTGCTGGCTATGATATACTGGAGGGCAGGGCTAGTCTTTGAAAGAATATTCTAAACAGGCTGAGAAATGTGCTGAGGGGAACCTTATGGGGCTCAGAGAAAGCAGATGCAAAGCCCTGCTTCCAGGGTGGGATGGCCCCATGCAACAAGACAGGTTGGGTGTTGATTCACTATAATGCAGCTTTTCAGAAAAGGACAGGTGTATCCCAGTGGGCAGTAAGTAGAGCAGGAGTCAACAGTGTGTCCCCCCTTGAAAAGGTCACTCACATCCTGGGCCTGCATTATCAAGAAAGCAACTAGGAAGTCAAAGGATGTGATTATTTGCCTCTACTTAGCACTTGTGAGTGTTATCTGGAGACAATTTTGGTCTCCCTAGAACAAGAAAGATATAGACATATAGGTGGAAGTCCAGTGGAGGCCACCATGATGGTCAGGGGGCTGCTTTGTGTAGCACCTCCAGGTAAGAGAACTGCAGATGATTCTTTTAATCTAAATTATTCTATGATATGATTAGTCATTGAGCACTCCAAAAGGCTGATATGCTTGCTCACTCAGAGTGTGTCTTAGTGACAGACACTTGTCTCTAAACTGTAGATATCTAAATGTTAGTTGTCAAAACTGCAGCTGGTTGTGCTAGTTCCTCCTCTGGTCAATAAAGAACAGGCACCTGTGGGAGGGTGCTTTTCATTGCTCACCAAAAACGGTACCTGTGACTGGATGATAACTCACCTTCATTGATGCCTAATTGATCAATCTAGACTGAATAGATGTCTGGCTTAGGGAATTTAGGGAACTTCCCCATTAGGAACATCTCCATATAAGCTAGCCACTCAGGCTCCCTTTGTAACAAAATTAGAAAATTATGTGCTTTTAGAACATGATGCACTGACCTGTTTTACCTGTTTGCTTCTGGATGAGGTTCTCTGGACCACAGTCTAGACATGTAGTCTAGACACAGGGCTATAAATTGTGCCTACACACCTGTCTTATATGGCTTTTACTGACTTTTGATTTCCACAAATGCTGTATAAGGGTGCAAGCAAAAACCACGAAGGGTGGTTTTTAAAAGGTAAGTAGGAAAAGCCAATATGCTGTTTAAAAAGCTGCAGAGATGTTCCTCACACAAGCTAGCACAGGAACACATACCTTACCCATAGCAGTGCCCTACAAAACCAGAACCCTGCCCACTGTTTACAGAAAAATTCAGAAAAGCTGTTTTGGAATCCTTGAATGTCATGTACTTCTGTTCATTTCTAATTGCTCAGGGTGGGTTTAACTATAACAGAAATACGTGAATGCTCAATGCTCAGTGAACAGAGTCACCCATGCATGGGTTATGTACCATTACCTGTATCACCACAGTTCCTCTATCTGCATGCACAAATGCTTTGCAGGTAAGTTATTTAGGTAAGTGAAGTGACAGTTGAGCTTCTGTGAAATAAAAGACTTTTCTATTAAGATGAGAGCAGATTCAGAGGGTGAGGCACAGAATGAATGGAGTTAAAGGAGTCCAGCAGGTGAACACTTAGCTCTGCCTTACAATTCTAGACATTGTGTGGGTAGGTAAGAAGAATAAGGAGCATTTAAATTATCTCCTCATTACTCTGTGTGGAACAATGAAACAACTGTGCAGCTGATGGAGGAGCAAAGATGTTTCAGGGCCACTATGCTGATTAATGGACTGGAGCACCTTACACATGAGGACATTCTGTGAGAGCTGGGACTGTGTAGCCAGGGTAGAGAAGGCCCTGGGGGGTTCTTGCCAATGTATAAATACCTCATGGGAGAGAGAAGATACAGCTGGGCTTCTCTGAGTGTATCTAGTAACAGGACAAGAGGCAATGAGAGCAAATTGAAGCACATGAAATTCTGTCTGAACAGAAGAAAACTCTTTTACTGCATGGGTGGTTGAACAATGGGACAGGTTACTCAGAGAGATCATGGAGTGTCCCTCCTTGGGACACATTCCTCGTGTCAGCTGGACACAATCCTGGGCAACCTGCTCTATTTGACCCTGCTTTGAGCAGGAGGGTTAGGCTATCTTGTCTCCAGAGGTCACTTACAACCTGAGCTGTTCTGTGATTTTGTGACTATATATTTAGTCCAGCAGCAACACACCATGGATTTAATGCTGATGGATCGAAAACATTGTCATGGGCTTCTGGGACAAAACTGACCGAAACAGTCCTGGGATTTATTACATTGTGAGGGGAGGATGGAGAGACATATGGCAGGGGAAGACAGGACAAGAAACAGGATGTACCAAGTGGTTTGAATGCCATTGCCACAATGGCAATGACTCTTGCAAACACTCCCACTCATTTGCCTGTTTGAATTTTCTTAGATTGCTGGAAGCAGGAACTGGCATCTGTTCTGTTTGTCCAGAGCCAATATAACCCAACCTGCTAAGGCATTCCTTCTCACCCTCCTCTCCATCTCTCATTTCTCCTCTTTTCTCCTTGTGTCCTCCTCAGTCTGGCACTGTCAACACTGTCAAGGCAAAATTGCGAAGTTACAAAATTATGTAAGGCTGAACCAAAATTGAAATAAATTATGATTTTTTAACACCTGTCCTAGAAATCCTCTTGTTTCCAGTTGGGGTGTTATCACCTGACATCACCTGTTGAAAATCCAACCCTAAAATCCATTCTCTTTTTAATGGGAGAGCCGCTCATTCCACAGATGTCTTCCCTTTGCACACAATTCACTCAGTCACACTCAGTCCTCCTACTCCTGGAGTTGCCTCCTTTCCTTTGATCTGTTACTCATTGCAGTCCTCTTGCCTCCTACTGTTGCCTTAACTATCCCTCCTCTTCTCACGTCACCTGCACCTTTGCTTTCCTGTTTCCAACCATCCCGTTCCCTCCTTCTCTGCCTCCAAGCCCTATTCAAGGCACTGAAATTTTTTTTTTTTTTTTTTTTTTCTTTTTCTTTTTAACCTGCCTCCTGGTCTTCATGCAGCTCTTTTTTGTCACCTGAGCCATGTCATCTCCAGAAGTCAGATGATGTACTTTATCCTCAGCTGTCCTGCCCATGTCCTTGAGGGAACAGCTTGGTCCAATGTCCTTTTCTACTGCCAACCCTCTTTACAGTCTCCCAGGTTGTCTTTACTCGCTTGAAGCCAGTCTCCTTCTACATGATCCTGACCTCCACATCTCTCTTCCTTGGTGCTTCTACACTAACACACTGCTGACCACTCTTTGTTCTTGTGGTCCTTTTTCCTTCTTATCGGGGGACTGCAGCTTTCTCCTGAGGTTTTGTAATGCTTTCTGAGCTGGTCAAGTCGGAGCCCTGGCAAAGGCCAATTTGAGTCCAGTTGGTGGGACACTCAGCTTTCCTCTGCTGCTTGATCATGGGGTGAGTGAGCAAACAGCAGTAAGTGCAGTTATCTGCCAAAAGCTTGTGCAACTTCTAGATGTATTTCCTCAACAGACCCAAATCAGCCTACATGCACATTTGCAAATGTTTTTCATATTACCCCACTTACCAGGCTTTGGTCATGGTGCCAGCACTGCTGACTGGCCCTGGAAACACCTTCTTTACTGCAGTGTGGGAGCAAGGCAGTCCCTGGTTCAGAGACAGGAGAAGGAGGGTTTGCAGAGGGTCATTTCAGTAGCATTGGTGGCCACAGAGCTTGATGGTGACATGAATGATTGCTATGGAATTGGGGGCAGGACCTGAGAGCTCCTCAGCCCAGTATAGGCACAATGTCCAGCTGAAATGTCAGGGTCTCAAGTAGCCTTGTGGAGAAGTCCTCTCCCAGCCTGGACAGAGAAGGGGACTCTGGCAAACCACCACCTAAATCAACTCGTGGGGTTGCCCAGCCAAGGTACAGGGAGCAGGGTCAGACCTGAGCCCTGTGCTTGTGCCAAGCCCAGTTCCCTCTAATGTCAAAGGCTTTTTACTGGAGGAGTCCCCACAACAAAGTGCTTCATAACAGAGCAAGCAGATCCTTCCAGATTACTATCATTTCCTCTTGTCTGAGCATGGCGTTAAGCAAATGAATCTGCTGTTGCATCCCTCGCATTATCTCTCTGCCTACTGGTGTGTGGATTAGTGTTGCTGCAGCAACAGCACTTTTGTAAGATGAGCCCATTTTGGGAGAGCTGCTCCAGTTTGGGTGACTCAGGGCTCTGTCATGGGCTTGAAAGTGATTTGGCATCTGCCTCCACTCCTTTGTCTTGGCATCTCACAAGGTTCAGCTCTGACTTATTTGCCAGCAAACGCTAGAAGGATTGGAGGAGGGGGGTAGGGCCTGGGAGCTAGAATCTGCTTCTCTTCCTAACGAATACAGCCTGAATAAAGTTGCTGACAAGGATGTGTGTCCAGGAACTGGGATCCTTTATGTTCCGTGTATCAGATATAAATGTTATGTTCAGTAATGCCTGGTCAAAGCAATGTCACTCTCAGTTTAGAAAACACAATCAAGTGATTCGCCATGGGAGAGAATGTATTCTGCAGGGGCTGTGATAATATTATTCACTCTGTAATTTACATAAATGCATATAATTTGCATATGCAAATCTTGGCTTCCAGGCTGTGCCTGCAATAAACACAGCAAGATTTTCAGCACTGTAGAATGTTTTCTCCAAAGACTGAGATGCTGAAATTCATCTGGAGATCTATTCACTCCAAACTGCCAGGGCTGTGGCTCTGCATATGGACTGCCTGTGATCAAGATCACCTCATTTGTTGGTGCTGCTGCTGCCTCTCCAACACTCACTCTGCCAGTTCTGCCTGCAAAGCATTTGCAGCAACGGGAGAAACCACGACTCAAATTTGCCTTCCCTTCTGCCTCTTCTCCCAGAATGGTGCCATTGGAAGGCTGCATTTCCTACCAGGGAAGAGGAGGTGGTGGGAGAGTCATTCCCAAAGGGAGTCTCACAGAAATCAAGGGAAGGAAAAGAGACTTTTCAATCTAGGCCAGCAGGGATGCTGGCTATCCCCTGTTGGTCAGCCAATCCCTCTCTGCATGCCTCCAATTGGGGTGTTGCTTTGGAGAGGCCTTGGCAGCGATTAACTTAATTAGGTGGTTAGTACCAACTCTCTGGAAATCACCTGCTGTGAGGTACCGATGTCAGCATCAGAAAGCATTTGCCCAATGATCAGATACTACAAGAACATCCCATTTAACACTGTGGATGGGAATCACCATATCCACACAACTGTCCCACAGTTAGGGGTGTGATCTAAGCTGTAGGCTTGGGCTACTTCTTTTTGGAGAGTCCTTCACTGAGCCCTGAGACAGGGATTGAAGTTAACAGGGGTGATTGTACTCTTATGAATGGCCTGAGGTTACTCCAAGAAGGATATGCCCTGACCTACGAGGAGACAGCAAGTGCTGTGGGCTCATCCAGTGCAGTACACTTGGGACTAAGGCACCTAACTCTGTCACTTCTGGATGAACCCAATCGTAAAGTGTTTTATGGAAAAGCCCAGCTGAATCTTTTGGAAGCCAGATCTATCATTAGTCCTTGTGGTTTGTTGTTGTGATAAATGAAACCTCAGCCACTCTCCTCCCACAGAGAAGACAGCAACACTCAGAGAAGAGGGGTGCTGTGCTCTAGAAAGTTGCCCTAATATTGCGGAATATATTGAACCAGTTAACACACTGGGTCTGCTTCAAAGTTCAAGCTACCAGTATCCTGTTTCCTTAGCAAGTTGTCTTTGCTATGTAGGGCAACACCATGAGAAACAAGGCAGGTATGAAAGATACCTTTGCCCAGGTATCTGAAGGTTCCAGCAGTCCTGTTTTTTTCTGGATTCAGGAAATCCTGGGATTTCCTGAGCTGAAGCTAATTTCTGGACTATCATGTTTAAGGCCTACCAGTAATGTGATTCTTAGTAATTTTCTCTAAGTCATTTCTTACCCCATAATATATGTAGCCCTCACAGCACTTCCTGTGTACAAGTTCCACAATCTAACTACACACTCCTCCCTGAAGATTTAAACCCAAGGGCTAATAATCTCTTTAGCAAACTTTGGTTCTTATATCCTGAGATATAACCTTCTTTTCCTAGGCACACAACTGTCATCATTCAAGATCTGCAAGGCCTGTATTGTATTCACTCATAATTGTCTTCCCCCAAGCTAAGAATCCAAGGTAAATATTGTCTCCTCATCTGAAGCAATTCAACCCTTTTGCTTGCTTGTTGCTGTTGGCTTATCTCTGTGATTTTCTCATTTCATAAACCATTTTTGGAAAATGCAACGACCAGACTGCAAACAGACTGCAGGATGCAATAATGGACTGAAATAACGACATGCTGATACTTTCTGTTCTGAGAAAAAATCCAGCAACAGCTCATAACAGACTTACTATCAATTGACAAACATGTTCATAGAAAGCTGAGCAAGGAACTGAGCAGCAAGGTGCAAAGCTTGTAGATGGTTTACAACTCTACACATCAATTATTGAGCACTGAACTAGCAATTGCAGAGAACTGTTCATTACATAATTGCATAATAATGGGCATGATTTCCAAGATGGTTGTAATAGAAAGTTTAACCTATATCTGTGTTGTGCAGATTAGGGGTCCTTATCCCAGTTTTCATTACTTCACAGTCATTGACAATTAATCTGGTATTTTATCATCCACTGAGTGTCATCCATCCCTGTGTTATGTGGTCACCTTTATGTTGGACCATCCTGAGTAATGTGTTACACTTGCAAACTTCGTCACATCACTGTTTACACCTTGCAATCATTTTATGGTCAGGAAACCAATGTGAAAGAATCAATCTGAAAAACAATATCTGTTCTTAAAGGTCTGATTCTTGCTGAGAAACTTCACCCAGAAATTTCTTCTTTTTAATCACTGGGGACCTGACATTCTTTCTGGCCATATAAGGTGTATTGTGCTTAACTGAGTTCAAAATACCCTGGGAAACTTGGTGGAATATAGGAACTTCCTATTTTGTTATACAGTGCATAATGTCAGAAATGGGTTGTTGACTTATTACTGAGAATCCTGAAGCCTGATATTACTTAAGAAATGGCTGAATGCATGCAGTAAGAGAGAAGCATAATTAGAACACAGGTAGGGTTGGATGCCAAAGACACAAAATCTGGAGGCCATAAGACAACAGATGCTGTACTGATCGTTGTTAAGAATGTGTCCATAAGTCTTTGACCCAGAACATGTGGGTTAGACTAAATACAAGTAATTATTGCAGTGCAGGTAAGTGCATTAGTACTAGTGGTATGGTGGAAGACACCACCCTGGCAATGCCATGTCCACCTTGGTTCTGGAAACAACTGTGTTTAAAGGCAGCAAAGTTAAATGGACCAATGTAATTTCTGAACATCTGGGAGGACTTGTTTGTGTCCTCCAGATATGAAGGGTTGATTTTCAAGAACAAGAACCGGACCTTCTAGTGTGTAGATTATAGCACTATCATCAACGTCTCTTGTCTAGCTATTCCTACTTTACCTTGTAGTTCCTTAGTACAAGATGTCATGTATCTGATTAAAGGTTGAATAACGGCTGGAACCAAGTTATGAGATGACCATTCATAAACACACAGTAAAACATGGCCCCAGCAGACATTGGGCAAGGCTCTTTCAGTTTTTTTTTGGTAGAACTTAAGTCATCAAAATTATGATCCTGAACTTGTACCATTGCTGTCTTAGTTTGAGGCAAAGGCTCCTTTTTTGTAAGGTTTTATATCAGCTCTCAGACTCTGTCATCTTTTTCATTTAACCAACCAGAAGCAACAGGCCATATCCCACAAAAGCCACAAAGGAAATATTAATTTCTGAGGATCTTATATTTAGGAGATTTATAGGAAAAAAATGATCAAACTGATATGAAAAGTGAAGACATACAGGTGACCATAACTTAGTATGTTACATAATGACGTCACAAATATAAATCAGATGTATTTGATTAAAACCTACTAGAGGTGATCTGGTTGTTACCAAAGACAATGAGGTCACAGCACACACAATAAAATAATCAGTTGGATTTCAAAGATACAGTTTGAAATCTTTTGCTACAAAGATAACAAAAGAAACAACCAAACTATTGAAAGCATCAATAAGCAAGGGAAACACTCATTAGGAAATCAAGAGAAAAACAGAGGTCAGTGTTAAGGGAATTGCATTAAGTGTTAAGGCATGGGATATCTGAACTATTGGCTGAAGTCTGGACTGGAGGCTGAAACAATATCTCCTACAATAATGTAAATATTTGTGTGAGGTTTGCAGGTAGGTTGGGACCCAGCTGCATTGTACATGCAGATGATGGGAGTCATCTAATGAACTTGCAGACATTTCAGCTGAGACCATTGTCCTGGTCTGCCACCATAGTCCAAGGAGGAAAACAAACTCTCATCTCATTTTAGGCCTCTGCAATTCAAAAACATGATATAAACATGCCCTTGTCAGTAAGGCAGCTAAGAGGAAGCTACCTTTGCTGCAGGTGTCTCCAGCAGGATGAGAGGGGTAAGGAGTGAGGAGTTCAGTGGCACCCTGGAGTTGTGAAATGCCCCCTGTGGCAGTTTTCAAGGATCACTGCAAATTTGTTAACTATTATTCTTCACAATTGCTAGAAAGTAACTGCAAGAAAATCAGATGTTTACAAGACATAGAAATGGGATCAGAACAACAAAAAAAATCAATAATTTATCAGCTAACACTAACCCCTTCTGTTTTAAACTTGAAGAATCTATTTGTTGAAAAGGAAGAGGAAGATCTCTGGTGTCTGAGCCAAAGCGATGCTACAGTGGCTCAGGAAAAGTATTTCTCTTTCAAAAATAAAAGGTCCAAGTACTGGGAAAGATGCCAGTTAAACTTGATTACATTTGTAAGATTAATTAAAACCAGAAAGGTTCAGAGAACTGTGAAAAAAGACAAATCAGCAAACCAGGAAACCTATCTTTAGAAAGGGAATTAGGAAGAGTTTCTCCCCTTTTCTATAGAAAATTTGCTTAGCAAATCATAGTTCTTTCATGTTTTCAGAGATGGCAAAGCAACTGCACTAACAGTCCTGGAGATGAACGCTTTTGTTACAGGGTAAATATTCTCTTTTTAAGTGTAGCTGAAGCCCTTTCAGCCAAGGATGGCTCACAATTTTTTCTTTGGTGACAGTGGAGATAGATATGCATTATTATTATTATTAATAACATTTATTTTATCAACAAAAAAGGTGTAAACTCATGTGCAGTCAGAGCATGTGTAGTGTTAAAGAGGCACATTAATCATAGCAAAATTTTTCTTAGCCCTTGCCCCATGTTTGGTACTGAGATGTGATTTTCACCATGTTGCTCTCTGGATGTAGCCTTTAGCCTGAAAATTCCAGGAAACAACCTTAAATAATATAGCCTAATACCCCCATATCAGAAGCATTTCATTATGTTCAGTATTACTCTAATATTAACCTCCAAATTTGAATAATATTAAACAACTTCCATTTGTAGATACAAAATGAATCTTAGATCATCAAAAAATTAAATTGCATCTGCCAGCAAGAGGCTAAAATTATTTTTTGAGTAATTTAAGGGACATAAGCTATAACTGTGAGTATATGTGATATGTAAATTAAACATACAGCCAATTTCCTGACAAATACTTCCCATTTCAGATCCTTTAGGAAAATCACAGATCCACTGAGTGATACTGGGAACTGATAATGAATGAGATTATGGACATGTGCAGCAGCTGATATACATCAGGTTTGTCACATCCCAGCAACAGCCAGTGGAGAATAGGCATTTAGATTGCATAAATTTGAGTGTCTCTCTCCATAGACAGAGAACAGCAAGATGATTTAATCTTTTCCAAGATCAGATCTAAAGTAGGTTAATTTGAAGTCTACTTTATAGAGAGGCAGCATCTTTCCAACAGCAGCAAATTGTGCCTTGATGATTTGCATAGAGCAGGATCCTAGCTTTGTGGAAGATAAATCCCATTGCACTTTTGCCGTAGATAAATATTTTCACAAGTGACTTATAACTATTCAGAGCTATGCCACATTGGGCACATTTTCCATTACAAGCTCCATTTAGGTCATTGCCTTTAGGAAACTGAGAGTAAGAGTGTGATTATAGAATGAATGCCAGGCTACAAGATTCTTATTTCCCAAGTTTGACTGTATGTGCTGAGACATGATGGTATTGCTATGGACACAAATAAAATCATCTCAGAATGCATCTTCAAAAGCCTTCAGTATGAGTTTCATAATGTAAAAATGATAGCAGCAATATGAAAGTGTTTCTTGGATGCACAAGAAAAGGCCTTGACTATCATCAAACACTTTGCTGCCTGGCTGAACTCTGAACACCTAATTCTTTCTATTTTAATTCTCAGAAGTGTGCACTGACACCCTGTCAGATACAAAAACCAGCCAAACACTTGAAGACAGCAATGTGTACGAAGACAGCAACTACCAGCTGCCAGCATCCTACCAGACTAGCTTGGGATGCTTCATGAAGGCCTAGCAAAAATTTCAAAACATCCTCAAGTTGAGTCAAATTGCTATAAACTCTACCTTGGTTGGGCAAATCAGATCTACAGTGCTAAGAGAGTTAGCAGCTGAACACAAATACCACTGCAAACCCAACGGACCGGAATTTATCTATATTAAGGATCCGCTGATTAAGGCAGCTTCATTCTCACGATGCAAAAGGAGTACTGCACTCCTGTTCACATTGAGATTTCTGCTGGCAAATCGACTAACAACTTCTGCCTAAACATTAGATGAGGTGCATTTCTAGGTGATTGGCCTGTCTGCTGGTGATCTCTAGAAACTGAGATATATAGCACTCATCGGATGAAAACGTTTTTCAGTTGAATAAATTTTCCAGTTGAATACGTAACAGAGATAATGGAAAGTGTTGTGCATTATTTCTACTTATTTTCATGACACAGGGCAGTTCTTCATTCTTTAATATTTTATATTTAAGGTTTTCTTTGAAGTTCCTGGTAAGTTACTGCTTGGATCTTCTCCCGCCTTTTCCTACAAAATCCAAACAGTGGTTTAAGTTAAATTGTTTGACTTGGCAGTGGAAGGGCCCAATGAGCATCACTGAGACCCTATCACCATTGTCAAATGGGAGATGGCTTTCTACCTGCTGGTTAGTGTCCCTGCTATGTGGGTAGTGTTCAATGGACCTACATGACAGCAGTGGAAATCAAGCACCCTCAGAGCAATACCTAAATTATGAAAGTGTAATGTAAAAGTCAAAAGCGATTGAGTGACCTTAGGGTCAAATCCTTTGAGGGCTCTGTGTATTGTGCCTGCAGGAAGAAAGGAAGGGCTGAAGGTATTCTTGCATCTCTCCTGGTCTCACAGAGCCAGTAAAGCAGTGACTGCAGTGCAGCAGCTTGAGATCTATAGGCCCAAAATCAAAGTAGTGAGAAAACATTAGCTAAAGACCTGTAATGACTCATACCTGGGCACAGAAGATGTGTAGTGCATAGTGGGGGTGGCATGAGTGGCCATCAGGTTTCTCCTTGACACAGGTGTTGGGCTGTATGTTGCCATTGAAAGCCTTGAGCTGTAACATGGCTGAGAGTTTGCTTAATTGTGTTCAGGATCCCAATGAAACCCTTCCCACCCACCACCATGAGATGTACAGTTGGGACTCCATATTACAAAAACCGTCTAACACTGTATCTTTTGTAGCACTGTTCTTACCCCTGGCAAAGGGTGTATCACTGACTGAGAAATGATGGTTGGAAGAATCCCTGGAGGTCTCTATTCATAGAATCATATAATCATAGATTGGTATGGATTGGAAGGGACCTTATATATCATCTAATTCCAACCCCTGCCATGGGCAGGAACACCTTTCACTAGACCAGGTTTCTCAAAGCCCCATCCAATGTGGCCTTAAACACTTCCAGGGATGGGACATTCACAAATTCTCTGGGCAACCTGTTCCAGTGTCTCACCGCCCTTATAGTAAATAATTTCTTTGTTACATCTAATCTAAACCTACTCCCTTTTAGTTTAAAGCACCTGCTTTTAGTCCAAGCATCTGCTCAGACCAGGACCCTCCCCAGCACCAGCCAAGAGTGGTGGGGGCTTCCTGCAGCCAGGTCGTGCAAATGTCCAAGGATGAAGCCTCCTCACCTCCATGGTCAGCTGGCCCAGGGCTGTGCCACCCTTCCAAGCAAGGAGGGTCTCCTTATGCCCAGCAATTGTCCCTTGCTATATTATTTGGAACTAGGGGGAAAAGACTGTCTCCATCATGTTTGTAACAGCCCTTCAAGAAACCATAGGCTGCTACTGAACAGCCCTCAGTATCATCTTGGCCATAGTAAATGAGCCCAGATCCCACCATCTTCCCTGGTGAGCAATGCCCTAGATCCTCATCATCCTGGAAGCATCCACTGATCAATCTTTAGTTTCTCTACTTGCCTCTTGAACTGGGCGGCCAATTCTCTACACAGTGTTACCGGTGCAGGCCCCTCAGGTGCCAGGCAGAGGCTAATGGCTCCCCTCCATCTGCTGGCCACACTCTTCCTCCCAACATAGTTCATCACACAGTTCATTTTGCTTGGGATAAGCTCAAACTGTGAATTCACATTCCCCCTGGTGACTGCTGGTCCTTTTCAGCACTGCTCTTACTCATTTGGTTCCCTGCCTGCATGCATACAACTGAGTCGGAGAGGTGTGACGTCTACCTGACCACATCAAGGTGAGTGTCCCATCAAAGTGAGAGCTGAGAAGGCAAGACAAGAATGTAGAATGGCTGCCATGTGAATTTGCAGCCTGGTGACCTACAGCACCCCACAGGCAGCCCTGAGCTACCAATACCAAGGAGCCAGAATTCACCCCTGAATTTCCAGCGCTTTTGCAGATGTTCTCTTAGACAGATGCTTAACTTTGTCATGTACTGCTTTTAATGAACGATCCAAATGAAAAGTAATCAGCTTGCAATTAAACTGCTTCTTAAATGTTATTTGTGACCGTTTAAATTTACTTCTAAATTTAGTTACAAGAATGATAAGAGATCCTTGGCTTAGGGGCAGAGACACTCTTTTAAGTCAATATACGTGAGTCAGAGCATTCAGAGCATTTCTCCATGTGTTGGAGCCATCTGGCTCCAAGCTTGTGTTGGCCCTGCAGCACAGAGTGGATCCCTGGGGCTGGGACACTCCAAGTGAATGGCTAGTTTTCAAGAGAATGAGACTTCCTGATGTTTAGGGAAATGCCTACCTTTCTTATTGCTCCTTACTATTGTGTTCTAGTAGCATTTTGAAGCTGTTACTGTACTCAGGACTCCAGTGCACTGCACTCTATAATATAGGTGAGACAGAAAACTGACAAGAGATGCTGACCATGATAAAACTCTGCAAAGACTTGGAATGTGTTGAAGTTCACAAGGCTGTATATCCTCAGAATCTCTCCTCTGGCAACATTTGGGGTTGCCCAAGTGTGCTGGCAATACAGCACAGCTGGTAAGCCTGAATTTCTGCTTAAGTGTTTGGACAAAACTCAGATATATTGTCTGATTTTTGGGTCGTCCTGTGCAGACCCAGGAGTTGGACTAGTTGGACTTGATGGTCCTTGCAGATACCTTCGAACACAGGATATTCTATGATTCTATGATTCTATGACCCGGGAAAGCTCTCTCTATGTATCATGGACTAACCATGCTGTTTGTTTGGGTGGTGATATGGATACCTCTGGGTCATGTCTGTTTGAAAAAAAAAAATGCTGAGGAAAACCTTTAAAACCATAAGATTTTTGTCACTCATGTCCACTTAGTTATTTACAGCTGTTTTCATGAGCAGCCACGCATCACCCCAGCATCTATTACCTCTGGCCTTACTGCAGTCCTGGGGTAGCTTCACCTACAGCTCTGGCAGTCAAGACTTGACACACCTAGGGGAAGCAGTCTGCAGTGTTACCCACCAGCTGCCTGCCTCTCCCTGCTGGGGAGTGATAACACAGCAGAAGGTGGCACATGGTTATGCCTCAACTCTTCCAGTTCTGAGCTTTGTGTGCCAGTGCAAGCTACTGGTGAAGGGACTTTGGCTTCAGGTGCCAGAACAGGAGTGGGTGCAGCTCTGCTGGGCTTGCAGGATAAGTTCGGTCAGCTCTGTCACTGACACTTTCCATTATTACCTTAGTCATTTTCCCCCAGAACTGGATGCATTTTAAGCCATGGGAAGATTATATGTGGGGGTCTTCTATTTCCTTTGTAGTGCTGCAGCAGCAAAATTTCCTGACGCAAATCCACTCTTGTAGTGGATTCTGCAGTGCAATTTTAAGTATTCCTTTTGAACAAAGCTTTAAGGGCTGCATGCATATAACCCACAGGCTACAGGATATAAATATTTGAACCTTCAGAGACTGTCAAGACAGTGAAGTCTCCCATTCATTCCACAAAGGTAAGACACTGAAAGCTAAAGAAGACAAGCTACATGTCACCTCAAACTGCATCTACATGCAAATGCTTTTCACATGTGTTTTTCCTAATGAGTAGCTGTTGTGGGACTGGTGAGAACATGATTTTAAGTTTCTGTCTGCCTCTTTCTAAGGGCCCAAGGCCACTGGGATCCTTAGAGAGCTGCCAAAGCCTCCAGACTCTCTTGGAAACATGTCTAAGGGATGGAAATAAAATTTAATAACATATCATGGATGAAGTGATTCTGCCAATTGCCAAATCATCTACTATGAGGCCAAAAAATACTGGATGCGAATATGTAGGTATATGTAGGTGAGAGCCACAATTATGGGCAGTGACCTATTGATTCTGAGTCCTCAGGAGCCCTGAGAGGACTGCGGCTGATTTCTTTACGTCCTGTTTTCACCACTGGCTCAAAATCTGGCTCCTTTCCCCAGGCTGGTCACATGCCAAATGTTTTGAGAATTCTTGCCCCATTCAAAGGTGAATGATGCTGATGGAAGAGGAGAGCATTTGGTGATTTTTTATCTCAGTTCATGGGTGGAGTTGTCTCCCTGATTGTCTTCTTCAGCCCCTGCACACATATTAGCATTCTGACAGCACTTTCTAGCTGTTTCTTGGGCCTCAATACCTCTGTCAGACTGCACTGACACAGCTCCGGGCAGGGGACATATTTTCCCCTTCATCTAAAATGCCCTTTTCAGGGCATTACCAGAAAGCTCTTGGTAGAGCTGTCATTCTGTCCATATGCTTCATTGACAAGTCTGTCATACCTTGATCCCCCTTATCTCACACACATGCTGTTATCCCTGCTGTTAGCAGAGCATTTGGGATTAAAAAACTGACTGCAGGTGTGATTGGTGTCACCATCATCCCTTCAAATGGTGCCTAAGAGGTCTGTTGGCATGACCCAAGGCTGCTGGCTGTGGAGCTCATGTGCCAGCCCTGTCCTCGCTGCTCACTTTCTTCCATCTGTGCCATCTCTGCATGGCCAGGAAGAACAGCAGTTCTGGCTCTCCTCGGCCTCACCACATCTCTCCATCTTTTCCTTCTTTGTCTCCCTTTTAGCTGCAGTAACCCACACAGCATAAGCATTGGACACATATCTGAGGAAGGTTTTACTGGCTTCAGTTCCTCATGTTAGCATTCTCAAAGGTAGCACATAGACAACATTTTCCCATCTGTGCCCCATTTGTTCATTTTCACAGCTGTACTAGGGTGAAGGCATGTGAAAAGTTGGCCCTATGGCAAAATAGCAGCCCCTGCTCTCTGAAAACTACTTCTACAGTCTGTGCTACCTCTGGATCTTGCTCAGGCATAGTCTGGAATAATTCTAGTTGTTAAGGGACAGGATGATGTCAGGGAATTGCTAGCGACTGAACACCGTGGGCTGTGAACCCCAGGCCCTGTCCCTGTTGGCTTTACAGCCCAGCAGCTCCAACATCCAGCTGGCACCAGCAGGCCTGGGCACTGCAGACCTGTGTATGCACCACAAAGTCATTTCATTCACATAACATCTTTTCAGACTTCACCCACATGCTCCCCATACCAAGTCTCTCTGCCTGGCATGTATTTTTCACCAGGGGCAGGGGCAGGATCCGCTCTCCAACATGATAGTGTGTGAGCTGAAAGGTTGCTGTTGAACTGTGCACTCTCTAGATAATACGACCAGAGGGGACGGATCCTTTCCTGAGCACTCAGTGAAAATAAAACTCCCTACAAATCCTCTGCAGGTTCATCTTTTTGCTTTTACCCCTTCTACCACACTGTCACTGCTCTCCTGCTTGCCTGCATCATCTGACTGCACTGTGGAACAGTGGGATTATTACAGCCAGCCCTGTGCCCATTTAGGAGGTGCCACGACCCTGTTCTTATTGCACTTCTTCTTTAGCATGTTCAGACACTTCCTCCTCATGACAGGATTTTTTTTTTTTTTTTTTTTTTTTTCCCCCATTTATGCCCCAAAGCAGAAATTATCCATTTTCATTCTGCTGCAGAGATATTTTCCATACAGGAGAAATATACCCAGAAAGGTTGCCTCAGCTTGACTGGGCACTGTCAGCAGTTTTAGGGTCCTGCAAGCAGCACAGCATTCCCGAACATCTCGGATTAAGCAGAGATGGATTTATACAAGGATAAGAAAGCACTAACGATGTCCTGTCCAGCCTGGCTTGGACAGCTGTGGGAGCCCAGTGCAGGGGACTGGGCTGATCCATGCTCCATCTTTGCTTCCCTCCCTATGTCTTGGGGCATGTTGATTCATCCTTCAAAGGTTGCTCTATGCCTGCCTAAAGATCAGTGGATTGGGAAGACAACCTGAAAAGCATGTGTTTTTTAAGACTATATATCATATTATGCTAGAGCACACAGTACATAAAACTCATCTCCGCAGGGCAGATATTTAAACCCTTGGTGGGACCGAAGGAGACTTTTAATTTTGCATGCTGTAAGAAGCATTGTCTCTGCCTGAGCAATCAGGAAACCATGGCCCCCAGTATTTCTCTCCTGCTCCTTCAGCCTTCAAGAAACCTTGAAAACCCTTTGCCATTTCTGATAGCCTCTCCCTTGCCTTTCAGCCCTATGCAGGGCATCTCATCACACCATTTTACTGCAGTGAAAATGCTTCGGCACTTTGGATATTGCCATAATTGCCCCAGATATGCCAGATGCTGATTTATTGAACAAAATACTGTGGGTAGCTTGTTTGACTCCTGCCTTTCACATGAACACTGCTTGCCATGCCCTCAGGATTTCCATCCACAACCAGCAATCTTACATGTCCTCTGTATTGTTCATTTTGGGTGAACTTCAGGGGTTTGGGGGAAGGCACATGGTGCAAACACCTGTCTGCAGTGTCTTCTGAAAACAGGGAAAGCCATTTTGGTGATGGGGACATTTTCACTTCACAGGGAAAATCAGACCTTTTTGTCAAGATTTGGGTTCCTCTCTGTGAGAGTCAAATTCCTCTCAATTCAGGTGTTAAATCCTAATTTATATCTGAGCCTGAGGCAGGTCAGGAACCAGTAAAACCTTGGAGGGCTGATGCCAGTGCCAGGAAACGTTGCCCCATGCAGTTTCCAGTGGCAGGTTGTTGCCTTTAGATCCAGCCACGCAATTTTGACCCATGCTACAACCCACCGTGCACCCCCACTCAGACATGCTGGTCCCCAGATTAAGGAGAAAAGAGATACCAGGAATCAAAATGATGTGGTCTTTATTTCAGTAGTCTCCCCTGCCCCAGGCTTAGGCCTTGAAGTTAAGCAGCCCCGCTCAGGGCGAGGAAATCATTTAATTCTTTGGGAAAACATGCTGTGATTTAGCCATTTCATGAACCTGCATAGCTTTTAAACGCTTCCTGAGCGAAGACTTCTCATTGTATGCTTAGTCTTTCTCTTCTGGAACTGCACATTTTCATTCTCAAAGTCCACAGTAATAAGCAGATTATTTTAAAAATCAGCTTTCCATTCACATTTCTAAATATTCTCAGACATGGCAGTCCATTTACAAGTTCACTCCCGCCTACTTCTTGCCATCTCCATGTTGGCACTGAAAGGATCTAATTCAGTATTAAAAAAAAAAAGACTTTTCTGGAAAGGTGAAAATAACCGAAGAATCTCAGTAGCGCCAATTCCAACATCTCCCTCTTTGCCTTACGGATCTTTAGGCTTAAAGCCCCTACCTGGCACACACAAAACTTAATGAGATATATTCCAATGAGAAATCCTACATGATAAAGACAGAAATTATCTGAAATACTCTGTTATGCAACTTGCTGTCTGCTGTGTTTAAATGACCTCAAATGTTGTATTCCCTATTTTTTTCGTTTTAAACTGCTCCCAATTACCTTTTGTTAATATATTTATTTATATTGTTATATTTATTTTTAAAATAAGTAACTCAGATTATTTAACAGCCACATTATAAGATATAACCAATTCTTTTATTATTGTTATTTTTATTGTTAGTGGAAGAAAATAAGCGACATTTCCATAATAAGAAAGAACAAAACCCATCTTTGAGGAATTTTGCTAATGAATATTTTCTCAGGTGCCATTTGTGTTCTCAGCTTATTTGCTGGACTAAATTCACATAACAGAATACAACAAAAGAAGAGAAAGAAGTCCAAAAACTGCAGCAGCCGAAAAGAAAATAGATTTTTCTTTTCTTTTTTCTTTTTTTTTTTTTTTTAAAGCATTGATCACAGTTTAATGGAAAAGAAGAAAATACCTGCTAAACAGTCATGCAACAGACAAAATTTATATTGCACAAGAAAATAAAAACACATCCCTTAACATCTAAAACAAATGCCTATTTCTACAGTGACGAAAATGGAGAAATTAAGAGTGGTGGGGAAGACTCCATTTGAGCAAAAGGAAACGTAGACATTAACCTTTAAAAATAATCCCCAAACTTTTCATTAATTACCAGTCAAATCTGAAGAAATTATGCTTAGAATCAAACATGCAATCATGGCCAGCTCAGCAGTGCTAAGGTTGAAAAGGAAGGAACACGCATACACACAAATCCCATAGCTAATAATTAATTAATTCATTAATCAATCATAGAAAGAGGGAAGGGGGGAAGAAATCTTACCACCAAATTGGGTAACCGGCTAAGACCTTTGTGCCACTGAAGAGAAAAGATAAAATTAATCCAAGCAGGTGGTAATCCATTAGTCCAGGCTGGTGCAAGGGGAAAATCTCAGCGAAGTTTTCAGAAAAACATTAAGTGTGAAAATGAAGAACAGCCCCCCTTCCAGGAAAAAAAAAAAAAAAAGGAAAGAAAAAGAAAAAAAGAAAAAAAAGAGTTAAACAAAGTCCCTTGAAGTGCGGATGACTTTCTGGCTTGTCAGAAACACACCTCTCCAAGCCTTTTCCCTGTAGATCATCCAAAAGCGTCTATTAAAAAGTGCAGGGCTTGGGGATGTCAGCAGGCAGCCAATCAGACCGCATGGCCCAAGGTAAGGGATGAGTCTCAGCTCAGGGCTGTCAATCATGTTCTCCTCCCCCTCCACCCCACAACTTTGTTCCTAGCCCTTGCTTCCACAGACAAACCATCTTCGCAAGAGACCTTACAGAGGCAGTGAGATTGTTGATGGGTGTTTTCCTTTTTTAAAAATTATTTTTTTAAATATATTTTTTAAGTTCATTTAGCAACTCAGGATGCACAGACTGCTTCTGGCTTGGCATGCCAAGACTTTGCAAGGTAAGGTTGAAGGGTGATTGTGATTGCGCTTAATTTCACGGTGGGGGTGAGATAGGCAACTTATTCTTTAGATGGAGAGGGATGTGAACATTAACCCTTGCAGGAGCACCAAAGAAGCAAAATAACCCTCTGATGGCATGTCAATGTGTTGATCTGAGTCGCATGGACAAAACTGGTTTTAAACTTTAAATGAAATCTGCATTGCCCAGGTTTTTCAAAGTGTGTGGGTGGGATGGATGGAGGAGGGAGGCAGTGGCAGCATGGATTTCTTTTGAGAAAAAATGCCATGTCATGGTGAGAGCAGAGGAGACAGAAGGGAAGATGTCCCATTATTCAGTTTCTTGTGAAATGCATTCCTGGATGCAGAAAGATGAAAATATTAACCATAAAAAATACATGCATGTGATAAAAGTAAAAATAAATAAAAAATAACCACAAGCCATGTCAGTTCTCTAAAGATGTTGCATGTTGCAAATACATTCAGCAAAGATTTTCCTTGAACAACCTCGTTATTATGTAGGGAGGCTGTTTTTACAGGAGCTATTGTTTCAGGGTAGCAGATATAGGGCTTACCTCAACAGAAATAAGGGAGAAGTCAAAAAAAGGTGTTTTTGCTCACCAAGCAGCCTCAGCAGTCATATTGCAGGCTATGAAGCTTCCCGCTTTATAACCACATGGAGATTAGCTGCTTTAGGAGTCTCTGCAAATCAGTTTTGTGCAGAGCAATGGCTGTAACAGAGGTCCAAGATCTTGGGCAGCCCAACGCATCTCATGGTTTTGAATGTTATAGAGCTTCTCCTGCTATTAAGGCTCCAAGTACAAATGCATTCTTTGTTGCTATTTGATTACTGGGATGCACCTGCCTCATCCTACTGTGTTTCTTGATTCCCACATAGAGATTTTAGTATATTTGGACACTGAGGTAATGCCAAGCTATTCTCCTAAGTGGTAATCAGTTTCTTGACCATCATTCATCCAAGAAAGGATATCCCATAGCTGTCTTCTCTCTGCTCACCTCTTCATCAGTCCTTGCGTCTGCAGCAAGCACTATCAGGCCAAGCTTCTCCAGGCTCAGTAGAACAGCTTTACCAGCCATGTATGACCCCCTGTATATATAGATGTCAAATGAGGCTTGTTTCTCTTGTGAAATTTCAAATCCCAAATGATTTATTAGGTGTAGTCTGTCCTGGAAAATCTCTTACCTGACACCCAGGTATGTTTTACTGAATGCAATCATTTGTATTTAATTAAACAGTGATTTTCAAACAGGCATTTGGAAATAGACAGATTTAATCTACTGTCCACGTTTTTAGATCTGAAGCATCGGCCCTGGCATGGGCCTGACCTGGCCTACTAGTACTGTCCTGAACAAATTTTTGTCACAGCTTTGGGGATCGGGAACTTAATATACTTAAGCAGATACTTAATATGTAGCCCCCATTTTCTGGGCTTCATGTGAGTTCAGTGTGATGGGTGAAGGTGGTCCTGTGTCCCTGTCCCTCTGATCCCAGTGCCAGAGAACCATCACGGACACTTCTAATTTATTATAACTGATACAGCCATGGAGAAGGTGAATTACCACTAACAAGTCTATAAAGATTTATCTGACAACAACAGACCTTAAATTGCAGCACAGATTTGCCCCTCTATCGGTGAATGTTTTGGAGCTCCACAAACAGAATAATGATTGAAAGTACTGAATAAAAGCACTTCAGTCATTAAAATGTCAAACTGGTGAAGAGGTGGAAAAAGGAGAGACTGAAGTGATATCTCAGAGATATCTCAGGTGATATTACAGGTAATTGGTATCCCATGGGGGAAAAAATCCCAAATACTACAGGCATGCAACTGGAGAAAGCTTTTGAAATCTGAATGGAGTGACTGGTTGGAGCATGTGTGGACACTTGGCCAGACAACAGAGAAAGAGGATATCCCTACCAACAAGGTCTTGGTGGCTGGGAAATTTCTGTCCATCAGACACTGGGGGAAAATAAAAAGGGCTCTTTATTCACTTCCTGACACTACAGTTTATAAATCAAGCAAATAACAAACCATGAAGTGATTCTTCTGCAGACAACCAAGCGTAGGAAGTGATCTATGACCCCAAACCTGGAGACTTTATTTGCTGTTTACTCAGAAAAGTTGTGCATTGGGCAGAGATGTCAGTGTTGCCTCAGGAAGTGCTGCATTACAACAGCAGGGATGGCATCCACCCACACCCCCGTAACTGCCCAGCATCACACCAATGTGGCCGCAGGCTGTTTTTGAAAGAGGAATAGCATATTGGTTAAGATTTTATTCCAAGTGCACTGAAGCCAAGGGAAAGCTCTTTAGACTCTGACAGGTATCTGATAAGATTCATGTGAGTTGCTGGTCCTCCCTGCCTTTTAACTTCTCCTTCCACTGCTCTCTCTCTCTTTTTCTTTTCTTTTCTTTTTTTCTTTTCTTTTCTTTTCTTTTCTTTTCTTTTCTTTTCTTTTCGTTTCTTTTCTTTTCTTTTCTTTTCTTTTCTTTTCTTTTCTTTTCTTTTCTTTTCTTTTCTTTTCTTTTCTTTTCTTTTCTTTTCTTTTCTTTTCTTTTCTTTTCTTTTCTTTTCTTTTCTTTTCTTTTCTTTTCTTTTCTTTTTCTCTCTGAACATCTTGGACTCTTTGCTCAGCCTCAGGAGGAAATCATGATGTCCTCCCAAAAGGGAATATGTGTTTTGAGCGTGCTTTGGCTTGCAGAACTTGTCAGATTCTGAGAGTTGAAGGTCCCTGTTTGCCCCGTACCTTTACATGTGTGAGTCCTATTTGCTCCTATTTCACCTACTGACATGAGTAGAAAAATTAGGAAAAAAAAGGTGTCTACAGTATTATTAGCTTAGATCCATGAAACGTTAAAATGGCAGTCATTTCTCACCAAGAGTACGATCCATCTCACAGGGGTGAGGAATATGTTGTCTGTGAAGCGAACAGACTTACTTTCAGTCTTCTCTGCTGTGAAGTGAAAATCCAATATGAACATGCTAAAATTATCCTGGGGATTTTTCATACTAACCTGAACAAATACTTCTAACTTCTACATCAAACATTAATTTGAAATGCATTTTCTAAGAGTAAATGGCAGTTATCCCAAAGGGTACAATTTCAAACTTTTACTCACAGGTAAGTCCATGTGCTGCTGAGTGACAGTTTTATTTTTATTGAGGTCTCTTCAATCACATTGGTCTGTCTGGTTTGGCAATATTGATTCTTTCAGACCAGTTTCAGTATGCTCAAAAAGAAGAAAACGAAAAAAAAAAAAAAAAAAAAAAAGGCATCCAGAGGTTTGTCTACTGGCATTTCTTGAGGTATTCCTCAAGAAAATTCCTGTTGCCTTTATAAAGTCAATATGAATGGCCTTCTGTATTGCGCTAATGCTGTGGTACAACCCACTGCAATTTTGTCTGCTGTAGGTACCAAGGCATTGAAGGGGATCCTCTGGTTTCTTCTAATAACAGTCCGGAAAAGGAGCATTCTAATGGCATTGAAAACACGCTTGTCTTTCCCCTTGGCATAATGCAGAATGGTGCTCTAACTTTTTTAACTTTTCCTTCTCTTAGCTTCTCTTCTTTTCTCTGTCAGAATCCACCAGCAGAAAGAAATGAAGAGCCTTGGGAAGGTGACGGGACTGTGGAGTCTCCTGGATTTGTTCTCACTATGTGTTTCAACATACTGAGCCACTGATGAGTGTGAGGCCCAGGAACTAAAACGTTTCCTGCTGTGGTGCAGCTGCCCTTGGTGGAATTACCCCATGGTCAATATGATGTGAAGAGGCTGACTCAAACCACATGTCAAGAGACGGATGACCTGAGCTTGATGCTGAAGGAGGGGATTCAGATGCCTATTTCAGTGTACTGGGGAAGGCAGAGAACATACGAGGCCTGTGATCCATGGTGCAGCATTAAGCAATGGCACCGGAGTGCTTGATTTGCATATCAGCTCTGTTTCAGTGCTGGAGGGTGCCTTACCTGGATGCTAGATGTTGAATTGCACATTTGGACAGTTCTGGGCATACCAGAAACAGAAACTGAGAAGGAGTGTTCCTCAGTACCACAGACCTTCGGGGGTTTCAAGTCCCAGAAACCTCTGAATTTGTTGTTTTGAAGACCTGTATTTTGGTCTTAGTATCTAAAATGTAGGTAAAATAGCAAATTTGTTTTTTGATGGTTCTAGCCCTCAGTCCTAAAGCAAATCCTTATTGGAAAGTATGTAAAGAGCTGAAGAAATCCTTCCCCAAACCATGATTGAACCATCTGAGTCCCTTCCATTTTAAACTGCTCAAATCCTATGTTTTTCTGAGGGCAGTGTTTACTGCTGACTGGTAATATTAACTTTTTTCTCAGTTTTTGTGGCCACATTGCTTCTCTTCTAGATCCCTCTGTCTCTAACAAACTGTCCTCCTCTGCTGCTTCCAGTTCTTTATATTCACATTTAATGTTAGCTGGAGACACCAAGGCAGTGTGTCCTTTCCTCACCAAGAAACAGCATCCTGAGCAGATTTGCCTAAAGAAGGAGCTCCACAGATATTACATCACTTCTGGTCTTTGGACAGGAACATCTTTGCCTAATTCCATGTATCTTCTCAACATATCCCATCACCAGTGATATGGGGAACATGCTCCAGGATGATGACACTTCATGGACCCACCTAGCATACCACTCAATCCTGTTAGGTGCCTCATCTCTATGCAAACTCTGGCAAAGTTTAATTCTACCTTCAAGTAAGCCTAAGGTTTATGCAGAGCTGCAGGAAGGCTGCCTTTCATGTTTGCCTGTCTGCTACATCCAATGAAGCCCTGCCTGCAGGTGGTGTGTAAAGCTGTTAGGTGCCTACAAGAAAGGTAACAACAGGGTACTTGCATCCACTGCAATAGGAAGGCGGATCTTTACCTGTTCAGGTGAGCAGCACAATGTTGTTGCTGCTTGATGTTTTTCTGGAAAGTTCTCTTTGCTGAAGACACAGGAATAAAGCAGGGAAAAGCCAGACTTTAGCTGAAGGTCTGATGGCTGCTGAAAGGATGGTGATGGAAAGTTCTTAATTTAGCAAAACAATTTGCCATTGTTTTTAGTGCTTTAAAAATAACTTATGACTATTATTTCTGAAATTGCCCTTACCTTACTCCCGTCATTTTTTCACACTTCATAACCCATGTTACAGAAATCCTGCATTACTTGACTAATATTTTCTGTATCCCAGAGATGCTAGAAGCTCTTTTGTACCAAACTTTCACTGAAATATCCCTCAAGGTCTCATGACCCAGAGACTGAGACTTCTGTGTTGGCTTTTGTTTTGTTTTGCTTTGTTTGTTTAGAAACAAGAGATCACATATTCAGAACACTGGTGGAGTGACCTGTTGTCATATCCAAACTCAAGACACTTGGGTTGTGCTCTTGGCTTTGCCAGTTACTCCTTGTATGAACTGTACAGGTTCCTTATTTGTGCCTGTATTTATTTCTTGGAAAACTTGGGAAATAATTGGTCCCATGTGCTTCCTATTAATTCCTTCAGGAAGGAACTGTCTCACCCTCTGTTTGTGCAGACCTGAGCTAGAACATCAAGGAACAGCTATGAATCACAGACTTAATAATAAAAATATTTTTATTATTATTAATAGTACTGCTGTCACTAAACATATGAGCAAAACTGGAATCAACAATCCTTGTGTTTGAAGGGCAGAGGGAACGACAAATGGTGCTCCTTGTGGTTAAGTTTTTCTTTTCCTTTTTATTCACATATATCTTGTTCTGTGCCTATAACTTATTTTAGATCTTGTTCTGTGCCTATAACTTGTTCTCTATTTTGTTCTACATATATTCACATATATCTTATTCTACTCATGTATCTTCTTCTTGATCATAGGAAATTCATGAACTGCAAATACTGACTGCTGCTTCCTCCACCACTACCAATAAGAGAGAAATCAAAGGATGTTTTGTGTCAGACCCTGGGTGCCCCTGAATTGGAGCTGTTACAGACTTTGAATATAAACATCTTTCTTTCACTGTTACTTACTTAAGGACCTTTTAGCACCTTACAGGTCAAAATCTGGTTAGGTTTTTCAGATATTTCCTCCATTTTGCCATGGAAATGTTCAGAAAAAAAAATCACCTAATGAAGCCCTAAGTCACAGTTTTTGTTTGTTTTTGTTTGTTTTTAGAGACAATGACAACTTAGAGCACAGAGAGCTAGCAGGGAAACACTTCTCAAACTTCAGTAAATACAAGGGCATAAATACTGTGTTTAATGTCTTTTTTTTTTTTTTTTTTTTTTTTTTTTGTTCCAAAAAAATTGCTGTTCCACACTGTATAATGTCCCACACTTGCTTTAGCAACAGGCTTAAAAAGAGGCGGTACTTGTGATAAAGCTTTTAAGTCTTCTCTGTTAACTTTCTATTTTTTTCCACAACATCTATATTCTCTTCTGAGGTAAGAAGAGATTTTAATCTGGTAGGGGAGGACACTTGTCCCATCAGCCATCAATTGTTAGTGGGACCATTGTTTCCAGATAATTTATAGGGTTCTTTCTGTTCAGACTTCACCTGAGTGGCTCCAGGCAGGCTAACACCCAGTAGGAAAGGTCTCAGGAAGACCTCTTGCACATTGTTGTGATCATTCGTTGGTTTGAAGCAATAGCTCAGGATGCAGGAGAGGCATGACTAGGGTGGTTGAGTGTAGCCCTGATTACCAACATGTGTTTTTTTGCAGTCTACATGTAACTGTGTGTGGGCAAGCATAGATGGCTGAGGGTGGATGAGCATATGTAGATCAATGATCATAGGTGTCTGTGGTCTTGTTGATGGATAAGGAGCCTCAAGACAACTCCCAGAGCTTTCTGGGGAACTGGTGCACTATAAAAAGCACTGCATGGTTAGCACATGTTGTGTCTCTGAAATTATGTAGTGCAGAGCAGTTTTACACCTTCTAAACACATAAGGTGTAAAACACAAGGCCATCTTTGCTCTACAGGAGAGGCAGAGCTGCCTTTCACAACTGCAGTAAATCTTACTAACTGGACTAGCTGAGCATATGAAGAAACTATGCTGCAGGTCTTGGGCTTGTTTGAAGACAGCTCTGTCTACCCTGACATCTGGAGGAATGCATCACAGGGATGGGGGGAAGGGATGGAGAGCAAAGGGAACAGAGTCATTCCTCTGACTTCTTTCCTTCCCTGGGACTCCAGACTAGCAATATCCTGAAGGCTGAAGAATACATGGTGAAAAATGAGACCAGGTATTTTTGCTGCAGGCTGTGACTTTCCACAATGTTTTAACTGGAAAGCATGAGGCCCAGTAATACAGGCAAGTGCTTGTGCTGTTGGAGCAAAAGGAGCCACATGCATTTTTGTCAATGTTGCATATCTCCTGGGCTGTTTGGTCAGCCATGCTGTAGGGTAAGAGTAGACATGGCCACTGGAACAATGTTGGGGCTTCTCCTTACTGAGATTCTACTACCTGCCCCAGGCTACAGTACCCGTCTATACTTGTACCCATATTCTCACACAGCAAATCTGAGCATTCCAGCAGGGAAGTGTCCAGCATAGACAATACAACACAAGAGAAGGTATAAGCAATATTTTTTTTTGCTTTTTTAAATGTCTTCAAGGAGCAGTACCCCTTCCCAGCCCGCAAATGCTAATGGTACTGCGAAAGGTAAGTGTTGATGACCGTGATCTCAGTCTTTCTTGCGCCTTGGTTTATCACCTGCATTCACAGAGGAGGTGTGAGATCTGTATTGGATGTGGCATTGCTGTGCACCGCCAAGAATTTGACTGCCCAAGGCACTGCACTCCACAGGCCCCCAGCAGCCTTGCTGTGTCTGAATCCTTGTTACAGGAGGAGCTCTTCACAGACTTGGCCTGCTACATAGCATGTAGCCACAAACAGGCATGAAAGCATGGGTTCCATGTCCAGACTGACCCATGTCCCTTCTGAGGGACATGAGCTGAGCTTTGGGTTCGATTTGCACTGGCTTTGAGATCAACTTTGGGCTGGGGCTGGCTTTGGGCTTGCTTTTGCTGGGCTGGGCCTGGGCTGGGCTGGGGGATGAGCGAGGCGAGGGCAGCTGGCTGGAGGCTGGCAGGAGGTCTGGAGCAGTGCCTGCGGAGCGGCCTGGTAGGGATTCAATCCGGGCCTTTGGCAAGGGAAGTTTTAATGACACAACAACAACAACAAAAGAGGAAAGGGGGGAAAGGAAGAAAAGGCTCCTGCAGGGCTCGTTGCCACGGAGACCCCAAGGAAGTTTGAACCAGTCCTGCTCTTTTCACAGCCGCCTTTGAGCCAAGGAGGGAATTATGGCTGGCGATAAAAGGAGACATGTGGCCCTTTGCTCACAGGGACCGGCCTCTGCAGTTACGAGTCTTCAGCTCATTTTCCCCCTTGTCTCCTCCTGCAATTATACATTCAGATCTCAGGGAAAAAAAAAAAAAAAAAATCTAGGGCAAGTTGTGCACCCTTTGCCCTGGGGACCCATCCTTGGAGGGCAGGCCGCTATCTCTTTCAGCCCATTCTTCCCCCTGCCACAGT
Organism: Oxyura jamaicensis; assembly: GCF_011077185.1. NCBI lineage: Eukaryota > Metazoa > Chordata > Aves > Anseriformes > Anatidae > Oxyura > Oxyura jamaicensis. The sequence continues at coordinate 234,472 of NC_048919.1, read as the reverse complement.
GCGCCACCCCCGTTTCCTCCGTAGTTATGAAAATGTTACGTGCTCAGAGCTGATAAACAGCTCACGCCGGCTGTCATCGCATCGGCCCTGTCATGAAACAGACTCCCCTAGCAAGGGGGGCTGCAGACAGCATTCTTGCTTGCCACGTCTCTTGTTATTTGGGGGGGAGATCTTTTTTGGTTGACCCATGGGTCTGGCTGACCAAATGCTGGAAATCAAGGTGAAAGGGGTAAATTTACCTTGGCTGAGATCTGTGCCTTCTCCAGCTTCTCTGGTGGCAGTTGTAAATGCAAGACCCAAAGTTGTGTTTCAGCACTCAGGTGCTTGACTCTTCCTCACTGATGTCTCAGAGCTGGGTACTTGCACTTCCGGTCAATAGTATAATATGCTGCAAAAATTCCTGCTTGGGCCTGCTTGACACTATATGCAAGGGACAAAAAGGCAAAGGGATGGCAGAGGCGCCAGCAGGAGAAATGTGTCTCTGACAGGTAGAGCACAGCGCAGGAGCAAACCACACCTCAGCTTGCAGCTGTCATCTCCTTGCCAGCTGGACTCATCTGGGATAGCAGAGCCCAGTTCTCCTTTTCCATGTGCTGTCAGGGTTATTCAGCTCTTCTGTCAAAGTCTTGGACCTTTGGTGCTCAAAGTCTCATAGTAAGCTATGGAAGAGCAGGTACAGCTGGGGCTACAGGGTGGTGAGTGAGGCTGGGTTCTGCTCTCCCTGCAAACTCTTAGGACATTGTTCGAGAGTCTATTTCTCCCTTCTTCCACAGCTGAGCTGTGGTGTTGGGTGCTGTGACAGAAGTAAGACAGAGGGACAGAGAGGAGAGGCCAGACCAGGATGGGCAACCTGTTCCCAGCTCCCACCCTGCAGTGGTCTTCTGCCACTGACAGCAGAGCCACTCCTGGAGCCAAACACTGAACAGGACTGGAGGTTTCAAACTGCCAATGCTGGAGCTGCATTGATGGAGTTGATATTGTTGTGCAGATTTATTTTATTTCCATAAGCTTCCTAGGTCTCCTTTTAAACCAAGGACTCTCTGAAGGAATATTATTGCTTGGCTAGGCTGTGAGATCTCCGTCCTTGGGGGTTTTGGAGAGACAGGCAGACAGAACTATGAGAAGCTTTCTGTCATTAGTCTTGCTTTCAGGAAGATGTTGAATTAGAGACATCCAGATATCCCTTTCCACCTGCACTTCTATGAGTTGATGAGGACGTTGTATTAACTGTTTAGTTTATTTTGTGTGTGTACGTGCTTAATAATTATAATACCAAACATTTAAATAGACCAGAAAAACTTCACAGGAGTCATATGGCTGATATGACAAAGCCAAGATCACATGTGTTTACTCTCCCTGGCTTCATGCAGCATTTAAGGAGTGTGGTAGCCCATCTAAATACCGTATAAGTATTAAATGCAAAATAATCTAAGCAACAGTTTGTCCCCTGGAAGCTGTCCTGAAGGAGGACATCACAATATAAATTTATATGTGAACGCTGCCCAGAAGCTGAGTGGGATCTGGTCAACTTCCCATTCCCACTTATGAACCTCTCTGCCATATAGGAACATTCTCTGAATGAAGCAATGTTAATATCATTAACTGAAGAGCAGCTGGAACAATTGAGAATTACTTAGACAAATGTTTGCAGACGTTTTAGCCTGACTTTGCCACATTTTAGCCTTCTGTTTATCTACAACTTTAATACCCTCCTCTGCTCCCCAGACATATGATCATGCATCCCACTTTCCTAACTCCCAAATGAGCCTTGATTTCTTAGCTCCTACCATGGACCTGTTTTGCAGAGCAGCTGATAATTTCCAGGCTTTGTGCGTAGTGCTTTCACAGTGCCTGAGGACACCCTTTCCTGCTGTCTTCAGATGAAAATAAAAGGAAATTGCACCCCTCAGAATGTATGAGCATGATTTTTCATCATGTAGATTGGCAACCGTGCTGCTCTTGAAGTTTGTGTGGCCAGGGGAAGCTGCTATTGGAACCTTGTTTTTGATCCCTGTAAATCCACTTATGTTCCATAAAAAGACAGAAAAGCCCACTGGAGCATCCCCCAGCGAGTATGATCCTCTCTGTACCGACCCTGTGCTGTTTCCCAGTCCCAGAAAGAGCAGTGAGGGTTTCTCAGGCTCTCCTTGGTGACTGTCCTAATTTAAATTTCTTTGTCAGAGTGTTGTAATTACCCTCCTGAGCTTACCCCCTCAGCTGTCCTGGTATCCTGTTTGTGGTCTATGTGATGAATCACAGCAAATGACTACTGAACTGATGCAAAAATACCCCTGGTCCATTTTTTTTGTGTGTGTGTGAATCTCTGTGTATAACAGGGTCATCTTCTTATATTGCTTGCTTTGTTTTATCATCTTTCACATTACCACATTATCACAAAGTGCATACAGGAATTAGTTGCTTTTCCCTGTATTAGAGTAGGACCGCTGTCTCTACAATCACAACTGTGATTTGTGTATCAGAGCTGGGATGTGCAGCTTATTGTCCCCTGCTTATACTTTTGCAACCAATGACTGATTCTCAGTTGCCAGTGTTTCTCAAAGACCATCTTATTTTAAAGGAAGACTGTCAAAACATGCAATGCAGGCAGCACGGTAATTAATGCTGACCTGCAGACCAGCTGCAGCTCACGAATGCTCTCTGTGGGTTGTGATCTGGGGAATAAGCATAATTGGATGGGGGTGACTTGCCAGAAGAGCATAGGAGCATAGGACACAGTGCCATCCAGTGGACCTGCCACAGCTGACCACATAGCATTAAAAAGTAGTGTGTCCATTTGTGATGTGCGTTGAAGATCTGCGCTTTATGTGACGTTTCCCTGGTACTGCCACAAACAAACATGGGCTTCTCAACAAAAGTATGCACAGGTACCAGATTATAACTGAAAACATCTTCCCCTTGGCTTTAGGTACCTAACAGTGCTCGTCATTTAAATGTGGGACATCCTGTAAGGATGCAGGAGAACAACTCTTCTGGAAGAAAACATACACAAGGGACTGGTTCGTCACATCCTGTCTCCATCACTCTGGGATGGTGCTGCTCCAGGGGATGCAGGGGTAGAAAAATCCAACTTAACACTCACCTGCGTGCTTAGTAGCACTGTGAGGGCTGAGACATCTCCCTCTGCAAACAGACACCTACATGCCTCATCTTAGGTTTGGGGAGAAAAGGACTCCAGGAATGGTAGAGGGAGTGGGAGAGGCAGAGGAAAATAGCAAGAACCTTTGCAAATTGCCTGTAAAGATTTCTCCTGGAAAAGACCCTCCAAAGGAGGCCTTGCCCCTTGCGTGATTCTTAGGGGCACAGTACCACCTGCTGGCAATGCGATGGATGGTAGCATAGCGAGGGATGGGATACAGTGAAAATAACCAGCCCTGGCAGTTTGCCTTTTCCAGAATTAGAGCAGTCCTTACATTTGCTATTCACTCAGTCTAGTTTTAAGTATTTAAGTTGTAAACTTAGGTGTTAAAGTCAAGGTGTGTTTGTGAGGGCGATTTCCTTCTCAGATAGTCAGAATTGCTAATGTTCAGGGTACAACATTTTTCCATCTGCAAAAGGAAAGGTACACAAATTCCAAAGCAGAGTCCAGTTTACCAAATCTCTGTGAAAAGTTTAATTTAGTAGATTTTAATATTTTTTTTTTTTTCTTGGAGATTTATTACATTGTAGTTCAAATAGTAACATTTTCAACCCTTCCCCTCTACTTCACCTGGCTTGGGCATTGCATCAACACTTCCTACCTTCCCTCTTGGCCTAAATTTATTTATATTCTGTCCTTTTCTATTCATCTCAGCACATTGTTTAGCCTCTAACTCTCCCAGGCTCTATCACACTTAAATTTATTTGCCTAAGAAATAGGAGATGATTGATTTGAGGCTGAACTGCTAATAGTTCATGCCTGCTCTCAGAACACTCAAGTCTAGCAGGCACATTCACTCTTTGTTTCCTCTTAATCACTTCCTTGCTCCTGTTCATTGCTGTTTGTCTTGTCCTTGGTTATTTCACAGAACAGTTTATGTCTTCTAGAGTGTGCAGCTGATTGCAAATAGAGTTACTAGCCCACATAATGTGGCCAGGAAACTGTGGTTTAAAGCAAACCCAGAGGATTTAAAACACAACTTCTGAAAACATTTATTAAGCTCTGTGAGCTCAAATATGATGTAGGACTTGGTCCCACGCTTGGAACGTGGCCCCACTGGTTAAGGATAGGGAAGCGGCAGGATATTCCATGCTTGGCTGACTCTCCGGATTTTGTTTTCCTAAACCTGACTCAGACTATCTAAGTGCACCTGACTGATGAGTTGTATGTTAAGTGCTTTGAAAACAGTGATTTGTCTGTACCTGCAAAATTATCCACTTGTACCAATGCACCAACTGGCAGTTGTGGGCATACATGGCTAAAGTGGAAAAGGGACCAAAATGAAGACTACAGAGCTGAATTTAAGATGCTTTGGGTAAGGTCCAGCTCACATAAGCTCAGAAGCTGACAGTTCAGGACTCAGTTCAAGCAGGTGGTCTAAAATGTAGTTCATGCTGTGGCTGAAGGCTTTGTCTACCAGACTACATGTGAGTCTGGGGCTGGATGTTCCCAGAGAAAACTCCATGAGACAGTGTGAGCCCAGCTAACTATTGACAAAAGACAACTGTTCTCCACATCTTTTCTGCCTCTCCACCATGGGTTGTACACCCATATATCCCACCAGGAGCCAGCATGGTGCCTTCAGGGCCTTAAAAGGACCAGTTCAGCTCCCTGATTTGGTAGAATATGGCAACAATAGCTTGTACAAAGTATTGGTGAGGACCATACTGTTGGGAACAGAAGGGGGATGGAGAAAGCAGGGGTAGAGTGATTCCCCTTTAAGCAGCAGTGAAGTGTGAGACTGGATGTTTCTCCTTTATTGGCACCTTCAGCTTCTCCTGGTGAAGCCCAGCAACTCTACATGGACTGCTTGAATATTAATTAAGATCAATAGCTATTTTCCATCCACCTGAGACTCCTCCATTTAGGCCCTTCTAAACTGCTGGCCTTTCCCTAGGACCTTGGCAAGACTGAAAGTGGACAGCAAGATGTGTGAAACCACCCTTGCCAAGTTTCTGTTGCATAACCTGTTTTCCTGGGCAAATGGTAGAGATCCCCTCTGTGAGATGGACTTTGATTTTGGTGGGTCTTACTAAGACTGAAAAATCCTCAACTAGGGCTGGTGGGGCTGGGTGACCTCTCCTCTACTCTCCTCTTTCCTCAAGGACAACATGACTCTGCTCTCCTTTCTTATCTTGAGCAATCACACAGAAGTGCAGGCTCTGCTGACCCCTCATTTTGGTTCTGCATGCTTCATTTTCAGACTTCAGTCTCACCATCCTTCCTAGCTGTCCCAACACACCATTTTGTCTGGACTAATAACACCCAAATGGCTCACTCCAAACTGCATCCAAGGAACACTCCATCTCCTTGTCCTGAATCGCTGTGCTAACATAGAGTGGCAGGATTTTTTACTGTCAAAGGGAGGGGAGGAAATCTAGGGTTTCCATTTGTATTCAGGTCCGGACTGGAAATTAGGTTGTAAAATCCAGCATAGAGTAGTGGAGGTGGGTGTGCTCACAGTACAGGTCATAGCACCTTTCACAGAGCTTCTTACTGTGGTGAGAGAAAGGCTCTGGAGAACATGTACTTCAAGGCTGCAAGCCATCCTCCAGGTCCTCTAGAGATTCCTGTTGATAGTTCTCCCTTTTGCTTTATCTGCATGTGTCTCAAATGATGCCTCACGGGGCCATTGTTTTCCTTGTCAGTGTCCCCCAGTCCTGGCCAAGTTTCTGTCCATGGGACAACCATAACCCTGTAGCTACCCACCACCATGGGTGACTGTGGATCCAACTATTGGTCCATGGCCCTGTTGCCTATCCAGACAAGACTACTCTAGGAAGCCCCCACCAGGTGCTTGGATGCCCTCAAGGAGTGGTGGGTATTTCCAGAGAAATTTCTTCAGGTTCCCTTCTGCTTTTCCCTTATTTCCAGTTTTACAAACTTTGTAATTTGATTTTACTTTTGATCTATTTCCCAATTTTCCCAATTTTCTGTTTTGATTTTCAAATTGGGCTCATGTCCAGAAGGGACAATGTGCAAAAGCAGATTCCATGGGAAAAGTACAAGAACAGAATATGCAAGTAGAAACACTTCCCCTGAAAAATGGCCTAGATGGTAAGAATTTGCAGCTCAGGGACTTCCCCAGCCCAAGGTGGTGTTGATGGTTTTAGTAACAGTGCTTGTTCTCTTCCATAAACCTACGTGGTTTCCCTTAAACCACAAGCAAACTCTTTGCTTTTATGACTTAGTATAGCCATCAGTCCCACAAATCCTGGTGACAATATCTTGGTTGTGTGAAGAACTGCATCCAGTGATTTATTTATTTATTTATTTTAAATATCATCAGCTGGCTTAATTTGATGCCACAAGTTACCTGTTCCTGCTCACTCTTTTTCAGCCACTGGAAGACCTCTACCCTATTCCTATCAGTTGCCTCCTTTCCAAACTGAAGAATCCCAACCTACTCATTAGCTCCTTCTACAGATGCCCTTATCTGTCTTTGATCAACCTTCCTGTAATTTTCTGAACTTTTCCTAGTCCTATCACAACTGTATTTGAGATGGAAGTGGGGGCTGAACTATGCCTGGATTTGGACTTAAAGCATCATGAAATCAGACTGCCTACAGGCAACAGTCACTGTTTCTTGCCATTCCTTCTTACATGAACTAAGGAAGGTTATAAGCCATATAGATACATGATCAGCTGAGTATTAGCAAAGCTGCAGAGTGATGCTTAGTCAAGAAGAAAAAAAGCAGTTATTGCCCTAAAAGACTGTCTGTGATGGGCTGAGGATTTAGTCACTCCTTAGTTGATAGCTGGGGAAAAAAAAAAAAAAGCACCATTTTTATGGGATAATGCAACAAAATGGGACGTAGGATGTCTACAATTTGAACATCCATATCTGAGCTAATTCATTTATTTTTCTTTATGGCCAATGAGTTTCCATTATTCAATAGGTGCTTAATTAAGTACAATCTTCTATAAAAATATCATCTCAAATCTCCAGGATGGTCATCATGGTGGGTAGAGCATCAGGAATTACTGCTAGAGACCAAGACAGGAAACATAACTGGTATACATGCTCTTCTGGTCTCCCCATTGACAGTCAATAACCTGGAGAATCAGAGCATGTACTGGCTAAAATGAAGATAATCAAAAGTACTGAATAATGAGGTTACTAAAGGAGGGCTAGGACACTTCAGCTGGAAGACCTGGGGTCTGTCAAAATGGTGAATGCAATTCTTACTTGGTCAGTTGCCAAGCTGTCCGTGGTTGTAATTCCTAAAAGCCATGGAAAAGATCAATTGGGCAGTTCAAGCACACTCTGTACATGCCGTGGCCTGGAGTTAGGAGGTTTGGTGGAGTCCATGTATGGCTACTCACAGTATTGGTACTGGCCCAACTCAAAGCTTCCTTCTGCTATGAAAGGAAGGGGTTTTTGTTTCACAGGTTAAGATACCTGTGCAAGCCATGGTCATTCCACTGGGTCTCAGGCACCCTCTTCAATATATGGGGCCTGCTGCCAGGCTCTTTCATCAGGAAAGGGTTGGATGGACTAACGTACAACTTACATGAAGAGTAGGGTGGGTTTTGCAAAGCCCTTGGGTGGCTAAGTGTAAGTATTGTCTTTGCCAATAAGTATGTTCAATGTCTGAGTATCCTACAAAGCCAAACTCCAGCATAAAAATAGTAAGAATTTTTCTTTAGTTCTCATGAATCAAAATAAAATTTCTCCAAAGTGTTACAATATGTGCCTCTTTCTTTTCCATCCATTAAAGTCTAGTGGTAACTGAATTTCAATTAAAAGCTCCATAGATGAAAAAGCTTTGTGAATTGTGGGTATTAACTACATACTAATATTAGTACACTTGCTCAGAATGGCCACATGACTGTGAATAGAACAATAAGCAGTTGATTGAGTTTATTAAAACTATTTCTTTTAGAAGAAATATGGCTATTCTACCTTGGCAAATGTCATCCCTGAAACTGCTTTTCAAAACAGCACAGATCAAATCACCTCTGAAATAAAATAATTTAACTGGACAGAGATCTACAATGACAAGTCCTGAAGCATCCTTGCCAGGAATTTGCATAAAGCAACAAGCCAGGACAGAAAACAACTGTTCTTTCTCCAGTCTTCTCTTGGTTTTACTGGCTTGCGAACTCCACGACAAAAGCTAAGCCTTGACCATGCATCGGGCAGGTGGAAGAAGTGGAGCAGTTAGAACAGTGTTCTCACCTATACAGATAGACAAGTTCAGGTACCCTTGCTACCCTCCTACTTTTCCTAATTTTCATTCCCCTGATATTTTGTTCTGCCCTTCTCCTCCCAAGTCCTCAGCATGTCTGACCCTGCACCCTTCCTCTCAGAAAGCCTTTTCTATTCCTTCTGTCAGCACAAAGCATTACTTGGCAGATGTGCTAAGCTCTTACTTGGCAGATGTGCTAAGCTCTTACCTTGGGCTTGCTTCATGCCCACCTCCACCACCAAGTTCTCCTCCACATCTGTCCAGTCCCTCCCGACTCGTTCTCTGCTTCAGACTCCAACTTACTTTTCACTTGATCCTCCGTCTGACCCAGCTCTTCATTGATAAACCCAAATCATGCAGGCCCATTGCAATTTGCAACATAACTATCTTTACAAATGCACTCCTCACTCCTTGCATGAGCCACCTTCCCTCCCCATGCTGGGCTCTCTCACACCTTGTGCACTGGACAGATGTTACTGGAAGAGGCCCTGCTGCAGCGGCTCCCCAGTAAGCCAAGAAGGAAGAAAGGTCTGGGGACAAGGTGACCTCTCGTGTTGTCTCCTGTGCTATCCCTTTGACATCTCCTACTGAAGACTTCATCTACAGTAATTCTGTCACTGTGACTTGGAATGAAAAAAGAAACAGGTACACAGGTACAGGTAAGGTTGTCCTTCCTTAGCTCTCTTCCAGGTCTCCCTTTGCTGGCAGAATGGGGGTGGGGGGGAGAAGAGGAGGATGCCTACACGAAAGACCCACTCATGGGCACAAAAACATGCACAGCTTGTCTGTAACCTTGACTTTTCCTCCCCTTAGTTCTTCACTGTGGGCGTTTCCTCAGCAGACTGTAACATGCATAGTCAGCTGTGACTTTAGGGCCACAACTATAACACCATGAAGGAATTTTGCTCCCTCCACCTGCCCTACAGTTCCCAGCTCCTCCCCAGATGCTTATATACAATTTGAAATTAGCCCCTTCACACCAGCCAGAAGGCAAAATATTTTCTGCCTACCCTAGCTCTCTCAATATAAATAGCTACCATCAAAAATGTGAAAATCTGGCTGTGGTTGTAGCCTCCAAATTGTACGGGAAGACTCGTTCCTCATATCAGAGACACTTTTCAGGGGGCACAAGACAGATGTTTGTGTCCTCCCCACAACCATTGTTTGCCTACCTCCCTTGACAGCCCTCAGTAAGCTGGCCTTTCCTTAAGTATTCTCTGCCTAGGATCGAAAGATGTACACACCAACACATCATACTCTTCTGCTGGCACTTTCTCACCTGAATCCTGTCCACTCCTTTTCATGCTTCCTTAGCAGGTTCCTGTGGGATTGCATAGTCCTATGGGGTTTATGCCTTTTTCCTGCCTATGCTAGTCTTCACAACGTGCCTGGGAAGCTGTCCACAGGCCTTGGACATAGCAGCATTGGACTTCCAAGAACTGCCAGAAGTGCTGTAAGCACCTTATTAGCCACCACTTTCTGCAGGAGCCACCAGCCCTCCTGCCCCCTCTGATCTGCTGAAAGAGGTGCTGCATGAGGTCTGCCCCCACCAGCACTCACAAAGCAGAATTCCCTAAGCTAGATCACTTGGACTGAAGCAGGTCAGGGAACACCCAGGCAGCTCCACTGATACTCTGGGTAGCTACTGGCAGTGCTGAGCATCTAGGAAGAGGTAACAGATTCTTGTGCACCAGAGCATCCAAATTTGGAGAGCAACTCCCAGCTCAAGAGTTCTGCAGATCACGAGAGGCTGCATTGCAAGCTTCTTTGCCAGATATCAAGAGTTGCTTGTGACACTGGCAACCACGGCATGGCATTCCCCATGTGTTTCCAGAATCAGATTTTGAGGCAGGCAGCTGCCTTCTTCCTGAACTGCTCCCTTGATCTAGTGGTGTGTGGCTGGGAGTGTTTCTGCACTATGGCTGTGTCTGAAAAATAATCCCAAATGCCAAATTGCACTCTCTGATGTGCTCTCAGCGAATGCTAATATCCATGCTTCCTTGATGCTCAAGCTTTTATACTCTGCTACCATGGCAGCAAGAATTGATTCAAGAAATGAGAAGACTATCAAAACACTTCCCCTGCCCCAAGTCATTCCTATAAAATTTGGTGAAAAATAGCATTGGAAGACATTCTTATGCAGACACTCCTAAACAGAGTTAACAAAATCAGTGAGTCTCTATATTGTACCTAGTGAGTCCTGACAATAGCAGAAATGGAAAAGAGAGGTAGGCAAAATTGAACTGATGCACCTTGAATAATTTGGCAACAAGATTAAGATTTGAGGCTGCAGCAGAGCAGGTTCAAAGAGAAGATGTCAGTGATAGGACTACTGAGTAGTAGGTGTTGGGAGCTCTGTAAGGGATGAATACAGTTGGGTTGTTCATCCCATTTTTCATGGCATCTGGGACTCCCATCCTACCTCCTCTATGGGACCACAGACTTTTCTGACATGGAGCCACATATCTTCCTCTGCTTCTCTTCCCAAACAACAACCCTACTCAGCCTTCTGTTCCTCCTTGCTTCAAGGGGTATGGCCCAGCTCAAGACTGAACATGGGAGGACAGCAGAGCTTTCTTGTCTTACTGTAGCTGGACTGGTGTGTGATGGTGACTCTTGTTCTCCCTACTTACCTTGATCCCTCTCCTAAAACCATGAGTCATTGCAGTGGGTTGTGGGGCAGTCCATCACTGTCTTCCAGGCAGAGCAGACTAGAGTGAGCAATGCTGCAGGTGTGCTGAGGGGACAGTCTGCATCACTGATATGTCACCTGTGTGGCCGTAAAGCAAGATGTGGAGATATACCACCTCACTTGCTCTCGTGGTTCTACCATGCAATGCTGTCTTTTGCCCTATCAATAGGTTCTGAAATGAAAATGACAATCTTCCACCCTCTACCAGCCTTAGGCAGAAGCATGGTTGCAGAGATATTCTGCCATAGGAAAATTCCATGAGCTTCTATGTAGGAAAACAAAAGGGAGAAGCCCAAGTACATACAGGAGAACACTACCTTCAGTAATAGAGGTGCCAGTAGTGCACATCATGAGACATTTGACAATATTGCTGCTGGGACAGGAGTAATTACAGATTGAGCTTGAGTTCTTTAGGTGTCAGTAGAAAGTGCTGTAAAAATCTTGCCCAAACGTTTGCTCTGTTTGCAAAGCAAACTTTACAGGCACACAACCTGATGGAAGAGGGTGTGAAATGCAGCAATGCACCATCAGCTTGGACAAGCTGCCGTTCTCATTTATTGGCTGTGTAGATTGGTTGCAGCCCTCTGCATGTGGCTATATGCCCATCTAAAGCCTTGCCATGTGTGTCTGCATAGGCTTTTTGTGTTACACAAAAGTTTCCAGAGCACACTGCTTGCACCTTGCTGACGTTGGTCCCCATGGTGACTATTGGGTTCTGGAAATTTGTTACCGAGTTCTTCCATGGCTGTTTATGTAATTGCACTTGGGATGATAGGGTTGGGCATTAAACAATCCTTCCTCTGGAGGGCTGTGTGGCTGTGCACAAGTGCCCATACATGTGAAATTCTCCATCTTCAGGGATCTGCAGGGCTCAGCTGGACAAAGTTACAGCCACCCTTATCTAGATTTGTAACAACCTGCCTTGGGACAGGAATTTGGTCTGGAGACCGCTAAAGGGTCCTTCCCACCAACATTTCCATGAGATGTCTGCTTGTGCAATGCAAGTTTGATTATACATGTTTTTGAAAGTGTGCTCCAAGCCATGTGTTGGAATTTACCTGCCACGTCCGTGAACATTGGTGCCCTTGGCAGTGAGACCAAGTAGAAGCAGGAATGTGCTGGGTGAACATGGGAGCCTGGGCACAGCAGATTTCTCTTTCCTTGATCTTTCCCTGAAACCTCAGTTTGAAACCTCTTGCACAACCAGCTGCCTGCAGCCATGCTCCACGTCCAAAGGCTTGGAAGTGGGATGGTCTCCAGCTGCATCCACCGTTACTTATTACACTGGGCACCACCAAGCATCCTCAAGCCCAGTATAGAGGCTTCCAATGCCCTGCCACGACCTGCCAGCACCAGGCGTGGGGACCTATAGAGCCCCAGGGCCTCGCAGGGCTGGAGAGGCTTGGTGGGAGCACCCTGCCCCGGGGACGACGCGAGGGGCTGGCGGGTCCCCGCGGAGTACCGGGGGTTCCCGGCGCCGTGCGCCACGGTATGCCCGGCGGCTGTGGGACGGGACGGGACGGGACGGGACGGGACGGGGACGGGACGGGACGGGAGGAGGGGGCCGCCCCGCCTCTCGCTTAAAGAGCCGCGGCGCCGGCGGCCGCGCAGCGAGCTGCGGAGCCCGGCACCATGCGCGCTGCCGTCGCCGCCTGCAGCCGCCTTCTCCTCCTCCTCCTCTTCCTCCTCCTCCTGCCGCCGCTGCCGCCGCCCGCTGCCGCCTACTTCGGGTCAGCGCCGCCCGCGGGGCTCAGCCCCTGGAGCCGCCTCCGCGGTGCGGGGAGCCCGGGGAGGGGGCGCGGAGGTTCCGCGGGTGCTCTGCCAAGGGGAGGGGGCGCGCCGAGGTTCCGCGGGGGCGCTCGGCCCCTGGGGAGCGCACCTGCAGCGACAGCCGGCGCTGCGGGGACACCCGGCAGGGCGTCTTGGGGGGAGAGGTGGGCGCAAGGGGAGGGGGGGCCCGGGAAGGATCAGTTTGTGCGAGAGTGGGAAGGAGGGATGGGGTGGAAGATGCTGTTAGCTGGGAGCAGTTATTCCTTGAGCCATGCTTTGCTTCTGTTCAGGTTTCGAAATTAGTTCCGGATGGGTCGCTGGCTATAATATCTCTCCAAACTGTTTCCCTGGAGGGAATAAAGTGGGAGAAGGGGGCTGGCAGAGGGAGCCGGGGCTCAGCAGGCAGGTGCGAGAGACTTGCTGGCATTGAAGGGTCCCCAGGGTGGCAGGGGATTAAGGCCAATCCAGAGATGAAGGACGCACCTGGGTGCAGAGACTTGGTGCTTCAGCCTGGGATACTGCATGGGTTCGTCTCAGTGTGTTTGCCCCTACGTGCGGGTCCTGCCCTCACATTTTATTGTTCTAAAGATAGGTTTTTAACAGGTCAGGTCAGTGCAGAATTTCCCCTGAAGAAATGTTTTGTTTTCTCAGTAAGCTGCTTCTCAGAGAGTTTTTCATACTCTCTTATGGTAACCAGGGCTGTTAGTGCATATATTGAGTGTAGGAGAGGTGCAAACATCAATACATTCAGACCCTGCTGTGGCAGATCAGAATGCTCCAGGCAGAGCTTTGCTGACTTACACATGCGGAGGCTCTTGGTCCCTCTACCAATCCTTGCAAGACAATTCTTCCTAAATTCGCATGCAGGTGTCTGCTGGCTTGGCACTGCTTACCCATGACCAGAGTTGGTATTTCATTTCTGTTTCAAAGCTTCCTTAAAATATCTGATTTATAATTTATTAGTTGTATCATTTCACATCTAAATGTCTGTTGACTGTGGAAGACTATAGCTTTCTTGGACATTCAGAAAGGAGTTGGGTTGCTGTGAGTGTTTGACTTTCCAATTACAGGGGCATGTACATATGATCGTACTCAGTGGAAGTGAATGTGTTCATGTTTTCCTTTCATATAAGTAACACAAAGTGGTTGGTATTGCTCTGTGTGGGCTTGTTTGTTAAAGCAACCCAAGTGATTCTTCATTCTGTAACAATGATCTGTTTGGTATGAGTTGCTTTCTGGTCATAAGAAATCTGTGAGTTCTGTCTTTTGACAATGCTTAACTCAGGATCTGAGGTTGTAGTTTTACTTTAAAATTTATTTGTTTGCTTGTTTGTTGGTTGTTTTATTTATTTATTCTTGAGGCTTTTCACACAGGTGTGTCCAGCACATTTTCACCTTTTCATTTTCATCTGTTATTTAAAAGTTTCAAGAAAGAAAGTCAAGCCCATGAACTCAGTGAGTGTCTGGTGGTGATTAATAATGAGATATGTTGGTGCTTTCAAATACAAATTGGAGTCAATAGAGCAGGGAGGAACTTGAATATCTTAGAATTTCTGATGTGAATGCCTATATGACTTAGCTTGGGAAAAAATGTATCTTGCATCCAAACTACTACTGAATTGGAGGGGCCATTGGGCCCTGGTTCAGCAGTCTACCTCTAAACTTTGCCGAATGTTAGAGGTGTAGGGACATGAGCCTCATCCTTGCTTTCCAATATTTATTTTTAATTGTGCAAACCTTTCAAAGATGTAATAAAAAGTGAAGGAGGCATTTGGGTGGCTATCCACAGAGACAGGACCCGAATCCTTTCTTTTGTGTTCAGTGGGCTTAGAAATGGTGAAGTATTGCAAGTTGGCAGCAATGAAGGAAATACCAAATTTTGTTCTATCAGGACAGAAGTAAGGCATTAAGTGTACAGAGAAGTCCAGCAAAAATATCCAAAGGGCCCAGGGAAAGATGAAGGTCACCTATAAATGTATGAAGCAGAAGTTTTGCTGGGGTGAACACAGCCTTACAATGGAGATATAATGACAGCTGTGGGCATATCTCAGAAGATCACATTCTCAGTATTTGGGATTGTTTGACTGCCTGCTGTCAGTACATTGGGTATCTTAAACAGACCTTGAGCTGCCAGTGCTGGGTCCAGTGAGGGGAAAATCACAGTCAGTTTTTAAAAGAGGACGAGTAAATAAACAGCAATGTGGTCCGGCTGTTGTTCAGGTTATGTTGGGCTTGCCTGGCTCATTAGTTGCAGGAATCCAGGAGTGGCCGTCTCCCTTGTATACAGACAGCATGTACTCCTTAACTTCCTTCATGCTTGTTTTGTCTTCACCTTTGCTTTACAGCCCATGCTGTAGCCTCCTGTAAGTAGCCACATTTTTTCTTTCATGTACAGCAACTTGAGTTGATGGGAGTCTCTCTAAACCCCACTAAAAGCTCTTGGCCTCCCCTTGCCTTCTTAGAGGGCCTTTCACAAAGTGAAAAATACTTTGGGAGGTGCTGGAAGGTATTGCTTCTCGCAGACTCTAAGAGGGCAGCAATTGCCCTCTTCTTAGAACTAGGTCAGGGCAGAATTCAGAAGAGACCCAGCTTGGGTAGGATGTTGTTGGGAGGGTAGAAGCAACAAACTTGAGTAAAGCATTTTCTTGGGGAAATAAATGGGGAGCGGGCTGCAGCATGTCTCATTCATTGGCCAGTTTGGCTCATGCTCTGTGGGCAGCCAGATCCACTGGAGCATTTCCTTATAACTCAACCTGAAATACCTGTGGTAGGTACAGAGGCGCCAGGCTTCCTGGAATTTCATGTTATGTGCTGTCTTGTTTTGCAGCTCCTCTTCACTCAGCTGTGTCCTCCATTTTGTTTATCACTTTGTGTTTGGGAAAAGTCCTAGCTGTGCTCCTGTCAAAGTTAGTGGAACAATTATTGTTCATTTCATGATGGAATAATAATATATTTTTGGCCCTTAGATTTTAAAAAGAATATGTGAGAGAACAAAAGAGCATGTGACTTGCAGGTTTGTTGAAGCATGGGCTTGCATAATTTTGAAAAGAACACAACACGTCAAATTAATGTAAAAATTAGTACCTTCAAAAGCTCTGTCCTCACTTCCCCCATGTCTTGCTAGAGATGGCAAGTGAGCTTTGGTTTTCATCCAGTTAGCTCAGCTACGTACATTCCTATATCCTCTTTGGTAACTGTTTGCTATTGCAACTTTTCTGTGATCAATCTAATGGACTAAATCTACAACAAAAAAGAGACTCTGCTGTCCAGTTCTGAAAGCTCCTGGCAAGATTTGTGACGATCTTTCTCCTCCTGTTGATCTGTACCTCTGACAGATAAAGTAAATGCCCAGAATACATATGGGCCTCACAACCATTCCTCAAAGTAAAATGTATCAGGAGGGTGCATTGCAGCATCTCTTTCGCATTGTCATTTTAAAAGGGAATGTTAGCAGAAAGAGAGTAAAAATGGAAAGGGAGGGCAACTCTCAACCGAGACTTGAAGAGATGGAGTCTGTAGACGGAGTCCATAGTGACTGGCACAACAGAGAGGATGTGGGACTACAGATGCAATGAATACGTAAGGGTTTTCCATGGGTGCTTTTTGATTATTTAAAGCTCCTGGCTTGTCTTTAGTTATTATCTCAGGGAATCATATTTTCTAAAAAACCGTCCTGCTGGGTGTTGAGTGTCTCATGTGGGGAACACACAAGGGTGTGTGGCCAGTCCAGAACTGGACTGAAAATCTCATCTCCTGTGTAATGATTGACTTCACTGCTAGCCTAGGTTGGATAGTCAGTAGCAGGGACTGTGCTGCCCCTGAAATCAAGATCTACGTAGACAGTGTTGCTTCCTAATGGTTTAAAACTATTCCACTGAGCTGCTAGGGAGAGAGGAGAGCTGAGGACCCATTGTGCACCTGAGGGGCCTTGGTTTGATCTGTCGTCATCCAGTATTCTCTTAGCCTTCCCAGAATGCTTGTTGTAGCTATCTGTGAGGTGTGGATATTTCTGTGGAACATTAAAGGCATGTGAAATCAGATATGGAGTGCTGTTGTGGCTCCCTTTGATTTCTCTCCTTTCTGGGGAGAGAGAGAAAAGGCATATTTTTAAGGGTTTTTAAGACCTTTCAGATCCAGGGGACATGAGGCATTGCACAGGAACAGGCTCTCATTAAAAGTCTCTTAAGCAGCTGGAATGTGGCTGGAAGGAGATTAAAGGAAAATGATGAATTTAGTAAAGTGCTTAGACAGAAAACTAGAGAGAAATAAAAGTTTGAGATCCTTATTGTTTTTCCAGATTGCTAGCAGGTGTGCATTAATTCAAAGATTTTACTTTTTTGCTGTATGATCTGTAGATAATAAACTCTAAATCATCTAAAAATGACATGCAGTTTACCTAACTGCAAATAACTGCGTATTTTATATTTAATTTTATGAGAATGTTCTCATACTGTGATCTTGATATGATTTTATGTTAGTTTTGCCCTAATAAAACACAGTTATAGCTAACGTAGTCGGAGCCTGCAAGCTTCTGCTCATATGAGTAATCTTAGCCATATCTGTTATGACTCTGAGAGTGGTGGCTTCTGATCCCAGCTGTCCCACTGGTCAACCATATGACATTGGAAAACCTTAATTTCTCTGCCTACTTGCCTAAATTGAAAGTTATGTGAGACTAGTTATGAGAGTTGCATCTGTGCACCAGTCCTATGCAATGAAGCCCAATCTCCGAAGAAACCTCTAAGCACAGACAATTATTTTTTCATTCATGTTTCTTAGGTAACAAGTGGGACAGTTCACATGCTGAAAGCTTTCACAGAAAAGTATATTCCAGACAGCTTTTGCCACATATTTTAAATTAACCCACTTGTTGCTTGTTTACTTCCCAATGTGTTATTTCCTTCTGGTTATTTTCATCCTCCACTTTTAGAGAAAAAAATAAAGAAGTTATTCTGTATGTCAGAACTTTAGAATTTCAGAAATCATTAAAAAAAAGAAGTAGCAAGAAGTAAGTTTGCCTGTGCTACTGTCTATTTGTGTAGGATGTTGTATTCCATCAGCAGGAATTTAAACTATTGCTAGGTGCAATTCTAGAAAGTGCATTTCCCACAAAGATTTTGCTTTGCATAGTGTAAAAGATAAATTAGACTTGATATCTTTGCTCTCTGTATGGTTGTTGTGGCTTAACTCTGGTTGGCAGCTAAACCCCTCATAGCTGCTTGCTCATTCCCTTCCATTGGGGTGTGGGAGAGAACTGGAAAGGTAAAAGTGAGAAAACTCATGGATTGAGATAAAGACAGTTTAATAGGTAAAGCAAAACTTCTCATGCAAGAAAAGCAAAATATGGAATTAATTCACTACTTCCTGTCAGTAGGCAGACTTTCATTCATTTCCAGAAAAGCAGTGCTCCATGATGCATAACAGTTACTTGAGAAGACAAATTCTGTAACTCCAGGTGTGCTCCCTTTTCCTCCTGCTCATTCCCAGCTTTTATCAATGAGCGTGGCATCATCTATCCTGGCTGTGTCCCCTCCCAGTTTCTTGTGCATCTCCAGCCTACTCGCAGGTGGGGCAGTGTGAGAAACAGAAAAGACCTTGACTCTGCAAGCACTGTTTAGCAATAACTTCAACATTGGTGTGATATTAACACTTTTCATCACAAATCCAAACCGTGTCACCATATGAGCTGTGAAGAGAATTAACTCTATCCCAGCCAAAACCAGTACAGTGGTCTCAGGTTGCGGTTGCTGTGCACTACTGAGATTGCTCTGAAAATGAAATCAAATTCTTCAAAACTTGTTTTTATGGTGTCTATCATTATCCTCACTGAGTTTTTCACAAATAATAACATCTAACATTATTCAGGATTTGGAGAATGGCAGTATCAGCTTCTCCCAAATCTCACTGGCCACTGGCAGGTCATAGGATATCTTATCAGGAGATAATCCCTGCCCAGGATTGCAAGAATGGCTGTCCTTCATCAGACCAAAGGTTCATGTAGCCTCACAATGTGCCTGGAACAGATTTCTCCTGTTCTGTGTAGATCTTCACATCTCTGACAGAAATTTGAGTTTTCCACCTCTTCTCCCATTTACACTATTGTGCTTTTAGGCAATAGGTTTAACACCAAGTCCTTTGTACACCAAGTGTTGCAGCCCTGTCTGCACAGTCTTTGCTGCCAGACTTGGTTTTGAACCGTGCAGTCTGCATTGCACTTGGAAAATCATTAAGCTGTGTTAATTCCAGTTTCTTGGGCTGAATCTGGCCCCAAATATCTGTCTCAGTTTTCAGTATTGCCTGTTTTTCTCTTGGCTTTCACTATTAAATCTTATGTTTCTGTCCCCCAGTTCAGCAATGACAACAGGTTGAGAGATTCTTCTTGGTTTCTTAAGTTTAATATTTGCTGTATGATTCATAATGATTCCTTGTTTCTTGGTTAGTCTGCCGGTCTCTGGATGATTTCCCAGGGTTAATTACTCCTACTTGCACACAGTTATGGAATGGTGTGTGGAGGTTGCAGGTTACTGTGACAATGAGTGCAGAAGTGCACCGGGCTTAGGTCAGCTAAGTTGTACTCTAAGTCCCATGCCTGGGTAGACTGGATTGACTACAGAGAGATCTAGAAAACTAGCTCACAAGGAGATATCTATAAGGTATGTGGGGGACTAAAACAGCAGTTGCAGTACTTGATTTGCATCCTCCGTAAGGAAGATTATATCCCTCATGAGAGTTTGGACTTGCTTGAACAGTTGAGACCAGAGTGTTAGAAATGTCTGTCTTTTGTGGAGCTAGGTAAGTCTTCAGTCTGGTCTCCTCCATTGGTTAACGTTCTTTGTGAACTGGAGTGTGGTAGAGAATGTGGACTCTTGTGTTTGCTGACACAGACTATCATCTTCTCTCTGCCAATGCAGACTGGCATTTTTTGTACAGAAATATATACCTGGAGACATGACCAGTCAGACCCAGTCAGATAATTCAGCCGCAAAAGAGCCATGCTTTTAGAAGGAACCCAATAATGATGCAGTGAGGTGAATAACTGCACATCCTGCTCCGCTCTGAGGATTTGCCTTGTCTGGTGCTGTACCAAGGTCCCAACCACTGTTAGCAAGGCATCTCCATCTGGCTTGGTTTGCACAAGAACTGAGCTGTGCTGGGAAGATGATGGAAGAGTCGCTACACCACTGGTGAGGTGCTAGCAGCCAGGTAATCTTTGTAGACATGCTTCAAAGATTGCTCCTGTACATCCCTCCCTATCCAGCTTTGCTTGTCTGACTCCCACACTTGCTTTGTGGAGCAGCACAGCCCAGTTTACCTGACTGGGCAGGAGGAACAAGAACCAGCTGGCTCACCTGTTTTTTGTCCATGTTGAGGTAGCTGTGGACTTGCAAAGAAAACAGTGGCGTTTGGGGAAGTCTGCAAATGGTAATGCCAGGGCTGAGATGTATTGAAGAATAAAGATTTTCAAAGGTTTTCATTTATCTGGATGTTTCTGGTTTTGGGGGAGGGGGTAGGGGGGAGTTCTGCAATTCTTCCCTGTTTGGCTGTCAGGAGTGGCACTGCAGATAAATGTTGTGCAAATGCACGACTCTTCCCAGTTTGTTTGCAACCTTCAAATCTTGCCTAAAAGTAAAATAATTCCTTCATGTTTTCAGGCATCCTAAATATGCCAAGGGAGCTAAATCTGTAAAGAAAAATACTGTCTTGCCATGAAAACTGAAACTATTTTCAGATGTAGATCCCTGTTTTTCTCTAATACAGAATTTAACACTAATTTATTGTTTAAAAAAGCTACTTCCCAACCAAACACAATACATTTTAGTTGACACCTTCTTCCTTTCTGATAAAAGGTGTGCTTGCTCTAAAAAGGTGTTCGTTAATAGTATCTCCCTATTGGTCTTTCCTAGCTACGTCTAGTGGCATAGTACCAGCGTACAAAAAACCCTGAAAGGATGTGGTTAATGCTTTGTGGAGCAACCATGGTGTTGTGGCATACAGTGAATTGCAGCACCATTTAGAAAAATGTAGGCTAAGAAATATGTCTGTGATGGTGGAAGATCTGCACAGGAAACAAAACTAGCACTGTGAAAAGACATCTTCATGGAGTCAAAAAATCTTCCCACCCTAGTTGCATTGCTGGTGCCAACACCCATGTGTTTCTTCTTTCTCCCAGCTACTTTGCCTTTGTGTGTGGTGGAGAGGTACAAGATCTAATCAGTCTGTATTGATTAAACTTCTGAGATGGTAAAATACCCTAACCAGCAACTTTCTGAGTGTCATTTATCCTTCCCTCTGATCACCTTTCTCTTCCATGACTGCTGTCTTCCTTGACTCAATGCTCTTTCGCTTTCTTTCAGCCTGACCGGGAAAGAAGCTCTGACCCACTTTCCTTCTCTGGGACCCTCAACAAACTCTGCCCAGGGAAAAGTTCACATGAAGCAGTGTGACTTGTTGAAGCTGTCCCGCAAGCAGAAGAGGCTTTGCCGGAGGGAGCCTGGCTTGGCGGAGACGTTGCGTGATGCCATCCGGCTTGGGATCATGGAGTGCCAGTACCAGTTTCGCAGTGAGCGCTGGAACTGCAGCCTGGAAGGACGGACTAGTCTGCTGAAGCGAGGTACAAGGTAGTCCTTTGTTTGCAGTATAAAATCTCACTTGGTGCTGTGTTGCCTGGAATATGCATCTCACAGTCAGCGAAGGACATGGGGCATTAACTGGGCAGCTCAGATCATCTGCTTTGCCTAGGAATGAGAGCTGGGAATAGGAATGCAATCTGTGCTCTTTTGCCACAGAATAGACAAGTGCCTTATCCTTATTTTTCCTGAGTGGTTTGTCATGATTTGAAATATAAAAGGAAGTTCATACCCTTGTCCTGTGGATTTTTGTCCAAAACTGGAGTTTCCTTGGTTGATCATCTTTCTTGCCTGTCAGTCAGGAATGATGCTCTAAAAAATAAGAATTAGTGCTTTATTTCAAGGGACATTTTAAGACAAGACTTTTTTTTAGGTCTTTGGATGTAAACCTTGGCTGTTCTCTAATACAGAATTTAATCCTAATTTTCCATTTAAAAAGCCATTTATCAGCTCTAAGGCATTTCAGTGCATGTTTACAGATGTCTCCTGAGACTTTTTCTCATATATTTGGAGTTTCCACAAAAGTTCAGATATAGCAAACAGAAGAGTCAATGGCTTCTGTTTCACAGAAGGCTTTAGGGGAAAAAAATGTCCTGTAAGTGCTGTATTTGAGACAGCAAAATAAATCCTCTAAATTAAAAGAAGTTGAGGGAAACTAAATGAGGATAAATCCTGAGAGTATTTCTTAATGCAGTTTCACAGAGCATGCATATACACTCTTCTGAACCTATCCTCATCCAAATAGTACCTGACCAACCTATTACTGAGCTTCAGTTCTTCGGTAATATTTAGTAACATATGCTGAGTTTCAGTCTTCAGTATTACCCAGTTTCAGCTCCTCAATAATATTAATGAATAAAAGTTAACAAAAAAGCAGCTGAATAAGCCAACATTAACTTTGATGAAATTAAAATGTTAATTAGCATTGAAACATTATAACATTTCAATTTAAAATTATCAAATTTTATTCAATTAAATATATTTATATTTTAGTAAACTTCAGCACATACAAGATTAGATTTACTTCATTGCAAACCTCTATTTTGAATTTTTAAGCTCATGAAGAAGCTGTTCATGATCATTTTGAGTGACTTTCTGACATGTCTGCCTCCATCAACCTCAAAGAACTTGAAAATGACAATTGAATAATCCTCATCTTCAAATAGCTGGAAAACATTTAATTATCTTGTGGTGGCATGCCCCAACATTTCCATGGACTCCAGATTGACAAAATAAAATATCACCTGTAATTTAAAACCTGTTTTGGCAGATGAGGATAAGTGTTTGAAAACTTTTATTACACAATCTTAAGGATCAAATGATGATTTAATACAGTAAAGTATGCTGTGTACATCCCCTGTATGAGAGGACAGTTGGCTGGAAGCAATTATTAGTTCTCATTTTCCTTTAACTTGCAAACAGGTTAATTTCCTTCACAAAGAAGATGAACATTTTCAACTGCTGCTTTTGATGTGTTTCTCACAAATTCCTAATGCTGTTTTGTTGCTGCTTTGGAAATCATCAGTCAGAAGATGGACTATTTTCCTTTCACCCAAGTAGTGATGAAGAGTTTTAGAAATGATTAGATAATTTGATATTGTCGTGGTTGTAGAGAAGCCAGCAAGAAAAGCATTCAGTTAACAGTCTTTAATGGTTCTACCAGTGGAAGAGAGGAGAAAAGTGTTCTGGTGAGACGGTTCATTTTTATAGTAGATGAAAAGCCACACTTAATTTGCAGTCACAACTAAAAAAAATCAGTGACTGGCTAGGATCACAGATGTTTTTCCTGCTTCTCCAGATGCCACCATCTTATTTTTTGTATTTGCATATTTTAATATATATATGTATATGTATACCATGGGTTTTCTGGTTTTTGAAATGCTGGCTTTATTTTCACCATCTGCTTCATTTGTTGCTTTATTACATGACTGCAACAGTCATAGAAGGATTGCAGGTTATGCAAAAGGAGTTTCCTAGTTGTATCCAGAAGACTGTCAATGTAAAGCAGCAAATGAAGTAGATAGTGAAAATAAAGCTGGCATTTCAAATATACAGCATGTATATATCCATATTTATATACACACACACACCATCCTTCATACCATACCTACAATCCTTCTATGACTATTGCAGTCACGTATGGTGGCTATTGCTTTCCGCTGATCCATGTAAAATCTCCCTTCATTCCTTCTACACTTTTTAGAAAATCCATGAAAATAGAGGGATTTAAAATGATCCCAGAAAGACATTGCAAGCCATCTTTTTGCATGGTGGCAGTTGGTGTCTTTATGTAAAGCTTGTGAAATAGTGATGAATTTTTTGGTTTCCAAGGTGTGGCATAAATGCACTCAGTTGCTGCTGGAGGTCAGGCAGGCTATATTTCATCTCAAACAACATGATGATTTGGGGAAAATAATACCTTATAGCAAAGACAGCTCAAGTCCAGCCATTCAGAAAAATCCTTGAGAACTGAGCACTCCACAATCCTCTCTCCATTTCTTTGCTTCATGTTGTTCAGATTATTTGATGTTCTAGCAGTGGTTTCACTGATGTTTTGAGGAAGTTGGAATGATGCAGCACAGGAGCTCAGAGTTTGTAGAATTTCCATCCCTGAAGACTTTCAAAACTCAGTTGGACAAAGCCTTGAGCAACCTGTTTGGAGTTAGCCCTGCTTTGAGCAGGTGGTTGGGCTAAAGATCTTGAGAAGTCCTTCTTTTCTAAAGCTTTGTAGAGTTCTATACCTCTCTGGTCTGTTTTTTTTTTTTTTTTTTTTTTTTTTCCAGAGAGTTGTTTCTTCCACTCGCTCTGAAATGCTCACACCGTCTTTACCTCTTTACTGCAGTATCTTCAAATCTTCAACCTTGAGCATCTTTCCTTTGGCAGAATCACCGTATGGATAAACTCCTCCCGTTACAGTTTTCATTGTGGTCTAGAGCACACTATACCACATAACCGTGTCTTTCCATCACAGGAAATGTCATTCTGTATTTATAGGCTGCTAAGTTAGAGAAGTAATTCAAGGGAGCTCAGAGGAAGACTTGGAAATGTGCAAGGTCCTACCAAGACTAGCTGGCTTGTTTCAGCATCTTGAAATTCAACTTCGTGCTGGTTGTTTGTAATTGAACCTACTGCTGCCCAAAAAAGATGTCTGTGTTTAAATGTTCTCCCTTGCACAGAGTGTTTAAGATTTTATTACAGTCACTAGCCACCTAGTGACTATAGGAGCAGGAGAGGGAGACATCCCTAAAACAGCAAGGCTCCCCTGGCTGTGGTTACAAGAGCTCCATTGACACAGTGGGAGGATGGATACCCAGCACACATGGAGAAACCTCCATTTAGATCTTCTCAAGGCTATGCTTGTTGGAGTTAATTCCTGCTCATTTGTGCTATATCCTTCTGAAAATACATTTTAAACAGCTGCTCTGTGGTTCATTGTTATTCAACAAGGCCTTAAGGATGCTTCATTTTCTCTTTACTCATGTGCTTGTGAATTAATTAAATGGGGATGAGACCCTTAAGATGAATGAGAAGGAATCATAGATTTTTCAGACAAGCATTTGACACTGAACATCTGCCATAAAAGGAGGTGGGAGGGAGGAGAAGAAGGACATGATTTGAAAGTATGCTTGTTATCTTCAGTTACTGCTGTCTGCAATGGTCTGACCACAAGCAATGGTCTCTGATTTCAAGTGGGTTGATATCTGGCCAGCAGTTATGTGGAATACCACAGAACGAACCAAACCATCACTACTCAGAAATAGCAGAAGCAGTGTGGTGTTCCACAAAGTCAGATTTAGCAGAGTATGTGGAGCTGACTGGTACTTCTAGCTTTATATGGTATGAGAAAGTGTTTCTAAAATATGCTCCTCTCTTCTGGTATCAGTATCTCATATAGGATATTGGGAATCTGGTAAGATCTGCTACTGGAACAAGTTTTTCAAGTTTAGGATCCCAAATGTATCTTATCCTCTCTTAGCTCCTTCTTTTGAGTTAACCAGTGTTCAAAAACGTGTGAGCATTGTTTTGATATTCAAAATCTGTAATGACTGAATTGCATATCATTTTTTCCAAAACTTTAGATGGATTTGGTGACATTTTTTCATTATTCTTCCAGTACCCTCAAATGTTTACAGAGCATTGTCAATCAGAGAGCTTAGCTGGAAGTTACTTGTCCCTTGTTACTTGTGATACAACTACTTAAATGTGGAGGCAGGAAGAAGTCTGTTGATTGAACTCCTTGACTTCCTCAATATTTTCTTGTCTCTCTCATGTCTAGACTACTGCTAGATAATTCTTTTACATTTTTGGAATTTAAACAATCGCATCTGAAGTCTGTCTTGAATTTGCAAATACAGCCTCTCCATTATGTGTATGATTAATCAATTTGTCATTCTTCTTACTGATAGCTATCAGAAAAAACTATTTGTCCTCTTCTGAGGCCAGATTTATGGTGACCTCACCCGGATCTCAGCAGTCATTGGTCTGATCTGTTATTACAGCTGGATGGGAATTATTTGAGGGAATAGAATGATGGAAAGATTTGAGCTTGGACTGGATGAATTCTAGAGGTCCCTTCCAATCTTTGCTCAAAGCAGGGCTCACTGCAGACTAGATCAGATCTCTGTGGTTCTCTCTCTTTCATGTTTTTAGGGGAACAGATTTGTTTCCTTCTGATGTGGAAAGAAATTTGGAATTTTCCAGTGTGGAGCATTTGTTTTCTTCAATGTGCTTCCCTCCATGCAATGTACAAGTGTATTTTTCATAAACCAACAGTTGCCTGGTTTTGGCCAGTCTTATCCATTCCTACATTCTGAGATATTGATTAGTCACTTGCCTTTCTGATCCTTGGTCTGCTTCCTAAATTATGGACTTGTTAAGCAATATTCCATTCATAATTTTCCATTGATTTTAATATATTTGCAGATAAACTCTGGAGGAAATGTTAAGATTTTCCAATGAGTTAAACAGGAAAATAAAATATCTTGGGGTTTAGGTCAGGTATGTGCCAATCAGTGCTTTCTGGGACATCTGTGGAGCTCATGGATATCATGTCACATGGCCATTCCTATCTGATCTCATGTCTTCAGGCAATTTCTGTTCAGGCATTGTATTTTCTTACATGGTTCAGATGTTGTGTCATGGTCATATCATTCA
The DNA here is from genome assembly GCF_011077185.1 of Oxyura jamaicensis. NCBI lineage: Eukaryota > Metazoa > Chordata > Aves > Anseriformes > Anatidae > Oxyura > Oxyura jamaicensis. The sequence goes on along the minus strand of NC_048919.1, from coordinate 207,880 downwards.
GGGTGAACATAGCCTGGCTGGGAATCCTGGTTTAAAAAGGAGAATAGCTTCAAAAAGCAGCATCACAGTTGCTGGGAGTCTCTTTACAGAGAAGTTTTAAAATCCACTTATATGTTGGAGATTCTGTCCTTGCCAAAGATGTTCTTCTAACATGGAACCTTGCACAATCAAACTACGTGTCATCTTTCAATATGAAATACCACTAGTAAGTCAAAATAGTCCTAAGTAAAAACACTTTGAAATAAAAGATCTGTATCTTAATGGATTTTTAAAATTCTTTTTTCCAACGTCAAATAAAGAGTTCATGATTTTGAACATGATTATATGAACATGATTTTTATGATTATTATGCGAACATATGATTATTATGTGAACATTATTATGGACAATAGTTCGTTCATGATTTTAAACTCTTTAAAATAGTTCATTATTTTAAACAACAAATGGTTTCAGCGACTGCCCCTATTCATACCTATCAGCTCTGTGGTGAGGATGGGGGACAAACAGAGTTTCATGACTGTCACTTTTTGTAGTTGCACATTTTCCCAGGATGGTTTGTATATTGCCCTTCTAATCCCTTGATTCATGAGTGGTCTTCTGTCTCCATATTGAATTAGTCTCAGTCACCAGATGAGACCGGGACGTTAATATACCAGTTACTTCAAATCTGATATTGGGTTTCTCTGCTAGGATATCTGTGCAGGTAATGGAAGAATTTTGTCTCTTTTGTCTGTAAGACAAGTATTGGTATTACCTCATGGACAGCCAGGAGATCCAGTGAGGTGGATGAACACCTTATTTTGCCTTACTTCCACCTACCCTCTCATAATCCTTCTCCTGTGCAGGTTTTAAGGAAACTGCCTTCCTATATGCAGTATCTTCTGCAGCTCTCACACACTCATTGGCCAGAGCATGTAGTGCTGGGCGCATGGAGCGCTGCACCTGTGATGACTCCCCAGACCTGGAGAACCGCAAGGCCTGGCAATGGGGTGTTTGTGGAGACAACCTCAAATACAGCACAAAGTTCCTGAAAAAATTCCTGGGTCAGAAGAGGATTGGCAAAGACCTACGGGCCAAGGTGGACATCCACAACACCAATGTTGGCATCAAGGTGAGGAGTTGAAGCAGCAGACCAAAAGAGAAGTTAGGGTTCAGTGCAAGTCTTCCAACTCATCCTCAGCTAAGGGTGTTTGTGAGAGGAGTATTCACTGCCCCTAGTCATAAACCAAACCCCTGTTTACCTGTGTGTTTTGGCTCTTAGTTTTGTAGAGAGATCTGTCTGGAAAGTCTCCTGGACGCTGATATGAGGAGGTAGATGTTTGGAATAGGAGAGTAGCAAGCTATACCCTCTACCGATATCAAAGGCTGAGTGGTAGTAATATTCAGTACAGTAACAGCTGTGAAACTCACTGGCTGAATTACTGTGTTGGTTATGCAATGGCTAGAGGGAGGTTTGACAACAGCTAGAGCTTCAGCGCTGGTATGAAGTATGAAGCAGATCAAGGGTTGATACTCTTGAGATCATTTATGAGTCCAGAGGAGATTTGCTATGTGATTTTCTATGGACCTAGTCATGTTACAGTTTTGGGTTAGGGAGGCCATTAGATCAAGCATTTTGGCTTGTATATTACAGGCTACTGACTTACCATTATTTCTATTTATTGAGTCCAATTACTTGTTTGATTAGAGCACTGTCTTGATTTGAATATGCTAAGAGCGTGAATCGACCATGCTGGAGATACACAGTTTCATGGTTGACTACTCCTGCTGTTCCAAACATATGCTTAGTAAGAATTTGACTAGCCTCAACATTCAGACATTTATAATCATTCAGGCTTTAACTTTCTGACCAACTCTGTAGATAATCCTCTATTTTTTATTTTTCTTTCTGTAAAATAGGAATAATGCCAATAAAACTGAAGTACTCTCAGGTTGTCTGCAACTGAGGTATAATCTCTACCCAGAACCAGGCTCGTGGGCCTGAAAGATAATGATTACTGCTTCTCTTCCTCATCAGGCTGTGAAAAATGGTCTCAAAACCACATGCAAGTGCCATGGCGTCTCTGGTTCATGTGCTGTCCGGACATGTTGGAAGCAGCTTTCGCCTTTCCATGAGGTTGGACGGCTGCTCAAGTTGCGCTACGATGATGCTGTCAAGGTCTTCAGCACCACCAATGATGCTGTGGGCCACTCAGAGCTGGCCAGCCCACAGAGACACAGCCATTCCACCAAACACCCTGCTTTGCCCCGTGCCACTGACCTGGTGTATGTGGAAGACTCACCCAGTTTCTGCCGGCCCAGCAAATACTCTCTGGGAACTGCTGGAAGGACCTGCTCTCGCGAGGGCAACTGTGACAGCATGTGCTGTGGACGAGGCTATAACACTCAGAGCCGGTTGGTTACCTTCTCTTGCCACTGTCAGGTGCAGTGGTGTTGCTATGTTGAGTGCCAACAGTGCATGCAGGAAGAGGTGGTCTACAGCTGCAAACAGTAAAATCAGCTCTAGAGGGTCCAAACAAGTCCTAGACTACAAGAAAGAAGTATGGAGAGTGGGACATAATTCTCTACTGTGGGGTAAGGGAAAAAGCAAGCACCAAAAATGTCTAGTGCTTCTGTTATCTCAGTGCTGAGATCCCCAAATCTGGGGACAGCCCCTGTATGAGGGGTGAAAACCAGAAGTTTTGCCAGGTAACAGATCAGGAAGGAGGGAGAGAGAGAGGTAGTAATAAGGGGACAGCAGAACCACTGAGACAGTCAAAATCTCTCTCTTGAGCTTGTACTCACAATTGCAGGAATATTTCCCCACCACCACCCCTCACTTGCACAAATGTAAATGCATTGGGGTGGTCACACTGAAATAATGAGGGCTTGCGCCCTGTTTCCTGGAGACAAGAGAAGAAAGGGACTGGAGAGGCAACTAAGCAGAGACTGGATTCTGATGCAGCAGAAACAGGCATGTTCCTGCAGCAAGGCAAAATGACTCTGGGAGCAGGGGATTTTAAGTTATGTTCTCTGGAAGCTGGTTGAATCTTTCCTGCTTTGAAATCAAACACACACTGTTGAGTAGCTTCATTTCGATGCAAGAATTGTGCCTCAGAAATACCACTTTACAAACAAATGGAGCTCATGTCCATTATAGGTACACCGTGGGCATTAGACTTCAAGCACATTGTAACCATGTTTTAACCTTGCTGTACACACGAAACTTGGAACTATATCTGATAAAGTGCATGTATCGCAAGAACTCAGCTGAGGTCTGTGAAGTAATAATCCTTTGCAGCATACTGCCTCGCAGGAGGTTGTTTTGTGGTGGTGGATCCAGGGTGATGGTGCTAATTACGCATCTATTTTGTTTTTGTTGCTGTTGTTGTTTTTCCCAATCAAATTTTCATTGCTTCTTTTGTCTTATATATAAGACTTTGCCCTGGTGCCCAGTGTGCATCATATCCCACAATTCTGTCCTGTGAAAATGAGAATTAAAATTTCTGAAAGGGAATTAAGAACTACAGTAACTGAAGCATTTTAAAAATTTGCAAGTCATGAATGATAATCTCTGCACTGAGAAGCTAGATACATTTAGACAATAGAGGCATCTAGCATGAGAGAAGGTGACCTGGGAGAAGAGCACTGTACAGAGAAACACAGAACCACAGACTGGTTAAGCTTGGAAGAGACAACAGTTGCGGCTGTCTCAGCCTTTCCAGAGGAGAAGATGCTCCAGTCCCTGGAGAGATGCTCCAGTCCCTTCATCATCTTTGTGGCCATCTTTGCTGGACTGTCTCCAATATGCCCATGTCTCGCTTGTACTGAGTAGTCCAGAATGGGACATGGTGCTCCAGGTGTGGCCTCACCAGTGCTAGGATCACCTCTCTCAACCTGATGGAAATACTTCACCTAATGCAGCCTAATGTTAGCCTTCTTTGTGGCAAGGGCACACTGGCTACTCATGTAAGCTTATTACAGAGTTGTCATACCTTGGCATCGAGTCATGTTTTTCTAGTTAACTTTAAGTTGAACACAATGGAAGCAGCCTGTTTTGTGTCTTTGTTTGTGTCTTAAAATGCAGTCTTGGGAATGGCAGTGAGGCAGTCTCTGACCTGGCCTCCATGCACACGTAGTGGCGTGGAGCACAATCTGAGTCCTGAGTTTACAGTTAGTTAGAGGTTCCCAGTTTGTATGGTGAGCAGCTCTGGAGGGTCCCTGAGGAAAAAAAAGGTGCTGTATTTACTTATCTTTGGTAATGGTTATAAGTCAGTGAGCAGGATGCTGCTGTGGAGATTGGATAATGCTAAAAAGAGTATTTAAATACTCATCTTCAGATCAAAATTCACAGGCAATATAATGGATGAAGATGCCGGTTTAGGTTGTTTAGACCAACAGAGCTGAACTGGGCAGGGTTTCAATGGGGTTCAGTTCTCCTAAAAAGCAGTGAGATCTCACCTGTGTGCTCCAGTTCTTGAGTGTGCTCCAGCTCTTGAGCGTTCATTTACACACGCTTTGAATAATTACTTTGCAGTGGTAAGTGTGTACTCACATTATCTTGATGTTGTTGCTCTTTGGTTTTTACAACTATTCTTGATTTCTGCTTTATAAAAGGATGGGAGAGAACTGGCTCAGAGCAGATCTAGCCATTAACTAACTGTTTAGAGGCCATTAACACCTTCCCTTTGGCTATCTACAGGTCTCTTAATGGGCTTATTACTTTTTATCCCTTGTTCTGGCTTAAGTTGACTTGAACTGAATTGAAGTGTTTATGACAGACATAATGCTGCAAATTAGGTTAATTGGCCTTTTTAAATACCCCAGAAATTAATATTGAGCAGACCATTATTTACACGCTGCTTTAAATCTTTTTGGAGTTGAAATCTTCCCACGAGTCTCAATGTTCTTAATGAAAAAGTATCCCAGTGAACTGAAATTGTTAGGAACAGGAATCATAGGTGAAGGGACAAAGGAACTAGCTCTCATCTGTACTATTTATCCCTGGCAGCTTGCTCTATTGACCTCCTGGTTTGCACGGCATCTGAGGGCAAGGGAGTACCCTGTCACTTGAGGGTTATTTGCCAATGTTATATTGACATATTTACTATGCCATTACATGAAGCATTCTCATTTAAACAGGGACTGGGACCTGGGCAGAGGAGGGAAGCACAGCTGGATATCAAAGAATGATATGGAACTGTTAGTGGATAAGGACTTATTAGTGTTAGGTCAGAGGTTGGACTAGGTGATCTTGGAGGTCTCTTCCAACCTAGATGATTCTGTGACTCTGTGGTTTTGTGATCCACCACTCTGTCCTTTTGCCTTAAAAAATTACATTTCTTAGTTGCCCACTGGCCAGTAAATTCTGGGCATGCACTCTCTACATTGAGATCTCATAATCTGAGGGCAGGTAGGATGCTCGTAGGTGGTGGAAAGTGTTATTGATGAACTCATTCCTTTTTATTCTCTCTTTGGGCTAATGCTGACAAAGTGAACTAAGGGGATTCCACTAAACACATTATATAGATTGGGATTCACACATTATGCAAGTCCTGTCTGCCTGATCAGCACAGTCACTGCAGGCAAGAGCTCAGGATGGAAGTGGTTTTCTATGACAGTACATTCTGTGTCCAGCTTTGCCATGAAATTTTTTGAATTAAAATATCCACTTATTTAATCCAGTAATGTTATCTGAGTCAGTGTTACCTGCTGACAGATGGATTTCAGGAAGGGGTTATGAATCTGCTCTCTCATTTAGGAAAAGAGTAGGCTTTTTATGTCTCAAGGAGTGCTAGGTCTTCACTTTAGAGCGTTGTGTTTAGTGAGCTCTAGGTGACCCTGCTGAGCAGCATTGTGATTGACCCTTGCAGTAGGAACTGTCAAGCTGCGCACTGGGAGCTATGGTCTATGAAACTCTGATACATTCCTGCCCTGAAAAACCAGCATGGACCTCCTGGAGAAGATCTACAATTCATCTCATGTATAACTGAAAGTCTGCTTTCTCCCCTCCCCAGTTACTCCAGTTGCAGAGTAGAAGTTGAAAGTTGGTTGAGGTGGCTGATGAGCTACAGGCTAGATGGGAGCCTTGCTGGACCTGGCTGGTGTTAGTAGGACCCTCGGGGTCCTCCTCAGTTACCTGCAGAATGAGCTCATTTCAAAGTGAAGCTTTTTGCCTTGCTCAGACTTGCTTTTCTTTACTATTCCTGAAACAAACAAACAAACAAACAAAATAAACGCACTGTATGTAAGTCTGTTGGTCTTCTCGAATGACCTGGTTCTGCAAAGCTTGCAGTGAGCATGGAAGGAACCACTTTTTACTTTCCCGGCAAGAGCATTTTAAATTGGTAGGCTTCTTTCACTCATCCTAAAGGCAAGTCTGGCTTTCACACAGTCAAAAGTGTTATTTTAGTAATATCATTTTTCTGTCTCCTAAGTATAATGCTTCAAGCAGGGGGTGAGTGCATTTCAGAGGCATGTTAGGTGTTTTGCACAACAGGCTAAAAAACAAGACCAGAAAGATGGTAAGATGATTATTTAGGCAGAGAGGAATATGGTCAGACTGGTAGAACTTGCAGCTTAGGTTATTTGTATATTTTGTGGCTGAAACACTGATGTCAGTGGGAAACAGAGGATAGATTTGTGGCAAAAGGACTAGATGCCTGCATTTTGGCAACTAGATCAAGCCCCCTCAATATGGATATTCTGGGCTCAGTTGGACCTCTGATGCTCTTTCATGCAAAGAGAATATATTCAAGGCAGGATGAATCCTTAGTAGAAAATATCTTTATTATTATTATTATTATTATTATTATTCATGTATAGCTCCTGTCATATGGACATTCATGCTTTTTGACCCTATTGTAACTGGCAAACTGGCATCAGTGTTTTTGTCTAGTCTTGCTGCCAGGGATTATGAGATGGCATTGCTCTTTGTTTTGTGTATTGGGTTAACACAGTCTCATGGGAATCTCACATAAACTTTGTAGTGTTAGAATCAAAGAATAATGTAAATAAAGTAAATTGAAAGGTAAGGTTGTGCCTGGAAGCCCTGACAGCACAGGCAAAATGTTGATTAAGAGCTGGACAAAAGATACTTGAGAGGAAAATTAAGTACTGGTTTCTCATCCACCGGACTGGACTTCTGTGTCTGCAGCTCTATATCCTGCAATGCTTGTTAAAATGGCAAAGATGGGAAAGACCTGAGGAAGAGATGGTTCATTCTGTGGTATGACTGGTTTGAACTTGGGCTCAGGGGGATACAGAAGATTGGCATCTGGCTGAATTAAGTTTCGGTTGTTAACTGAGCTGTCAAGCCAAGTCTGGACAAGGAAGTCTGATATCCTCCTGGCTTTGCTCTGCAAGCTCAGCCCAAAACCTATTTCAACCTTTCCCTGTCACAGTTAAAAGTCTTTCTGGTCAGCCCCTGCCAACCAGAATAGACAGCCTTTCAAGGTTTGGAAACCATATGATGAGTACGGATGGGGAAATAAATAATTATTGGAAATGCTACATGAGGCCTGGGGAAAGGACTTAAGCATATTTTGTGTTTAAGGCAATGTTGATATCCCTCCTTTTGGTATCCTTGAATCCTAAGAGTGAGGAATTTTGCCTGAGGCAGATAGCTGTTTTTTCCTTTTTCTCCCGGACCCAGATGAAATAGGTTAAATAAAAAAAAAAAAAAAATTTTATTTCTCCATTGTTATCTGTAACTTTTTTACTGCCTAAACTTGAGATATATTGGGTTGATGTTCAGAGATATGCTTTAGTTCAATTAACACCAGTGAGAGGCTTTGTGTTGCCAGGGAGCAAAACATGGGTCTGTTTGGCATTCAGTATTCTTAGGTTTGAACTGTATTTTCTTAAAGAATCAAGACCAAGCAACATCATCTTGAGCAATGCTCTTCTGCCATCTCCTGGAGATCTGAGATGTAAAGAGCTGGGCCTCCATTTGATGTGTGTGTGAATTTTTTAATTATGCTGTGCACCTTATGGTGTACTACAGATCCAGCAGATGTGCTGCCTCTTCTGTTATATGTGCAAAGAAGTTCCTGAAATGACAAGCTGGAGATACAAAGGGTTCTTATTTACATCAAAGTCTTTTTAGCAGCGTAGGTGAATGTATGCCATGACTATAAAGCAATTATTTTCCAAGCACAAATGTACCTTAGTATGGCTACTGACACTAAAAATCTGAGCTGCACATGCTTTCCAGTATAGTTTTTTTTTTTGTTTGTTTGTTTTTTTGTTTTTTTTTTTGTGGTGCTGGGTTTGGTAGTATTGTGTCCAGCATGCTTAGTGAAGGAGGGAGATAATAATCAGAAAAGGTTTAGCGAGGTGTATGTAAGTTCTGGTGTGAATTTACCCCACTGTCCCCAAGGTAAGAACTGACCCTGCCTTGGAAAGAAATCACATATCTGGAGAAGGGCCAAAAATGATTAGACACTGATAATTCATTGAGCATCCATGCAACACTGTTGCTGTGATGGAAGGGCAGCACAATGATAGTTTTGAGGGTGCCTTATTAGATCAATAAAAATAATGACACAAGCCAAGAAACATTAATGAACAGGGTAACAAACCCCACTCATGCAATAACCACTTCTGTGCCCTTGGGCACCATGTGTAAGACTGGAAGGCCAATTTGCAACAATATAATGTCATGTGAAAAAAGACAAACAATAAAAGGCAGTGCTTTAAGGGAAACAAAACATTTGACTACCTCAAGATGTACAACTTTTGTGACAAGAAGTATGGATGTTATTTATATTTCTTTTGTATCTTCTAGAAAGAAAATGGTGCTGTGGGTTTTAAGTTGTGTTACGGTCCTACTTGTACCTTGTCCTAGTTTTTATATAATCCATAACTAATTTCCTTTTGATTATAAAATGCATATTTGTGTAGCTGGCTGTGTTGTCCAGTACTGCACTAGTGTCTGCTCTGCTGATGTCAATAAATACCAGTTGATTTCTAAAAGTGTACATTATTTTCAAGGAAAATCACTGGGAAATACCTTTGAATAACTCCATTCCTCCACTGGCACATTGACTTTATTCCTTTAGTTCTCCTTTACCTGTACCCTCTCCAGAACCTACCTGGAAATGTCCATTTCTGCCAATCCAACACTAAGGGCTACTAGGCATGCTGAGTTCAGGGATGTTTGTGTTAAAGAGATGTGGCTCTAGTGAGACAAATCCTGCCATAATTATGGCTGGTGCATTTCCATAAGCAGCAAAACTGTTGCTCAGTTCTGCCCTGGTGCCCCTGGTGCTTCCTTGTAAGCTGTTTGCATGTGACTGGGCAACTGGACTGATGCAAATGTTGCTCAGCCTGGAAGATTATGGGTAGCCTTTGTTCCTCATACTCTCCCTGGGGCAGTTGTCTGAGGGAAGCCTGTGGACGTGTAGAGGAACACCAGATCATACCTTCTGCAGGGAGGGATGACACCAGACCAGGGGCTATTCTTGCCATTCAGCTTGGGCACATGGGAGCTTCTGGCACCAGTATTCCTGAGCAATGGCTGAGTGGGTTAACCAGATGATCCCAAATAGCTTCCCCAGACTTTGGTCTGGCACCAGGCCACCAGAGCATGGAGTCACCTCATTACATCATGGTGCTCAACAGTGACCACGCAAGACCAGAGGAAGGGCCATGGCCACAGGATGCATCTGATGCATGTGCCAAGCTAAGCCCTACAGGCAGCATGGATAGCTGTTGTGTCCAAGGCTCGACACAATCTATAGCCAATGTATGTAACTGCCTGGGCACAGCACGGCCCAGAGCTGCCAGTCATGGGCCACAGCTGAGCCACTTCATGCTGTGCTTTGCTTGCTTGTTGGGATCTTTTTGCCCCATCCTTCCCCCACCAGCTCACTTGTCAGCTGCTGCACATAACTTCTGAGTTTCAATTCTGGCCTGTTAGAAAGAAGGATGGTGTTGCGCAGCCCTAAAGTTCTACACAGAGTTTTCCAGCTCCTTGGTACATAGTGAGCTGAAAGTGTGCCAGAAATACTCTACAGAGTAGCTGGGTTCTCCTATGTAAAGCATGCCAGCACATTGGGGAAGATAAATAATTCAAGACACTCATGGGTCCTCTCCCAGCCTTTTGCTCGCCTCTGGATGTTCCTGTTGTCTCCTAAGGCCTGCCATAGGCATGGGTTCACCAAAGTCGTGAAGTCCACATGAAAAGCAATACTTCTATGTGGACAGGCTTCATAAGGTCAGTGACATTTTCTGGAGGACTCGATGAGACAAAGAGTAGCAGATCAAGCACAGGCCCCAGGCTAGGAATGTCTGTCTGCCACAAGCACCAGCATGGCTCATGGCATTGACCAGCCTGTTTTCCCCAGGAATTCCCCCCTGCCAATCACTGGAAGTTTGGGGAGAGCCACGCAGTGCTCCCATAGCAGCCTCTGGCTTCTTCACTGATGGCAACATGTGGCTTCTTGGGGAGATGCCTGGCAGCCTTTCTTATGGCTGGTTTTGCATCCCCATTTTAACCTATTTAATACTTCCCCCGCCCCACTGAGGCAGTGATATCTACTTAACCTTCTTCTCAGTGGAGGAGGTGCTGATCTTGGGGATTTCTGGGGTAGTCTGTGTCAATGTGTGTTAAGAGCTCCTTCCTAGCTTGTCTCTGCTGTCATATGAACTGCAGTGGCTACCATGCTCTTACTAGATGCTCAGCAACACAGCACAGACACAACAAGAAATTAACTTTCAGGCAGAAGAGGAAAAGATGCTGAGGGGAAGCACGCTTGACCTTGTGCTGTTTTGAATCATATGCAGCATGAATCTCTCCCAGAATATGGCCTTAAGCATAAGTATCTTAACAGGACAGTTGTGCCTGTCAGCATTTTCATGGCACCAAAAGGCAGCAAGGTCCGAGGCCAGGGACTAAATGGACACTTCAAATTTTGCTGTGGGAGGAAATGGCTCTGGAAGAGAAGGAGCACTTGTGGAGAACAAGTGAGATGACATGGTCTCTCAGCAGTGCCAGGCAGCACAGAGTCTGGTCACATGCAGGGCAAGGCAAGCCCTGAGCAGGCAGGTCATCTTCCTTGGATCGTCTGTTCCTGTGCCCTGTTAGCTGGGCTAATCGTGATGTGAGGTCTTTGTTTTCTCAGTCTTATCAGGCATACATACAGCGGAGGGGTTGTGCATGTGCCACACTGGGTGGGTGCAATGAAACCTCCTTGTGCTGCTTGTTCCTGTCACAGTGGGATTAAAGTGTCATGGGAAAGAGCTTCTGGCAAACGAGGCAAGTAGGATGCCTGCTTGTTTGTGCAGCCATGCTGAAAATCCCCCACCTTGCTGGATGGAGAAAAGCTGGACCATAACGGCCAGGCAGGACTCCTGCTTTTTGGAGGTGTGCTGTGTTTGGGGCAGACATGCTGCCACAGGTCTCGGCCTGCCCTGCCATCTCTCCCAGGTAGCAGAGACCTTCAGCAAACCCTTTAGAGGCACAGCTCTCACTAGGCAAGAGAGCAGCAGGGGCTGCAGGCACAAACAGCATGGGCTAGTATGCAAGTCACATCTTAGATATAGATAATGACAGAAATACCTCTTCTTCATTGATTAGTGTCTTCTAGGTCAGATTGGCTCTCTCTGTAGTGTCATGGACAGTCAATGCCCCATTGCTTTGGGGGAGCAAGCAGCTCAGTGTCAGCAATTAATAAATAGCACAGATCAGGTTCCTGTTTCATGTCAAGGGGATTACCAGCGCTGGATGATTCTGTCAATTCCCAGTCAAGATGTTTTCCCTCTCATCCACAACTGCATCTAAACAACTGTGCAAAGCAAACATTCAGTGACAGCTGCAAAGTGTGAGCTGCGTGTACTTAGCACAGATTTGCTAGTGTTCACATTATCATTCCGCATGCTGAAATATGATGATGCTGTAGGTTCTTCATGGTAGTGCTCTAACATGGGGCAATGCAAGCAACCCTGTAGCTGGAGGTCAGACTAGTTACAACCACACAGAGAACCATTGCTGCCCTGTACTACTTTTACAAAACCTCTTTTTGTGCTCTGGTTTCTGTAATGGCAAAGAACTTCCCCCCCAGTACTCAAGACGTTCTTGAGTGTATGTTTGTACTTGCTTCAGATTCTAGATTTATAAGGCTGAATGCTTCAGGGACTTCAAACCAAACTTTTGAGAGCTGAAAGCTTGAGCTGTAAATCTGAGTTAGTGAAAAGAAACAGACACCTCCTGGATAAGTCCATCTATAGTAAAAAAATTAAGGCAAATGAACTCCTGTGGCTTTTTCCAAGCTTATGCTAGGTGTAAGTCGTGTAACTGTGCCTGGGATGGTACTTTCTGTGGTCTGTGATGTGTTTGCCAGTGCCTTTCTTCTGAAGTTGTCTCAAAGATTTTGTGAAAACTTTCTGTCAGGACTTGTTTTTGAAATGGAAAAGTCATGATACCTTTTGCAGGCTTTTCTGGACCTAGTACAAGTTTCTTAGTTCCACGCACCCCCATTGTCCAAAGGCTTCCATCAGAAACCTGAATTGACAGTGTTGGATAATATTTCCATCAGCTCATAGAGAAACTACCTATTCCTATCAGCATTTAATGTTTTACAGCACATTTTAAATGTTAGAGCCTTTAGATAAGACATTTTGGCAGCCAACCTTGATAGAAACTACCCGTCAAAATAAACAGTTCTGAAACCTATGCATTCATTTCAGCTGTGGATAGAGGCAGATGTCACTTGTTTTCTGTGTCTATTGATATTCCTCATTTCCCATCAAGGTGCATGGTTTTCCCCTGAACTTACATTTCTCTTACATTTCTCAAAACATTGTCACAAAAGTTTTTCAGAGCATTTTGGAGTCTTCTCCTTTTTGTTTTAGTAGAATATCAGGTTTGAAAATTTTGATGCCTCATTTCTCTCGGATATTGAGGATATTGACAATATCTGTTGGTAAAACATTTTGGATGAAGAAATAACCCCTAAGACTACATGGGAAAGGTCCCTTTCAAAGTTGTAACTGCTCAGCTGCTAGCCTTATTTTAGAGACCTTGCAGAACCAAGATTTACTACCTACAGCGACACCTTTAACTGAATGTACAATATGGCACTTAGACTGTCAGCTTTGCTCTGTTTGCTGCTAAGTTCTTTCCTATATCATTACGGGCAGCTGGGAATTGATCTTAGATATTAGATCCTAGGTCCATCACTGCATGTGTTGAGCTAGAAGACACTTTTACTTTAGTGCCAGGTGCAATATCATTTGTAGTGGCATGTGTGTTCTCATGTTTCTGTTGCTTTGCACCTCGATAGACCCCTGCTTATGTAGAGAAATTGTAGATATCTGTGCAAAACTCTGCTTAACAGTTTTGTTGCATTCCTCCCTCTCCCCCCCAAATCACTTCTACACCTCCAGCTACATATACTACTCTTGGGAGTTTTGCAAAGAGCAGTCTGACCCTGATAGGTCAAGTGACAAAGTTCTGTGTATGCATAGGATGCAGAAGCTAACCAAGAAAACACCTTGTGCTGCTGAAACATCTCCAGAAGGAGGTTTTCATGGATTCAGCTCTTACACATTAAATTAGCTATTCTTCTGACTCACACGTTGGCCCTTGGAGGAGCCCTTGGAGTTCTGCTGTGATACTGCTGTACAGATATAAATCCATGGCCTGTAGTTGCCTTGATACCACCTTCTTGACTGCCACTTGAGCTGATTTTCTGGCTTTGCTCCAATGTCCCTTACCTTTGCTTTTTATTGTTTGTGTTCCCTCCCTCATCCTTAATTCAACCCAGATTCTTTATTGTTCCCTTACTGCTCTGGCCCAAACCCACCTTCATCTTCCATTTCTCCATCCCCTCTTGCTTTTAGTAGGAAAGTTATTCATGGCATTGCACTGCCCCAGGCAAGCTCCAGTACAAAAATACCTAGAGAGCATGGAGGCATGGCTGGGGTTAGCAGGGTAAGCTGGGCCAAATCCAGATATACCTTGTAAGGCTGCTCAACCATGCAGATAAAGACATATTATATGATGAAAAGGAGAACAGTTGTTGGTCCCCCAGTTCCCTGTATTTATGCTCTGGTTTATGCTCCTCTGCAGGGCACTTCTGGGACTTGTGCTTGTCTTGAGAAAACCTGTCAGCAGGGTATAAGCTTCAGTACTCACATAGTCACTCCAATTCCCATCAGAAAGTCACCTGGTCTCTAAGAGCAGGAAGATATACAAAGATACCTGTTCATTTTGTGTTCCTCAGTTACAGCCCAAAATCTAAGCTTGTTTTGATTTTCCTCTCTCTCTCTATCAATATTGGAATAATTTCTCCTGGCATTTAATCCTTTTACTCCACAAATTCAGCATGTCTAGAGATGGGGAGAAGGAAATGGATGGAAGGATAAAGAGCAGGAAGAACAAGCCTGAAAAATTGGACATAAAAAACTGGCCATAAAAAACATCTATGGGCACAAGTGGCCCACAGAAGAGAATAAAACAAGAGATAAGTTTAGATAAGATGAAAAACCTTTCCACAGCTATATTTGCCAGCAGATGATTGCCTGTTTTCCTGGAGAAGCCCAGCATGGAAGTCAGAGAAATAATGATAAGCAGCTTGCTCTCATGCAGGTTGTGACTGCTGTGTCACTAACTTGGGAGTGGGGGAGAATGATCCCTTCCCTGCTATCCAAAACCACCCTGAGGTCACCTGAAACCAGCACATTTTTATTAAAAAATCTCCTTAAACATGTTTTCCCCTCCTCTTTGCTAAGCTGCTCTCGGCTCGCCCTGTGTGCCCAGAGGCTCTGAGAGCCACAGCCTGCGCAGGTGTTGTGGAGGACAGAGGGCTCTTCTCCCACCCTGGCTTTGGAAAAGATGAGGGAATTGCTGAAGGGGAAGGATGACACACATCAGGAACCAGAGCTGCCAATGTTAGGCTCACATTTCCTTCTGCTCAGGCTGTGGAAAGAGATGGGTCAGGTTTGAACAGGAGGTTTAGTCTGTGGCTCATAGCCCAAGGTCATATGAGATTTCTGCAAGGCAGACAGTGGCATGTTGTATTAGGTTGTTTTTACAGCGATAACCCAACGCCCTCCCCAACCCCCAGCCCCCAGCATCCAAGCATAGGTTTTCAGGGGCACAGAGCAGCATGGCCAGCCTCTCCTCTGCCTCATGGCACAGGAGTCCAGTGTCATCTTCGTAACTCCAGTGTTGATATGTCTGTGACCATGGCCCCCTATTCCCACCCCCCAACTATTACTTTTTTGGGCAGCACTGTACAAAGATGCCTGGGCTGAAAATAAGCTTCCAGCTGTTACCAAAGAGCAAATATTAATTCTCAATAGCATTAGTAAACAAGGGCATGCACATAGAATCCTCCTCAGCTTTCCTGTAGACCCCCATTAGGCACTGGAAGGCTGCCATAAGGTCTCCCCAGAATCTTCTCTTCTCCAGGCTGAACAGCCCCAGCTCCCTCAGCCTGTCCTTGTAGGAGAGGTGCTTCAGCCCCTTGAACATCTTTGTGGCCCTCCTCTGGACTCATTCTAGTACTTCCATGTTCTGCTTGTGTTGAGGGCCCCAGAACTAAACACAAGGCTCCAGGTGGGGTCTGACGAGAGCAGAGCAGAAAGGGAGAATCACCACCCTCACCCTGCTACCCACGCTGCTTTTGGTGCAGCCCAGGATATGGTTGGCTTTCTGGGCTGTGAGCACATATTGCGGGCTCATGTTGAGCTTCTTGTCCACCAACACCCCCAGGTCCTTCTCCTCAGGACTGCTCTCAATCCATTCTCTGCCCAGCCTGTATTTGTGCTTGGGATTGCCCCAACCCAGATGCAGGACCTTGCAATTGGGGGAAGTTTTGGGAGCCACAGTATAAAAAGGACTGTGGGATATTTTGTCAGGAAGTGTAGTGACAGGACAAGGAATAATGGCTTCAAACTAAAAAAGGGTAGATTTAGATTAGATATAAGGAATAAATTCTTTACTGTTATGGTGGTGAGGCACTGGAACAGGTTGCCCAGAGAAGTTGTGGATGCCACATCCCTTGAAGTGTTCAAGGCCAAGCTTTGAGAAACCTGGTCTAGTGGAAGGTGTCCCTGTCCATGGCAGGGGAATTAGAACTAGATGATCTTTAAGGTCCCTTCCAACACAAACCATTCTATGATTCTGTGATTCCTGTGGGTCCCTTCCAATTTGGGATATTGTATGATTCTATGATTCTTGAGACAGAACATAGCCAGGACTGCTGAACCCAACTAACCAAAGGAATAGTCTGTGCCATACAACATCATGGTAGTCAATAAAAGCTGTGGGGAAAGAAAGAGGAAAGGGAGTAGGTTCAGAGTGATGTCACTTGTGCTCCCAAGAAAACGTTATGTGTGATGAGCCCTGCTTTCCTGGAAATGGCTGGATATCTGCTTGTTGATGGGAACTACTGAATGAATTCCACATTTTGCTTTTCTTTCACACAAAGTTTTTGCTTTACCTGTTAAATTCTTTTTATCTTAACCCACAAATATTCTCAGATTTTACCTTTCTGATTCTCTCCCAGGCAGTGAGTGAGTGAGCAGCTGTGGAGGGCTTAACTGCCCTACTGGGGTTAAACCACAACAATAACAAATCTTGGGTTACTGAAAAAGTTATGGGGAAGAGGGGAAACCTCCTGCTGATTTGTGGACTGGTTTCACTCATGCCCAGAAAATGATGGGAAAGCATACATGAAATCTAATGTAAATGTCTAGCTTCATCTTCATTGTCCATTGCCTGTTAGAATAAACAGACATCTGTTCTTGAAATTTTTTCCTTATACATCTGCCATTTAACTCTCTCTTTGATAAATTAAGTACTCTTTACTAGTTATGAAGGACACTTTCCACATCTAGAATCATTCATTTGATGCAGTGACAGAATATGTTCTATTTAAACATTCAAAATAATTACTGCCCATTCTAACTCAATGAAAATGGCACTGAAAAAGCAATTATAGGGGAATTATTCTCTAATAGGAATGGCCATAGAGGCATTTACTCCTGCAACAGTGATGTTCAAAACATAGTAGTGACATGACTAGTATAAATTATTATCAGTAAAAGCTGCAGGAGACCTAAATAATCTCACGTAATTGAAAACACAACCCGGGTGTAAGGAGTACTCTAGATCACATTGTAACAGCTTATTTGAATTGCATGGTTGGGACTCATCCACTTCACATTTTGAAAAAAAAGTACCTGTCCCTCTTTTTCCTTATATCAGTGATGTGGTCAAAGGAAGGGCATTCAGACCCTGAAACAGACTCTGAAACAGACCCTGAAAATGGCTGTGCTTTAACACCAGCTTGTGCTTTATCTCTGTTCCTGCTATTATCTTTGGGGACTGATCTGGTGTCCTCAAAGTAAGAGGCTCTGCAGCCCATCCCCAGTGCCCAGATCTACCTGGGAGTCCCCTGTCATCATGATGCTATTTCTTAGATCTCTGAGCAATCTGTTCTGCTTAGCCTCTTCTTCCCTAACTAACAATGTTCCTGTCAGCTTGGATTACAGCACTTTACTTTCTTTGTTTCAGCTTAAAATACTTGTGGTTTCATATTCTGTCAGAAGACATATATAAGAGGAGGACTTTGCTCAAAGTGCAGATGATGATGGAAAAGGAATGTGTTGCTACAAATTCCTGTAGAAGTCTTTATTGGATTCTTCAGGACTTATTGAAGGGCAAAAATATAGGGAGAGAGTAAACAGGATGGGGTAACAGAGTTCTCATAGGAGCTACATAATGTGGTAAAGATAAGATGAGCATTTAGCTTGAAAAAAAGATAACCATTTATACTTTGAAACGTAGGACTGATAGTTCCCAGGGTTGGTGACTCCAGTCCTTGTGGAAGAACTGCCTTTGTATAAACGTATCTCACTTTGTCTCAGGTACAGCAGAATTTTCACCCCATCTGCTTCCTTTACATGGCCTCTGCAGAGTGCCTTAATGGTTAGCCTCGGGCTGCTGGCATCCAGCACTCTTTGAGCTGTCAGACAGGTCATTCACATATTCTGCATGAGCTCCTTTTCCCCTAGTGATGTTAGTAGAACAGCTGGGATGGAGAGAAGATGACTGCTGCAAGATGACTCTTTAAGCAAACCTTCTCAACAAAGGGAGTAAGAGTAGAATGCCGTCAGCCAAGTCTGTAGTAAGTGTTGACACAGTGGGTATGCAGACATGGAAATTGCCATGCATCTGGCTGAAAAGGCAGGAAAAAGACATTGGACTTGAGATTTCATGATGCTGACTGTACTTCTCTGAGAAGAACAGTCATGTAGACATCTCTCGAAGACATCTGTCTATGTCTAAATGCAGATTAGCTGTGTTTATAACCAGGGTGTGTGATCTCAGAGACAGAAATTCGGTAGGTTGAACTACAGTGAAGTGCTGGACACTAGACATCCAGACAGTGAAATCAAACTACAGATGTTTAGTGTCTGCTTGAAGCTGTGGGCACATGCTGGGTTCACAATAATGTCCTTGTCCTACACATACAGACAATATGCTTTTCTTTTTCTTCAAATTTATGTGGGTTTTTAAACTATTGAGATCTAGATTCCCACAGGATAGTGAAGATGAGAGTGGTCTTGTTCAGAACTGAGTGAACTGTAACTGTAATCTCCTGTCTTTATTCTAGATGAGTTTTAGAAGCAAATGGAGCTATTGTCCAAACAAACTGCTAGGGTGGAAACTGCCAGCTCATGGAATCGGAATTATAGGAGCTGTAGGTCTTCAGTTACTGTTACAAAGAAAAGACAATGTAGGATTTTGGAGTCATTTTGTTCATTGCTGTCTGAAGGTAGGATCACTAGGCTATTCCTGACAGAGTTTTGTCGATATTGCATTTAAAAAATATCCAATGATGGAGCTTCAACAGTCATCTAGGTAATTTCTTTCATGGCTTCGCTATTCCTTCTGTTAGGGAAAGAAAAGAAAACACAAACCATTAACCAAACAGAAACATATATACACACACAAAACCCCACCAAAACTCTGAATGCTCAACTGAAGTTGTTTTTATGGATATTGATTCCTTCGCTTCTTATTGTGCTTGTGACAGAAGAAACATTCTTGTTAATGCATCACATCTACACATCTTTAGATACCTCAAGGGATGGTGACTCAACCACTCCCCTAGGCAGCCTGTTCCAATGCCTCACAATGCCTTTCAGTGAATATTTTTTTTCCTAACATCCAACCTAAACCTCCCCTGGCACAAACTGAGGCCATTTCCTCTTGTTCCTTTATTTGTTGCTTGGGAGAAGAGACTGACCCCCCCCTCGCAACAACCTCCTTTGAGGTAGTTGTAAGAGAAGATAAGGTCCCCTGTGAGTCTCCTTTTCTCTAGGCTAAGTAATGCCAGCTCCCTCAACCACTCATCATAAAACTTATTCTCTAGACCCTTCACTACCTTCATTACCCTTCTTTGGGCATGCTCCAGCACCTGTAGATTTAGAAAAAGTATTATTTATTCCAGTATCCTAATCGTTAACTAATGCACATTCTTATAACATCAGGACCAGGTCTGAACCTGAGGAATTGCCAGAAGTTTAATCTTCAAACTTCATACCGCTCCCTGGATACATCTTATTGTCATGGGACATAACATAGGTTTTTCTACTTCAGTGACTCAAGTGACTTCAGTGACTCAGAATATATGAACCCACTTAACTACCAGTCTTGTTATCCTCACAGTGGAGCTGAGTTGCTTTGGTATGATCTCTTCTTGAAAAATCCATGTCAGATGTGTCTTAATTTAATGTATTAATACCACAAAGCTAGGAGGCACTGCCAAGACAGAAGTAATGGTGATAACCTAGACTATGCCTCTCTGTCCCTGACAATGTGTAATAGAAATCAGATGTAATTCAGGAGTGTGGAATAGAAAGATGTGCATTTATGAACTTTCCACAGCACCTTCTGCTGTAGTTTGTATCCAGGAAACACTGGGGAGCAGAAAGGCTTATGAGTAGAGTCATCCACTGAGCAAATCTGAAACTTCATATGATGCAGCCATGAAAACCAGAAGTGAAATGTTCAGAGGGTGGGAACAGAGTGGGGAGACTGCACAAACCTAGACGGTTTGTTGTCATCAGGTTGCTCCAGTGCGGTAGTAGCTAGCGGTTAATGTTTGCCACCCATAATGGTGGGATTGAGGGTGTTAATTTCTGGTTAACAGATGGCTCTCAGATACAAAGAGAGGACTATGGCCTTGGAAGAAGATTCATGAGCTTGTCAGAAATTGCATAGATGGACCTTAATATTTTTAATCCAGTATGGCTGACCCTCTGGGCTGTAATTGCTCTTGTGTCTTGACCTTGGATAGAACCTAGACAGAAAACATTTTCAGTATTGCTCATCCAGTTGCTTTCTCCCGTAGAAATTATTTCATTTAAGGGAATTTATCTTTGTTGTAGCCTCTAGGAAGCTTTTGCACTGTAGAAAAAAATCCCACATGGACATGATAGCAATGGAACTATTCATTTCTCTTCTAAGCTCCTTCATCTCTTGATTTTTCTTTCTGATTTCTTCTTCCACAGTTAGGTTCTCAGTCACTAAGCATAAATGTCACACACTGGGTAAGCAGTGAAGCGCAGTTGTCTCCAAATTTACACCTGGAATTTCTGAGGTTATGTGTTAGTGTCTGGGTGGAGGTCAGGGGCTGTGAAGTTTAGTTAGGACTGTTGTCCTCTTAGTGCAAGAGCTGGTTTCCTGTGATACCAGATGGGGATCACTGGAAGGAAAGGATCAATGGAAGCTCTGAAGGGGCTATGTGAAGGACACAGTCATTCATCCCTCCTCCATTCCTTATTACACTAGATACCTAGGAATAGCCAAATTGAGTCAGGGGAGCAAGAACAGGTAGGGCAGGTCTGCTGTGCTTGTGGCTTTTTCATGTGCCTGCACCCAGGAGAATGAGAGGTATTGCATGCCCCTCCATCGTAAGCTGCTGCTAATGATTCCTTCTGCCCGGAGGACACAGTCGGGATCGATGGAGGGTCAGCCATTAGACATACATTTCCCAATGCCCAGCATAGCACACGGGGTCAGGGAGCTAATCATCACTCCTATCTTGCCTGCCTGGCTGCGGTGTCCAGCCTAGGGCAATTGGAGGTGCATTAAAGATTAAACAAGAGGTGGGGGGTCTAGTGAGTGTGTTGGAGTAATTCCAGGGTGGGTGGGCAGTGGATGGCCCAAGCAAGTGGATTTCTGCTGCAGCGGCCCCTACCTTAGATCTTTCAGCCGAACAACCTGGCGGCATCTCTGTTGAGACAAAGAATGCCTCTAGCTAAAATTCCACTATCTGACCTCAGAAGGGCTCCAGCTGTTTCTGCCACCAACATAGCAGCTAGGAGAAGAGTTTTAAAGTGGTTGGCCAAGCTGAAACAGAAGCCCATTTCTTAAGAAGGCTGGGCACAGAGCCTTCCTCTTCCCTTCTCACCATTTTCAGCAAAAGTGTGAACACAGCGAGCGTGGTCTGAGTGTTGGCTCAGCTGAGTGTCTGTCACTTACCAACAGCAAGTCATGTAGATTTACTGCAGGACCTGTACCTCTCTTCTAAGGTGTGAGAACTAAATGTTCACCTTGCTTGACATATTCATTCCTAATGCCTTCAGCCTCTAAAATCAGCACATTGCAACTCCTGACCCTGTTGAAGTAAAAACGTTTTCACAGGAATAGGAAAATATTTTCCATTTGCGGCATGGTTCATGGCAGAGGAGCTTATCCCATGGCTCTGAATACACTGGTGTCAGTTTTGGAGATGACTTAATGTCCTTTGCAGGGCTAATCAGTGTGTTTCATGTTAGTGTCTAGTGTTAATGTGTTTATTCTGACTCCAGAGGCCATGGGAGTACATTCATATATATGCCTGGGTTTCTATGAGTTGGGACCAGTAGCTGTGCAAAGCTGTGCAAAGCTTGGTACTCTAGGGAAATAGGAAAATGCTATGCCTTACCCTTAGCCATACAGTCTGGAGCTGTATGGGCTGTGGTGGCTAACAACCATCATACAGACCCTGCCCTTTGGTTTCCCAGAGCCATAGCTTTTCTTTGAGCCTCAAATTCACTGCCATCATTGTGTAATTAGCAAAATAAGATCTTGGGAAGAGATTAATCTAGAATAATGTGCTGATTAAAACAGCCATGAAGAAAACATGGGACTCCTCATTCCTTCTGAATGAGAAGGCTTCAGTTCCTTCTGAATTGAAGACTTCCCACTTCAGGGATACTCAGTTTTAAGGCTTGTCATCTAGTCAAACATCTTTCTTAGGGAGTCCTGACAAACCAGGGGCTCTTTGCCAGAGCTTCTTTGACTAGTATTTCATTGTCCCTACCTAAGCCAGTTACTCTGTGTTCCCTTTATTGTTAATGGAAGGACTGGACCCTTGAATGATAAATGACCTCTACAAAGAGCCAAATGAATTGCTCCAGGCATTTTTTTTCTTCTCTGAGTATGAACAGAGCCAAAGGCCACTGACTTACACTTGACATCTCATTTTCCAGCTCCAGAACTAAGATGAATGCCAGCTGCCTGGTCTCAGGCCCGGGACACTCACCTGCATATCTCTTCCTCCTGTTGCTGATTGAGGTTAGCACTTGTAACTGCATTTGAATTGAAGCGATTTTCACCTATGCTGATCATGCAGGATTTCTTCTGATCTTGGCACTTCATCCTCTTCAGCTAGGCTGTGTTGTAAGGTTTCCCCGCAGCAGCCTCCATCCAGGTTTGCCACTGCCAGAAAAACAATTCAGAACATGGGCTGCAGTTGCTATTACTATGAACTGAGCATTATGTATTTTTTGTGTGTGTGTGTGTGATACAAGGGAAGTGTTATTCATTTACTGGTATTATCCTTTTATCAAGTCAGTTTCCTATTGCATTTCACCCTTCATTGCACTGGCGGTTCATTCTTTTAACAAAGCTGTTTCTATTCTTGAAAATATATTCAAGAGGTTTTGCCATTTTACTATGAAATACAGAATGTTTAATTTTCATTTCAAAAATGCATTCCAAGCACCCTTAAATTCTGGAGACCTTGGAACAACAATGAACAAAATATCTTGAGATTAAAAGATAATAAATGAGGCCTCACTAGTACTTTCCCTAAATTGTCTTTGAAATTAATCTGTACTCATTTCTATATTTTTAAGCACTTTTTACTTGTCAGATTTTTGTTTTCTGTTTCTTATTTTAGCTTTTCTTTCCGAGTCCTGACTTGCGCTGGAAATCTGCTCCTGGGTCCTTTTTTAAACTTCTGACTAGACTCATGAGAGGAATTCTGGTAGTGCTGAACAAACCATGCAATGTGCAATTCAAGGTGTTGAATCTTGTCAATTCCAAATACAGCGTACGTGAAGACTGTGTTGCTTACAAAGTAGGATAGTGTGAGGTAATTTATTAGGCAAAAGGCAATGCTAGAGCAAAGAAATAAAAATCCTGTCTCTCTTTTGGGAATGAGGGTCATAGGCAGATCAAGGGGACAGTGCTGAATCCATGAATTAAGTCAGGACAGGAATCAGTGAGTGGAGTTGAAAGCCAAGAGTCAAACCATAAAATATATTGCAGCTTTCCAGTAGCTTACTGAGAATAGCAGCAGGTGTTTGCTAATCAAGCACAGAGACAAAGTTGCAGGAAGGGTAAATTTGTCCCAGTATAGGTGAGCCCACTGTACCTCCACTGGTTCTGCTTGCTCTGCTCCGAGTGGGCTCCTCTGCAACACAGGTGAAGAAATTTCTTCATCATAGATGTTTCCTAGATATTTCATAGGGTCTTGTAAAACTGATTTTGAGATTATTAGCTCTTATGTCCCTGTCAAGTACAGGTTATAGTTTGTATCAGAATTTTTTTAAGGTCAGTCAAAAATTTCTTCCAGGGCCTGATCTGTCAGTGGTTTGGGTGTGTGGACAGAAGCTTATCATGCAAGCTTTTAACCAGCCACCATAAGTTAGGTATATCTTCATGGAGCAACAAGATGGGATGAGCTTTTTCTTTAAGTCAAGATTTTATAATGATAGACACACATGGTGGAGAGCACTGTGTTGGAGATTGTGTGGGTGGACTTTAGTTCTGGCTGATAAGCCATAACTGGTAAATGCATCCTGTGGATCCTTATCTATGTATATTTTGCAGTTCTTCTTCTTGACCAATGTCTTAAATCTCCCCACCTCCCCACCTCCCCTGCCTCTTAAAACATTGTAACAGATAAGAAAAAAAAAAAAAAAAAAAAAAAAAAAAAAAAAAAAAGAGCAAAAGAGCTGCTGTAGGAACATTTATACCCAGAGGTGAAAATTATATTTGAAATAAAAATGTGGTTTGCTACACAAAGGAATCTAGAGTTATAAGAAAATTTAGCTAGTATCACTTAGCTGAGAATTTAATGTGATATTCTTCTAAATTCAATTAACCTGATCCAATATTTTTCTCTAAATGAAATGAAATGTAGTCAAATTTTGTCCCAGGGACTGGACATATGCTGCATGTATACTTGTCAGTATGAGTCTTGTGAGTAGCAAAGCAGCCAAAAGAACTTAAGAGTTACCCTGGATCAAAGGTCACACCTCTGGAGTGACTGAAATTTCTTAAATAAAGAGAAAAAATAGATCCCTTTGGTCAGAAGATCAGGCATAGATATCTAGGATGAAATTGCCAATGGAAGCTGATGTTAAGAACTAAATTACTTTCTGTGGTTACCGTGGCTATGGAGAGGGGCAAAGTGGAGATGCAGTAAGTATGTAGTAAGTTGAGCAACCACCATGCTGCAGCTACAGATGCAGAGCAAGCAGTATGACAGTCCTGGGTCAGTGGAAGTTGCAAGTCAACCCAAAAGGCTTTTCATGAGAGGAAAGTACTCAATCAGGAGAGATTAATGATACAATCTAAATCTTCCCAACAGTTATGTCTCCCTTGGCTCATTAATACACAGCAAATGTTGGCCAATTGCAACAGAATGTGGCAATTTTTTTCCACTGATATGAAAAGCCACCAAAACCTTTTCAGTGTTTCCACTCATGGCTGAAGGTTATGGACTTGGTTATTAGCACAGTACAAAACATTTGTGCTTTCAGGAAAAAGCCTCTGGTTTACTACATTTGATGGCTGGCTGATAAACCAAAGTAAAGTTGATCCAGGCACAGACTAGGGGTGAGTGGACCTGGCCCAGATCTGGACTTGTAAACTGAAAATGCCTTATGGATATTTGGTGCTCTGTGAAGACACTAGACTATTTCTTTCCTTCATTGCCTGAGTAATCTAATTTGGCAGCAATTCAGTGGTATTTCTGTTCTTCAGATAGGCTCAAGGATTTTTCTACTACATATAATAATCTTAAATAAAGTTTCATAATTCACAGCCAGGTGCAAATTTCTTTCCTTTACTAGAATGAAAAATATTAGATCCTGAGCTGATATATATAAGTGTATAAAACCACTTGTTCAGGCATTTCCCCAAGTATTCCACAAAGTCTTGGTTAAACAGGGTTTAAATCAACCCTAAGGAAATCAAGGCATTGGAATGAAATTTCATGGGATACTGGTTTGGTTTTGGAGGTGGCTGCTGCCAGATTAGCTTCTCATCACAACTTACACTACACTGAGGTACTTTACCAGGAGAGGTGGCTCTATAAGGGGTGGCAAGGCCAGCAAAGCTGGAGAGTTCTTTCTTGAAACAACCACATAAAGTATGTGGGGGCTTATGATACGTCAACAGGAAATAGGATCTCAGAGCAATCAGCAAGCTGTCACTGTGTTGACTCAAAGAGGATCATATCCACTCCTATGGTGTGAAAGGATTTTGCACCACAGGATACATCATATACCTAGACATTTTTGGTTCATAACACTGGGACTGCCAGTACTTCTACTTGGGTACGCCAGGAGGGACAGGTTCCTGTAGTGAGGGACAGGTGGATCTCAGCTGATATATGGATAGCCCCTTTCTGTGTTGGTCCTTTCTCAAATCCAGATTCACTGCATTTATGGAGGTTCCAGAGTCCCAGGTACCACCTGCTATGGAAGTGCCCTGGTGCTTCATTGTCTGGGCTTTGTTCTCTACTCATCCTGTTCTTGTTCACATTCCTTAGAGTTTTCTGCTGATCACTGCCAGGGAAACAGCACTGGGCCAAATGGACTTGATTCACATTTGACAGTCCTATGTCCTCATATCTAAACCAGCAAGGAGTGTGTATAGGGAGAGCCCTCATTGTCCATCTCTTGGGTATGTTTAGGTATATTATGCAGGCTTGATTTCATTCTGGGAAGAAATAGTCAGCTATCTTGCTGCTTAGACATGTGATGAGAATATTTTTCAAAACATATCATTTGTGATGTGCTTCCACAATCAAAATCGTTGACCAGCTAAAATATATCCCACTTTGTCTAAATGCGTGAATAGCTAGTTGGCAAGACAAGAGAATAGCCTTCCTATAGAACTGTATAAAAAATTAAGAGCTAAATGAAAGTAGGATCTTAGACAGGAAGACAAATTCGAGAGCCCACATCTACATTTCAAAGGCTTTGTTGTCCCAAGGCAAGCCAAACAAAATGATATTTGCATATTCACTGACACTGGAATAGTATCCAAAGACATCAACCAAACTGAAGAGGGTAAGTGAGAGAAGACAGTTGAAGTTAGCATACAGTCTATTTCGTCAGATTGAAAAATGTGTTGAAGGGAGTAGGAGGGGAAGTTCCTTATACATTTCTTTGATGCTTGCTTTTTCCTGAAAGAGTACATGGGGAAACTGTGATTTAAAGCTGCAGTTCAGTGTTACACTAAATCTAACTCGAGGGCTTTTAGTACTACTGTAGAAATGCCATAGCCTCACGACTCAAAGCATTCATTCGGAACAAAGTTTCTGTGCCAGCTCAGATCTGTTCAAATAGGGCTGATGGCTTTATTTTGTGCCAGCATGTTTCATGTCATATATGCCATCAGCATACGAACAGGAGCAGCATGTTTTTGGATCTCCCTCAGCTCTCTGTAGGCCTTTTCATCAGTTCCATCTTGCTATCTTCCAGCTCATATAATCTTCAAGTCACTGCCCCATGTCTTCCCACAACCTCCATGGGTAGCTTAGAGCTACCCATGTTTCTTTCACTTTCGACATTCAGCATCTTTGGTCCTGAGATTGCCATTGACTTTGCCATGAACTTTGCCTTATTCATTGCCCCTACATCATGTTTTACTGTCACAGTTCTGTTGACCTTCTGATAGTGCAGTTTATTATCCTCTCCAAGCCAGATTCACACCCCAAGCTATGGAGCTCCATGACATGCAGTATGTCCTTCTTTTATCTCCTGCAGACATAATTCTGTTCATTGCAGTTCTGACTACATCCAGGAAATTTCGTGTGGGATAGCTGCTGTGCTGCAGGATTGGAGAAGTGTGGGACCAAGGTCAAAGCAGTAGAAAAAGCCTATTGGGAGGCCAAGGATGCTGCAAAACAAGGATCTAACTGGAACTTGTGACAGGGCAGAGACTGTGTTTGGAGTGTGTGGGAGAAACCTTGCAAGAGTGTTAAGGTAAGTCCTCCTCCACAAAAATGAGAAGTTCCATAGGAAAAAACTCTCCAATAAACTGAACTAGAGGAATTACAATATTACTGGTGGGAAGAGATGCTTGAAAGTCTCCAAACAAACCTCCCCTGAAGCAGGATGATCCCCAGCACTAGATCAGGAAAAACAGGGCTTTATACAACTGCACCCTGTACACACTGAAGCATAAAGACTCTCTTGACATCTGGCCAAAGGCTTCATCACCCTCTTGCAGTCAGAGTGTTTTCTAATGCCTGACCCAAACCTCCTAAGCTACAGTTTGTTGACCCTTGCTATATTGTCTGGCACCACTTAGAAAAGTTTGGCTCTGTCATCCTTGTAGATGCCCCTCAAAAACTTACAAGCTGGTCTTAGACACTTCTCAGTCTACTTTCCACCAAGAGAAGAGCTGAAGCCTTTTCTCCACTTCTCTGCTGTATCAGTCCTGCTCCCTCTACCTCTCCTGACAGATCACATGCCCCAGCCTTATCTTTGTTGCCTTCACTAGTCTTTCTCCAGCTTCTGTACAACCTTTTTGAACTGGAGGCTCAAAACTAGATGAAGAGTTCCAGGTGCAGCTTTCCCAGCACTCAGCAGGGTAAATGTAACTTCCCTCTACTTTCTGGCCATGCTCCTTCACATGTAGTCCAGCAAGCATTTTGTCTTGTTTGCAGAGAGAGTGACTGCTCATTCACCTTGGCATCCACCGCCACCCCTGGTCTTTGCCAGTAGGATTGTTGCTTGGCCAGTTTTCTCCCAGTCTGTAGCAATGCACAGCATAATCATGACCCTGATACAGAATGGGTGAGGAGAAGGCTAAGGGGTGACAGTATAACAATGGGTGGCTCTTCCTTAATTTCCCTCATCAGGCTTTGTTTGTCCCTCTGCACTGAGATTCAGCCATTCAGCCTGTCAGCACCTCGTGCTCCCCCTGCACTCTGACCTGGGTTGGACTCATGAGGCAAAGTCAAGCAGCAAGAAGCTCCGTACATTCATTACAGTGACTCTGGTAGGGTGACCCTTCAAGCATTCTTTTCTCCCCTCCAGTCCCCTTTTGCATATCACTTGCTTTGGTTCTAGCACTTCAATGCCAGCAAATATTTAAATTATCATGTGAGTTGAGATTATTTCTGTAGCTGGAATTTTAAAAGTCACAAGGATTGGGTTGGCAGAGCCTGCAGGGCTGATCCAGGGGCCTGCAAGGGAAAATACCACCTGCCAATAAGAAATGTAGCAAAATCGCAAGTTTATTGTTTCTGTCCAACCATGCAAAATGTCAGGTTATATCAAGCATCCCTCAGGGAATCTCTGTAAATCAATCATGATGATTTTCCTTCTCAGTTCTCACAGCAGAGACCCAACAAAAGCTTCTGTCGTTACTGGTAGTTTCAGCTCACCTCCCTGACCCTAATCCTACCTCTTCTGCTAAATGTTCTGTTTATTCCCACTGTTATATGCAGGCAAACACTACTGGGTTACGAAAAGGAAGAACAACCTTAAATCTGATACTGAATGCCGTCCATCAGATGATCACTCACACTGAACAGTCATACAGAGCATCTGAGGTGGTATTTAAGGAAGTCCAAGGCAGTGGGGCAACTGGTGGGCAAGATGACTAACATTAAAAGAAGCGTGGTGGATCCTTGATCTAGGTGGGGTTAACAACAGTTGCTACTGGTGTGACACCCCATTTGTAAGGCCCAGTGACAAACTCATGTTGCTTCATCTTGACAGTAGGCTCTCCAAGATATTTATTAAGCTGCAATATCATTGATTTGATTTGTAGTTTGGTGGCATTTCAGAAAACTTGCAGAGTCTCCAAGTTTCCCAGGAAAACAGACAATAGGCAATAGGCTCATGAAACCACATACTCATACTTTAACCACAGAGACAAGGAAAAGCTATTATTTGTGTCAGAGGGTCACCCATCAGTCAGTCATTTCTGGTTGCTGCTTCAGAGGCATATATGGGATATAACCGTTTCAGTTCTGGGGTGAGCATCTGGGGACCTTGGACTTCAGCGCTATGGGACAAGTGGGCTTAATGAGTAGCAGCTGGGTAAAAAAAAAGGAAGAAGGATGTTTCCTGCACTTCCCTGCATATACATCTCTGTGAATTTCTTTAATTGGAGGTCACAAATCTTTTGAAGAGTCACTTGTGTTTAAATTGTGATCCTCTGAAACCACCCTCTAGTTCTTAAAATAGTAGGTATTATAATGCCTACAACAGAATCCATGCCCGAATTGCCCCAGTGCTTGGAGCCTTTACTCTACTGTTTCTTATTCACTTTGACCAGGTTTCATCCATGATACAATGTCATGGAACACAATGCATTCCTTCTTACTCACTTGTTGCTCATTTGACTCATTTCTGTAAAATATTTTTTTTTCTTAAATTCTCAGTAGAGGACATTGGACAGAAAGTCATGGAGTCTGCTGTCCTAACAGTCCTCAAAGCAGGCCAGACATGGGCATTATGAATGGAGACAGCATTGCTCTGTGGACAGTAAGAATCAGGACTCATTTTGTATCAGTGACTTTGCCCTTGGCTATTAGAATGATTTTGGGTAAGTCAAAAGTCTCTTGAAAGTGCTTAGATTTTTTAAAAGGGAAAAACTGAAATACCTGACATGGAAGACTAGCAAAGAGGCCAAAGAGGTATGGCTACTGTGAGCAATATTTAGTTGGGAGCTCCAGGAGCTTCTAGTCTGACCGAAACTGCTTGCAGAAATTTCTGCAGTGAAAATTTTAAGGCAATCAGCACATGTGTCTGTGCTGAACTTCAAGTCCTCAAGTGCCAGATTCCTGGGGGAGTATGAGCCCTGGTATATCTTTAGAACATGGAGAGCAAACTGCCTCCTTTCAAGCTTCCTCAAAAGGCCAAGCCAGGACCTAAGCCCCAGACATTTGATGGCTTTCTAAAATTTGCCAGGAGCAGATGGAGCTATTCACAGTGACCAGGACTGAAACAGGTTTGTTTCCTTTGAAAAATCAGAGAAAAAAAAAAAAAAAAAAAAAAAAAAAAAGTAGGCATCCAAGGACATAGCATCTTCTCTGGCTCAACATCGTGCTTTGGACTACTTTAATGATTGTACAGAACAAGTGCACTCCAAAGCCAGGTGTAACCCCCATTGGTATCTGCTCGGTTACCACATGACAGGCAGAAGAGCTCGCTGGAGGTTAAGCAGCAAGGCTTGACAGTTATTGTCCACTAAAGTGAGCAGCCGAGCCTAATGCGTGGTCATTCATTACAGACTTTCTGAATGGTCAGCTGCAGTATTAGAGCTGGTCAAAGGTTTCTCCAAACATTTACCATCCATTAAAAGCTAACCTTTCTGTGTGTATATTTGAGCTTTGAATTCTCGAATAGCTGCGGGCTATGCATAAGACTCAGTGCTCCTCTGGGGGTCTATTACACTGTCAAACACAGCTCAGCCTTCCTAAACACCCCAGCAGCATTCCTGAAGTGGACTCTCCCTCCCCGCCTCCCATCACTCCTCCAGGAGGCTGAAAGCCGTGAACAGCTCGCTGGCAGCTGGACATTCCTTATGGGCACTGTCAAGTTTGCTGGTCTTCTCCTTCCAAAAATAAACAGCAAAATGTATTTGAGATTAGAGCTTAGTAGGAAATGGTTTTCTTTCCTTCCTAGGGCATTTTTCAAGATTTGGATTTTTTTTTCCCCCATCATATATTGTGATCAAAGCTAAAATTGTGGATTGTCAGGGTGAGCTGACAACCTGCTTTTTCAGTGGGTTCAATCAAATTTGTCATTCTGGGGTTTTGGGAGCATTTAAAATGGAAGACAACTGTTTTTCAAAACCTGGAGAGATGCTGTTTTTGGAACAGTGACTTTTACCAAAGCTTGTGCTCTCCAAGCTACGAGATGACACATGACTTCTGATGCCATGTGCCAAAGCCAGGCAGTTCCCCTACTTTTTTCCAAGTCCGAACTTTATTGTGAAAAAGCCAGTAGCCTCAGATTTGCCACCCCTGTCTCCTGTACTCTGCTTTGCATTATTTTTTAAATCCACTGTAAAAAGTCATGCTGTCCCCTTTTGCTTTACAAATGGGATTTCTTGTGTCTTTCCCTTCCTTCCACTTCTTTCCCACTCCCTAGTTCTTCCTCATTTAATCATCTCTTTCCTATCTTAAGATTTTAAAGATGCTCCTGGCAAACAGCTAGTATGCCTTACTTGGCAGGCAGCATTAAATCACCTGGCATTTCTTGGTGTCTAGTGTGGAGCTAGCTTGCATTTGGGGATTTTGGCCAGGAGTGTTGGCATAATGAGGAAGCATTTGCCTGAAAATAAAGCATAATATATCTTTAGGAGTACTTAACAGCTGACAGTTGTGAGCAGCCCTGAGGAGAAGGACCTGGGGGTATAGGCTGATGAGAATTTTGACATGAGCCAGCAACATGCACTTGCAGCCCAGAAAGCCAACCATAACCTGGGCTGCACCAAAAGCAGCGTGGGCAGCAGGGCGAGGGAGGGGACTGTGCCCCTCTGCTCTGCTCTTGTGAGACGCCCCCCTGGAGCCCTGCGTTCAGCTCTGGGGGCACCAGCAACAGCAGGACACGGAGCTGTTGGAGCAGGCCTGGAGGAAGCCATAAGGATGCTCAGAGGCTGGGGCAGATCAGCTGTGGGGCAAGGCTGAGGGATTTAGTGTTGTTCAGCCTGCAGAAGGGAAGGCTCCAGGGAGAGCTTATGGTGGCCTTCCTGTACCTAAAGGGGTCTACAAGAAAGCCGGGGAGGGACAACTTCTATGGGAGTGTGGTGACAGGACAAGGAAGAACAGATTTAAACTGAAAGAGAGGAGATTTAGTTTAGATATTTGATTAGATATTTAGTTTAGAAATTCCTATAAGGGTGGTGAGGCCCTGCCCCAGGCTGCCCAGAGGAGCTGTGGGTGCTCCATCCCTGGAGGTGTCCAAGGCCAGGCTGCATGGGGCTGCGGGCAGCCTGGGCTGGTGGTGGGGGTCCCTGCCCATGGCAGGTGATGGCACTTCATGATCTTAAAAGCCCCCTTCCACCTCAAACACAGAGAATCACAGAATGTGATTCTATAATTCTACATCTAAGAAAAGGGATTGTTTTCTGGCAAAACTACTTCAGCAGGGACTAGAGTACTGTGAATTCACACACTATGCAGTGATTTTCTCATCTTGATTTCTCAGACCTTTGAAGCAAGTGGTTTGAGGTCATTCATTTCTGGCTAATTCATTCATTTCTGGCTTTCAAAACCTTTGGAGTTAAAATAACGCACTTGCATAGGTACAGAAATAATGTATTTGAGCTTCAAAGATGTTGGACTGTTCATCACACTGCTCTTCCTGGTTTTACCCTCACAAGAGGAGAAGATAAATGTACATATTAAATTCTTCATGCATCTTTAATGTTAATATTGCTCTGGTTGAAGTGAGCTATAATAAGTTTAAAAGAGGAAGAACATTTCTGCACCTTGAAAAATGGCAAGTGAAAGGAACAGAAAGTTTTACATATTGAGGGAGGTTCTTCCAGAGAATTAACACCTCAGTGAATAAAGGAGGCATTAATAGACACAGGTCCAATGCCCAGAACTCGCATCTATTCAAGGTCTGGCCAGGAGAGATCAGCAGAGTTCAACTGCAGGGACAAACAAGGCAGCCACAGCATTAAAACTGACTCACAAAATAAGTAGAAAGTATCCCAGAATGTCCTCATCAAAGCCTAATTATCTGCTGACTTCTTAGACATGCGAGAATTTTCCTTGTCTGTTTAATTTCATGCTTATCATCAAACTAGTCATTAAATGGCTGAGTATTAGGGGAAAAATTCAAGGCTTTCTGGTCTGTCTTGTTTAATCCTTCAGCCCCTCCCTTCCCTCCTCCCTGTTCCACTTTCTCTCTGCAATTGTCAGGCAAGGGAAAGGAGGCAGGGTGTCATGCTGGGCAGTGTGGCACAGTCTCTGCAGTGTGGTCTGAAAGTGGGCAGGATGTGAGGTTGCATAATGCCAGATAAAGGCTAGGATGGACAATGCTCCAGTGCCATGCCAGACCTCAGTAGTGCAGCTCTGACTGCTTGCAGTATGTCCCACAATACACAGCAGAACAGCAAAGACCTCCAAGAGTGGGCTGAGACCTCGAGTTCTGACCATCATAATCAAAATTAATGGTCTGGGAGTCAGGTAAATTGTTAAAAACATATCCAAAATGATTAAAGAGCAAATGATACTGTGCTTTCTTGTCTCATAACATATTTTGGGGGGATATTCATGAAACTGGAAAATAAAATCCACTGAAAGACTTATGTATGTAGGACTAATTGAGGATATGGAACTACTGCTTTGGGATATTTTTGAAACTGGGAACTTAGAAATATTTAAGCAGAGATTGGCTATTTAAACTGATGAGAAAACTATCTCACCGTAATAAATTACTACTTCAGGCCTTGGCTGCTCTTCAGCTGGAGTGTATGGAGGTAACAGGAATAGGATACAGCCTGTAACAGGTACTTACAGCTTTGTCTGAAAAACTTTGTTCTGGTTGTTATAGTATTTTGAACTAGGTAGACCTGGATTCATAACTCCTAGGTTCACAAATACTTGTGGCAATATCCTGTCTACTTCTCCAGTGTGATGCATTTCCTTCTGAGGGGACATCACAGCAAGACTCAGTGTCCCGTAGGACTATACAGAAAGGCAGTTCTATCAACAGGCTACTTAATTAAGTATTTTGCCTTGATGCCAGATACTGCTGCTTTCTTCAGTTTTGTTTCTAATGTCCAGGAGGGACCATTTCTTCAGTAGCAGTCTCCAAGCCTTAAACTTTTGACCTGAGCTAATTACTGAATCCACTTTATAGAAGTAATGAGGTTCTGAGCCTCTGCAATGCCTTGGAGGCTCTGGAGAGTCTGAGCCAAAACCTGAGCTCCCTAATCAGTTCTGACTCTGTTTTTCATTCATTTACTGAGTGCCCTGAGGCACTGCTGCACCTTGAGCTCTCTGGGAGGAGCTGCAGTGCAGCTCCTGCCCAGTCTGCAAGTGGGCAAAGTATCCCAGTTCAGGGCTGCAGGTCTAGCTGGCACCTTAGTAATGAGAGCAGGAGATAACAGTGAGGATCAGTGGCCAGAGCAGCAGGGACAAGAGGACTGTGCTCTAGACTTCCCTCAGGTTTTTTATTAGACAACTTGGGTCTCATTCTTTTGCTTCAAATTCTCCCACAAAGAAACTGATAGCACTTTGATATCTGTGGGTGGTGTAATGATGAAAGAAGGCAAAGTGCTGCTGTACAGAACCCTATGTTGACACTGGCAGCAAGAACACAGAAGTGAACAGGCTTGCACACTGAAGAAATGTGTTCCTGTGCTTTGGTCAACTTGCACAGTCACCATCTCCTTCCTCTTGATGAGCATTTCCCACCCAGTGTGGACAGGCCTTAACCAGGCCTCCAGAGCAGAGACCTCCATCTTGCACAGAGAACACCCAGCTGACAGCTTCTTGCCAGAAGCTGGAAACCTGCACCGAAACCCTCAGTCACTGATCCCTGGCTGCTCACAGAGCTCATGGTCCTGGCTTCCCCTCTCAAAGGCTTTCTCTTGCCTTGTGTTTGCCCTGTTTGTTCTTCTCCTCTTACATGCAGTGGCACTCGCAGGGCTGAAACCTCCTTGCTGACGAGCAGGAGAATGTGAGTGTCAGCCAGGTAAGGATGCTGCTGACCAAGTTCTAGCCCAGCACTTAACTACAGCAAGCAACTTCTCACTCTGGGACAGTGTCTAGA
This sequence comes from Oxyura jamaicensis, assembly GCF_011077185.1. Classification (NCBI taxonomy): domain Eukaryota; kingdom Metazoa; phylum Chordata; class Aves; order Anseriformes; family Anatidae; genus Oxyura; species Oxyura jamaicensis. Next base: position 172,621 of record NC_048919.1, on the reverse strand, counting down.
TAAGGGCATCCCCACCTCCTAAGAAGTGTTTTGAGGAAAGAAATAGTCTGTGGTTCTGCAGAGCTGCCCTGGCCATGGGCAGCATGACCAGGGAAGCGAACCCCCCTGGTTAGTTTTATGAGACATTACTTTACCAGTGTCTAATGGGCATTATATATTCCTCCCACCATGAACAATCCAAAATCACTTGAAGACTGTAATGAATCTTGGTGCTTTTGTCCCAGGATACACCACCCAGGTGCTGCACCTAGTTATACCATGATGCTTGGATCACCCCAGCAGTGTTGGAAAACTTGAAGGAGCAGTAAGTTAAACTCATTTTATTTAAACAGCGGAGACTGGTAGATGTAATTTTGCAGATCTCATTTGTTGTTAAATAAACCTGCCTTGTACTGTGGAAAATATAATCCTATTGCCAGTGCAATCAATGACTGGAGCAGGCAGGTGCAACTGAACCTGGAAGAAGACTGAACAGTAACATAAGAGATTACAAGGAAGTAGACTGGAGGTAGACTTTTTTGCAATTAGATGAGCTAGTCTGGTCAGGAAAGAAAGATAAGCTCTAGGAAAAACAAGGCCTTCTTTGAATTTGAAATAGAAGTAGCAAACTGACAGATAGCTCAGGATAGTGAACAGAGCAATACAACAGGGCCAAGCTAATCGCTGGAGATAAGATCTCCAACACAGTGATGCAATAGGCAGTCTAACAGCTCTTGCAGTGGCACCTTCCCTCTCCCTGTAGACATCGTGGCAAGCAGATAAATGCCTCTGCACCAGTGGGGTTACCTCACTTCCAAGGAGACATCTGCAGCTGCCTGCATCAGCACCTGGTCCACTCCTGCTGTCGAGGAGGCTGAACCAAACTGATGCAAACAATACTTCTCAGTCTTTGAGGTGTGCCTCACTTCAAGAATATAAAAGTCAATGCAATACAGCATGCTTTTCTTCCCTTTTCAGAGATTGTGAGAACTTCTCAGCTTCAAAGAGAGATTTATATAATATATATTAACCAAAACCATCTTTTGAGAAGATGGCAAAATTAAACCCCCAAAAGGAGCAAGTCTTCAAAAGCACCAGGAAAGTCAGCTTTAGGGCCAGATTTTCTATAGAGCTCAATACATTGGATGATGAGTGTGGGCTTCATAGAAAGAAAACCTCCTGAGGAGACAGACCACTGTTTGTGCTACACAGTCTGTTTGAATGTCATTCCTAAATGCCACATTTGGTGTAGCAGTCTACCTGTTTTGGACTACATATAAGGAACACCTGGGAGGCTACTGAGTGCCCCTATAGCATTAGTCTTACTGGGGCACTGGAAAATGGCCTGAAAAACACCACACTATTGCACCTTACACTCTATCTGAGCAACACCTAGTCAGGCTGGCTCTAATGGACTCTTTGGAATAGAAGTTACTGAATTGAAAATTGCATCAGCCCTCACAGCTTCTTCTGGCCTTTGTTAACAGCAAAAGACTTGGTAAGGTTTTGCCCAGCCTACTGGAGGTTTTAGGAAAACTCCTCTATTACGTTATTTAGAGGACTTTCCCCATGCACCCCCCACCCTTACAGACAATCCAGTTGTCCCTCTTGGGGGGACTCCAGACTGGCTGGCAGAAGAATACACCTATCCCGTGGATGCATGTAGCTCCTGGGGCCTCTCTGTTTTAACAACAAACATGTCACAGCCCCTGGAGCACCCAGTCCAGCATGTGAGAAGCAGGGAGGGGAAGTCTGGCATGCCCATCTCTTTATGCCTTGATTACCCAGTTTATGAAATGTGGATTAAAACTTTTTTTTTAGTTTTAAAATTTTGAGATGCCCCATATCAACAAAATGTGAGCATGAGCCAGATTGAATCTAAGACTTGGAAATCCGTTCAGAAGTAACCTATGAAACAAATGAAAAAAGCAGCATAGTTATCTAGTTTGGTTTGCCAAAATTTGATCTGGCACATGGGTGTTTATACATTGAAAAGGAATAGCACATAAAAGATCTGTGCCTCACATTTCCCAAATAAGTTGATAATTTTGTCTAATTCTGATGGCATTCTTAACCTGACCCATTACAGAAAGATTGACTGTCAGGTACCTGACCCCAGAAAAAAACAAACAAACAAAAAACAGGATAATGGTTTTGCTCACCTATTTTAAAATTTTCCTGTGTAAGTGTTAAATTATACATAGAGTTTAGGACTACATTGGTGCTGAAACAGACTCCTTCCTAATCCATTTATGTATCAATCAGGGCTGTCCAGTAAATAGTTAATGCTTTCAAAGCTAGAGCTTTTAAAACTTGGATTCAGAGATTGCCGTTCTGAGTTCTGAGGAAGCTCTTTGGGATTATAGGGGGAATGCCATGTCAGTAGAAGGCATTTCATGCTTGTTAGAGGTTCTTGGTGCTGGGCAAATTAACATAAAGTGGTACGTCTCTTGGCAAGGTTATAATTCATTTTTTCATTGGCTGGACAAGGCAATGTTGTTTCTTGCCCTATCTGCTTCCTTGGCTTTGTAGGAGGAGGTTCTTCTGTTCCTGTTTTCAGAATTTCATTGAAATAGTCACACAGGTGATCAGCAGGGAGATGGCACAAGGAACTCAGTCCTGCATGGATAACTGAGTCATGTTTAATCATTATTATAACAATATAACACATTCTACTGTAATGGAGGCATGGAGATACCAAAGATATTCAATGTACTGCATGTACCACAAACCCATCTAGGTCAGTATTTCACCTCTAGCAATGATCTGTGTCTGACACCCAAGACAGAATTAAAGAATGAGGCAAATATGCTTGCCCTGGATATTCTCTGGACCTCCAGCCCTTTGTGCCTCAAAGATCCTTAATACTAGGAGATGCTATAGTGTTTCTTACCCCTGGGTGACTTTTTTATTTCCTTCTATCATATTTTCCTGGCATCACTGTTGAAGGGAGGGAACTAGTGAAGTGGTAGAGATGTTGCACAAGTTCTTTTTCCTTAGGCCTGACCTTCAAAACCTTGCCATATCCCTTTACCAGGTATGTTTATGAACAAGGGAATGATGATCTAAGTATCTGTGGCTTCCTGCCATGCTGTGTGGTCACAGGTCTTTCATAGCAGCCACGGCTCATCTCTGCCTGGTTTTGACCTGCAATATTCTTAGTGCACAGACCACAACTCTCCCCACCTCTCTCCTTTCTGAAACCCAATGATGTCTCTTGCATGATGGCAAAGCTGTATATGTCCTGAATGCAGGCTCTTCTGGTCATGGATTAGTCTCAAAACTGACTGAGATAGAATTAGTGCTTAAATATTATTAATTTGGAAAGATAGAAGGAAGTGCAATGTGTCTTTAAAAAGTTTGCTGCTCAGGAAGATCTGAGACCAGCATATCACCCAACAGTTGAAGAAATTTGATAGATGAGTCTCCGACATTCTTGTCATGTCTTCCCTCTCTTTTTCTCCACTTCCACAGTCTTGAAATGCTGTGAGGCGTGCTGTGAGGTCTGGCTTATGTCAGAGAGTCTGTCAAAGTTCGGACATGCAGGCCCCATGGCCTGCAGCTGGACTAAGTGAGGAGTCTCCATCAAGAATTCATCTAAATGTCTTGCTCCTGCAGCATGCCCTCAGGTTCAGCACTCCTTTGTTTTTAAAGCCACAGTTATTAGTATCAAGAAAGCATGTGAAGAGCTGGGGAATACTGTGTCTGTGTGCCTGAAAGAGAGGAGAGAGGAGGGGGAAGGAAAGAGTTTCTACACGTATTGGGAATCATACTTAGAAAAAGAGACAGATCTATTATTAGAGTCTTGTTTTAAGCAAAACATCAGGGTCTTTCCTTCAGAAAGAGAACTCCCATAGGTGTGGGGGGAAAACAGACTGCTATAGGCAGAACAAAAGAGGCTGTACAAGGATCCATCTTTCCTTTGGTACTGCAAGGCTTTAAACTACAAGTCAAAGAGAGGCTAAGAGAGAGTGCACCAATGGGTGTTTGAACTCCATTGCTGAATGCACATAATGTCTGTAAATTGTTTGATAGAGAAAACCCCCAGTTGGCTGGGAGTTTCAGAGTGAGCAGTGAATGTGAAATCCTTTTTCTCCAGTAGGTGCTACACGGGAATGACCTGGGGACACATTAGACAGTGATAAGTGACTCTTTCCATCCCCTTTTATCCTGTTTACAATACAGAGGCTTTCCTTGAACAAAACCCTTTTTTTACTGTCTGTGCTTCTGGCTGTTGTGTCTAAATGAGCCAATTTGCTGAAGGACTCCTCCTGGAAGGACTTGAAGTATAACAAGAACAGACATTTGGTTGCAGCATTTTTTTTTTCCTGGCAAAAATCAAGTTCTTCAGAAAAGAACAGAAATTCATTCTAAAGCATTTCAATGCTTGCCACTTCATCAAAACTCCTGTGATACTTCTCAAAGTCTTGGCCAGCAGGGAAGTCCCAGCATCTACTTTCATTCAAGGTTTCTATTTGTAGACAGTGTTTGAAAACAGGTTATAATGACTCAGATAAAAGAGAGCAAAGAACAAGAACTGAATTTGTTACTGTTGTAGTTAATGTTTTTATGGATACACTTTATTCTTAGACTGATGTTATTTCTGTGGCTTGAGTTACTATTAGAAATCCAGGGGTTAATCTTTTGCCAAACACCTGGCTGGCTGCATGGCAGGGCTGGATGGTCCAAGAAAGTTTCAAGCATAAATCCAGAAAAGTGTAGCATTAGCCCACCATCAGGGAGATTTAATAGCCTCAGGAACTAACATAAAAAGACAAAGTTAAGAGACGGAAGAAACAGTAGAGTAGAGCTGACTACCCTACTTGCCTGGTCTGTGAGGGCAGGGCCTACTGTTAGGAGAAGTGTATTGCTACTTCATGCAAGTAGTGCTGAGATCTCTTGACTCTCAGAAGAGGGAAAACCAAAGACGGATGATTCAGTACTGTGTAAGAAGTTAAAATTATGAGTTACTGACATGGCTGAAGTGTTCCAGCTGTGCAATCCTTCCTCAAGCTGCATACATCCATTGCCTTCCTTATGCTGGTAGTGGTGTTCATCTGAATCCAAAGTGAAACAATTTAGAAAGCTAAACTGAAAGCAAACTTTTTGTTTTGTTCTGATTTTACAGTGTTCAATTCCTCCAGGCTTCTAGACTCTAGAATCTCACTAGCACCAGTTCAAAGGGGGAACACTGAACTTCATAATTAAATTATTATTTAATTAAATATAATTAAATTAATACCCAGGTGGGTTGAAGTCCTCCTCTTGCCCTCCAGCTGCTTATTCATAACAGGTTGCCTTCCTACTACTCATCTGTGACTTTCATATTCTTAACAGGATGAAAATTGAGTCTTCATAATTCCCAATTTTTGTAACAGAATCCCCCTGAAAGTGGTTTTGGAGATTTGTCATCTAGTCCGTTCTCAGATAAACTAACATTTTACTGATATTGCATGTTGTTAATCTTTACATTAATGATCTTGTGCTATTAATTTGAATGGTTTATAAAATATCTTTCAATGAGGGATTGATTGGGATCAAAGAGGTTGTGGAGTCTCCTGTGGAGATACTCAAAACCTGCCTGGATGCCATTCTGTGCAATGTGCTTTAGGTGATCCAGCTCAGCAGAGGGGTTGGACCAGATGATCTTCAGAAGTCCCTTCCAACCTCAGCCATTCTATGATTCTGTGATTTCCAGTCAAGTTCAGTCTTACTAGCATGAAGTCATGTTTCTGGACAAGAATTATTTTCCACTGAAGTACACTGACAATAACAAATTATAGTCCTAACTTTAGTTTTTTAATCCATCAATTTTTGTATTGGCATTTCTACTCTTCTTCGGCCCAAGACAAGCTGCCCCGTATCTACCTACTTATCTACCCTTTTTGGATAATACACCTTCCCACTATTTCTTCCATAAAGTTAAAAGGTTGAAGGAGTTCTTGAGACTCAGCAGGCTACTGCTGTAAAAGCAAGTCAGTTTAGTTCAGCACATGTATGAAGGGGTTGTGGTTGATTATCTTGTCAAAGCAATTAAGAAACTATGTACAAATGAGATAACTGAAAACAGTTTTTCATACAACCCCAGAGCAAGGACTAAGCTGCCAGCCCTGAAAAAAAAAAAAATATGGAGAAACCTGCTGTTACAAAATGAATGGATGATAACACAGTGCAAGGTATTTAGTGTGTCTGAATCTAAGCGGAAAAATGGGATTCCTAATAAAACAAACTTATTTGCACAATGGCAGTCCTGAGCTGTCCATGACCATTCATGAACAAGTATGTGGAGTCAGTAAGTAGATCTATGAAAATGTCTGATCAGTGCTACATGTAGTAGTCCCCGAAACAAGCAGAATACTGGAAATCAGAAATTACTGGAAATAGAACACAAGACTGGCTAGGACAGCTATACAGCTAGAAAAGGTTCTGAGAAGATGGTCATTATGATCAAAGAGCTGGAACAGCTATTTTAGAAGGGATGCCTACATGCAGGATTCATCTTACTTTCTCATAGGTATCTGCTTATTTGCATTTCTGTTTGATTCATATCTCTATCTTCTGAGATATGAATTGCATTCACTAAATCTCCAGAAGTCTAGTTCTCCTAGACTTCTGGAGATTTAGTGAATGCAATTCATATCTCAGAAGACAGCCATCTTAGCTGACAACATCTTCACCATCTGTAACAGGCATCTGAAACAACTACTTCACAGTGTGCGTACCTGCACTGTGGACAGCCGCGTTTAGTTAGGCGATCCCTTTCTCCTGGCAGTCTTGAGCCAGAAAAAGACCACACTGTGGGGATGTGAAGACAGTTGCAAGTGTGGACTGGTGTGGGAAAAGACACCAGGGAACAACAGCCCACTGTTTATCCCACTACAAAAATTAGATCACCAAAGGAAACTAGCATGTGGCTGATTCACAACAATGAAATAGAACCATTTTGTTACAGAACATGAGGTTAAGATAAGGAATTCCTTGGTGCATGATACTGAATATTCTAAACATTTTTATGGCTTGAAAACTTATGTGGACAAATTAACGGACAAAAAATACACTGAGGGCATTAGGTACAGATACAATTCATCCAGCTTAGCCAGGCTCACAGGAGATTTAGTGGTGGAAGGTGGGATCCTGTCAGGAAGTAGAAGAGCAGCAATGGAAGAGACCGACATGTGAGGGGAGAGACAGGGCGCTGGGCAGGAGGGCAGCACCAGGGAGGAAGGTGAAGGGCAGAAGCAACACCAGATGGCCTCTACACACCCGGGGCAAAGATGTGCCCCAAGCAGAGACAGCTCCTGGGCAGCCGCCTCGATGCGAGGAAGGTGGCCCCGGGCTCCACGCAGGGTGAAGGAGTACGGACAGGGCTTTCCTCCTGACCCCTGCTCATTCTGGTGAGCACGGCTGGAGGCCAAAGCCTGAGGGGAAGCAGCAGCTTCGGAACAGCAGAGAGAAAGGCATCGGGGAACGGGTGAGGGAAGGGTTTATGGGAGACGACTGGCGAAGCACCAGGGCAGGGATGGGGCAACGAGTCTGCTGCAGGCAAGTAACGAAGGGGAAGGCCGGGCCGGGCCGGCGGAGCGGTGCTGGGGCTGTGCGGGGACAAGGACTGCGGCCGCGGGCCGGGTGAAGCGGGTGGGGCGCGGGGCCTCGGGGCGCGGCGCTGAGACCCGGCCCCTGCCCCTGTCCCTGTCCCCGGCTCCGGGACCGCGGGCTCGCGGCTCCCCCTGGCGGCAGCTCGGGCTCCTGACGGGGCCACGGCCGGCGGAAGCCGAGGGTGGCGGGGCCGGATGCGACGTGGGCGGCGGAGCGGAGCGGGCCGGGCCGTGCCGTGCCGAGCCGAGCCGTGTCGGGCCGGGCCGTGCCATGGAGGCTCTCTACCACCAGACCAACAAGTTCGTGCGTGAGGCGCTGCGGCGGGCGACCGTGGCGGCCTCGCCGCCGTGAGGCGGGGGCCGGGCCGGGCCGGGCCGCGTTGTGGGAGCGGCCGAGGCCGCCGGGATGGCGGCGGGGAGGGGGCGGTAGCGGCCGGGATCCCCCCGAGGGGCTGAGGGGAGCTGTGCCGTTTCTCGGTCGCAGGGCCAAGCGAACCCGGTCCCTCCAGGCTGACCGGGTCCAAGGTCCCGAGGTGCCTTTAGCCACGTCAGGCCCGAGTCAAGGCAGGGGTTACTGGCTTCAGGTTTTAAAGTGTGGGATTACAAGTGTTCACTGAAAAAAAAAAAAAAAAGGTGTTTCTGTTTTACTGCATACGCGTAAATGTAAGGCACATTCGTTCGTTAGGGTTTTTATGTTAGTGGGCTTTGATGATGGCCGGGGGCAGCATTTAAACCCTCTCAGGAAAAGTGTGAGTGAGATATGAAACGGCTTTGGAGATGAAGGTAATCTGGTGAGGTTTAAGTGGTAGGAAAAATGGAAACCACAAATCAGGCAAAAAAACTGTCAGTGTGGTGGAAATAACTCATGGGGAAGAAGCCAAAGGGGGGAGTTAACCAAATATTCCAGCCTAGTATTTTTGTTAATGGGTTTCATTAAATAAAGATATAGGGAAGAGCTGGAAATCCTGCTGTTGATACAGAAAGGCAAACCTGTGATAAAACTGTTGTTGATAAGGGGAATGCTTTTGCCTTGTTCCAGTTTCCATATTGCCTTGCTCTGATTGTAGCTCTTGAGCTCTGTTTTTCATTGTATTTTATTGTCAGTCTGAAGGTAATCTCAATTTGTAAGCTCTCTTCCCACCTGTTCCCAGACCTACTGGATTTTCTTCAATTGGAAAAGTCCTGGCAAATATGAAGTATCTTTTTCTAATCAGGTTGCCCGTGATCTGATTTTGCTCCTACACATGGATTTCTAAACAGGCATTTTAAAAGCAGTGTGAGTCTCAGGATCTGAAGCATCCTAGAGAACCTGATTGAAAAGAAAACTATCGAACAAGTATGAAATGCAAGATACTGGATGTTGAATTGGTTCTCTAGTTAACATGTCATAAGTACTGTAAAAGTTGGAGTTACCTGTTTAGTGGCACAGTGTTATTAAAAAAAAAAAGTGACTTAAGAGTGAATATTTTCACTAAATATTGTCCTGGCCTCCCTGAAATTTGAGGCTTTTTTTTTTTTTTTTAAACATCAATTTAACAACTATCAATGTGTTTTTATTTTTCTTTTGTTTCTCTTCTGTCTCTGCTTGTGCAACGTCAGGAATTCCTTCTATTTTAAGCTTTCTACTTCAATTTGATGCCTCTGTGATTCATGTATTGTAAGAGATGGTGCAAGTCATTCCTTCTTCACCTTCCTCTGTGCCATTTATGCTCAAGAATGTCTCCTTGCTATTATCTGCAGTCCAGACTGAACAACTCTATTGTATTAAAGCTGTTTAGTACTTTCCATAATCTATAGTCCTTCCCTGATCCTTTGCCTGTACCGTTATTTTCCTTTGTGAGAAGAAGGTGACACAGCTTGTGCTGAAGATGCGTACTACCTATTTCTGCAGTGCCATAAAGGTGTGGTGTCTCTTCGCCACTTTAGTGACGTATTTAGGTAGTATTTCACTGCAGACCTGTTATTAAGGTCTCCCTTGTACTGGCTCTTCTACCAGTGAGACCTTCCCTCTGCTATACTTACTATTTATGAGTTCCTATTGTGAATCTGATACCTCTATGGTTGTCTTGGGGTAGGTAGATCTTAAATGACATTGAGCATACCAGGTGTGTGACACGAGAGACAACCTCAGTTTAAGGGAGCTAGAACTGGATTGGAAGTCACTGAAGAAAAAAATCGTTTCACCTTGATTTTTATTTTAACACTGAAAGTTACTTTGTAGATGCATATTAATTGAAAGCACAGCTGTCTTCAAACTGAAGATTTGTGTTATTTTTTATATGTTTAGTGATGGGCTGTCTGCACTGAATAGCATATATCTGATTCTTACTATGTTCTGAAAGCAGCTGAAGATTAAGATATTGAAAAAATATTTGTTTTTCATTTTATGGATGTTAACTGACTTCTTTTTCTTTATTTGTCTTTTGATAGACAAGTCCATGAAGTCCAATCTTACATGGGACGTCTGGAAACTTCAGACAAACAGTCAGTACACTGTAAGTAGGTAATTAGAGGGAAAAGTCCCACTCCAATACTGATGTAACCTGAACCTTCAACCTCGTATGCTTTATCATTATATTTACAATCATTACATGAACTAATTTGGCTTTTCAGTCACTGTGATTAACAGGTGAGACACATTGCTGATGTGGAATGCATTAAAATTATTTTACCATATAACTTGATTAAGGTGATGTTTTGTAGGATAGTGGAAAGGGCAGAACAAAAATTTACTTCGTCACCTACGGTAGGTAGATCTTGAGTTGAGAAGTGGTGTTTGCTATAAATGCTTCTATAAGTGTCTTGAACTCAGAATTTCAGATTTTTTGGTGCTGTGAGGTTTTGATGCATTGTCAGAGTATGCCGTGGTATAATAAACACAGATGAGGTATAATAAACACACAGATGTGGACAGAATTGCAAATTCAGACAACACCAAGCTAGTTTGTTAGAAGCTCAGAAGTTGAAAAACGTCACTAGATATCTGTCCCGTTGTTTCACTGTTCCTTAAGCATCCACTAATTGGCAAACTTCCCAAAGAGATTCTTAGGCCAGTTTCTGGGGAAAAGACTGTCGTTTGATGTGCAGGAATTTAAGCAGGGTGATTCTAATGGCTCCTGCTTGCATGAGAGTCCTGTAGAGACTTGCATCAGGTCCAGAGAACCTGGAATTCCATTTGCTTATGAGAAATACGTGGAACAACTAGGTCTGAAATTGCCTCAGTAAGTTTGGACTATAACCTTGTGTTAATAAAATGACTGTCGTAAAACAATATGATTTATTGTGGCAAGATTTTTCACCCTAGTGCAGAATTGGCAAATGTATTTTGGACATGCATTTGGAGTCTGAATTCCTGTAAAACTAGTTGCTAATAGGCCTGATCAAAAACTTTTGAAGTGAAGACGGAGTAGATACATTTATCCACCAGTCGACTGACTTCTGTTACCCTAACTATATTCGTGAAGCATGACTTCACTGTAGAAAAGGCTGTGATAACTTTTCCTATCAAAAAACAACAACTTGTCTACTGGTTCTGTTTTCTCTGATGGTTGTTGCTACCTGTACATCCAGTACAATGCCAGACGACGTGGCTGCTGTGCTCTAAATGTGGTTTTGGAGCCCTGTGAAAATTAGCATAACTTGCTGTCTTGCCTCTGCTACTTGAAGTGAGAGATGGGATTATGTACCATCTTACAGTCAATAAATGAACATACTATTTTATATATAAAAATACAGATATGTGCTCTAGATATTACTGTGTAGGCAAGAACTTATGGGAAAAAAGAACTATCTTTAGTCGGAAGGTCAGGAAAAAGAGTCAGGAAATCAGTTTCAGTTGCAGCTTTTTTTTCCAGCTTTGGGCAAATAATCCCTTCTTGCTCAGAAAAAAAGTACCATGAGAAAGAAAGTAACGTTGTTGTTTGGACTAGCTAATGCTGATGTAATTGTCTATCTGCTGTTCTGGCTGCTCTTCTGTGCAGTTTAGCTGTACTAAATGATGGAGAAATGAATTAGGATGATTTGATTGATCTGTGTTTATGTGTATGAGTTGGCTACTCTTTGATTGTGTGAGATCAAATTGCAGAGAAAAGGGGTTTTATGTACAGTTTCCTTTCTGGGTACTGCTGAACGGAATTTTCTGGAAAGTCTTGAGATACTTTGGAGGAAGTAGTTGATTACTGATGCTTTACTGTATATCTCTTTCATCTAAAAAGAAAATAGGAATAAACAATATCTCTTAAGATTTAGTTTAAACGCAAACTAAGAACAAATTGTGACTGTTAAGGTTTGTTGATTATTCTAAGACTGACTGTGGTAGTCTGAGACTTGGCTTCAGGGTTGTCTTCATGACTGCACAGACATGATGATGCTTCAGTGTCCTCTAATAATCGTTCTGTGGATGTGCTCTGGAGGGTGCGTACCTTCAGCCTTGCAAGCTCACTTTCTTTAAGCACAATAACGACAGGTGATTAAAGGTCTCCCTGTGCAGTTCAAGTTGTGAAACGCTGGATTGTGACACAGTTGGAATATGTGGTTGTGAAATGAGGAAGGGGTTAGTGACTTATACGCGGCTTTGCCGTACAATAACAGTAACTGAAAGCATATGAATCCTTTTTTTTTTCCCTAGCTGTATGTTCTTCCCACCTTAGTATTTGAGTTTGCATTTTGATCTCTTGTCTCTGCATTTTCTACACACAAATTATCAGAAGCAATAGCAAAGAAGATGATCACAGAGGCAGATGTTGTATGTCTTGTTTTCCCACCTGTAAGGGCTCCCCTACCCTGGGCATGCCTTCCCAAGCTGTTTGTCTAGTCTGCCAGTTCCCATCAACTCTTACTTCTTCTGGTTGCTTTGTCAACCTCCCATGCTATAGGTGTGGATAAGGGAACTCTGCGTTAACAGTTTTCTGAAGTTTAAATTGCCATTGTTGTGAGAATCATCTTGGCTATTAGCTTTTATGAGCAAGACCTGGGAAAACAGCAAGGGGGAATGTGGAACTTTTAAGTCCTATTATATAGAGGAGATAGGGAAAGAAGTTCATGGATCTTGAAGGAGCATTGGATCTCTTGAAGGAGTTCATTGGATCTTGAAGGCTTTCCCCGTTCCCTTCTCAGAGGAGGGCAGAAAAGGCAAGAGTCTCAAACTAGCCAGTTAAAGAAGTGGCTCTTCGTGATTTGTACAGTTCTTTGTTCATCTGATTTTTTTTTTTTTTTTGGTGTGTGTGTGTGTGTGTTTGTTTCCATCCAGCAAGAATTTGTGTCAGTTTTTAAATACTGGTTTGAATGCTGTTGTACTTCTGCCTTCATTCAATTTGCAGTTCTTTAATTCAAATTAAAATATATTTTTGTTTCCTTGCAGTAGTAGAAAATGAGATTCAAGCAAGAATAGACAATATATTCAGTAACTTGGAACGTCTAGAAATCCTGTCCAGTAAAGAACCTCCCAATAAGCGACAAAATGCTAAACTGTAAGTTCACCTTCTTTGCTTTGATAATGGTGTAGTCTTCGTAATTGTTTTCATTAAATTTATTGTAGCCCTTTTCATTTGAGTAGAACCTTTTCACATTACAACTTAAATCTCTGCTCAACTGTAACAGAACTGAGGCACAGTGGCAAAATCATTTTCCTGCATTTACCTGCAGACTGGCAATTGAGCTGAATTCATGGCTCTGTTCTGAGATGAGTACTTTGGTGCTTAGCAAAATATAGTACTTTGATGCTTAAATGACATACTGAGTTGAAATTATTTTGCTTTTAATGGTATTTGTAGAGGTAAGGAGTAAAATCACTTTAGAAGGTGACATTTTTTTCTGAAAACTTTTCCTAGCTGTTGGTGACTAAAATAAGGTTTCAAAAATTAGAACTGGTTTGAGCAGCTTGAACCAGAGACCATCATAGAACTTTCCATGCTAAATTGTTCTGTGACTCTTCAATTAATTTTTAGTCCCAATGCCGTCGTAGATAGGGTGGATTTCATATCACCTATGTTATAAAGGTCACTATCTGAAACAGTCATCTATGCTTTCTTTGTACTTATTGAACATTTAATCAGAAACAGTAGAGTTCTGGACGTGATTTATTTTAGCCTAATGGCGATGTGTTGTCAATTGGCTTTTAGGTACATTTTGTAAAAACTCAGCCTTAAGAACGTGATGTTAACTAATGAAACTTGAAAACCTAATCTTCTGTGTGAACAGGTCATAAAGTAGAAACTGTTCAAATTCTACTGTCTTTCCAAATCTGTGTTAAATGAAGAATATATATATAATCTCTGAAGAGACTAGTCGTGGGATAGGATGTACAAGATAGCTCAAGAATTCTGCTTCACATTCTATCTTTAGCTTGCAATTAAATAATCACCTGTTTAGTAGTAATACGAGGCACAATCTAAGTATGGAATGTAAGCATAACATAGAATGTCCTTTATCTTTTAGATGAGTAGAATCCATCATTCTTAGTATTTGTCGCTGTTAATTTATAATGCTCCATTGTTCATTAAAAACACCACAAAGGATTGGTATTTTATCCCTGGGAATGTCTTCCTATTGTTGATCCTGTCTAGCCGAGTTGACCAGCTGAAGTATGATGTTCAGCATCTGCAGACAGCTCTGAGGAACTTTCAACATCGCCGTTACATCCGGGAGCAGCAGGAACGACAGCGAGAAGAGTTACTAGCACGTACATTCACTACTAATGTAAATATTCTTTATTTTAGATTTCTCTGTTTTAGAGGCCTTAATCTTTCAGAGAAGTTTCGGGCAAGACCTAGGCTTGACTATTAGATGGCTGCTGTGTGATGGTGTAAGTGGAATAAAGATAGGAAAGAGTAATAATACATGTTGAAAAAGTACAACTCTTTCATGAGGAAAACTTGGTCAAAAAAGAGGCAGTGGTGAAAGACTCGAGATTGCTGCTCCAATTTTATCCAGTGCAGCTCTACCTGATTTTATATAGCAGTTTCAAAAAGTTGAATGAGGTAGGTAACAAAGAATACATTTTAATTGGATTTGTGTCAAAAGTCTTTGTCAAATCCCAGGACCTGAAAAAATGTCAAGAAAATTCTTATGTGTATCAGTAGCTTTTATGCACCCTGCTGTTAGTAGATGCCAGCAAGTTTTCATTTGTCCAAATATAAATTGTGTAGCTGGGAAAAAATCTTCCATTTTAACTATAAATGATTCAAAAGTTTTCAATGACAGGTATGTGTTTCAACCTGTTCTTGATCGTTCTGAGTTCTTCCATTGACGTCTCCCCCGGCAAATTCCCAGATAAATTTTGCTCTGAATAATGTAGGTATGCTTTCATTCTTTGCTTTTCTGTGACTTAAAAGCATGTCTTTTTTATCTTACTGTTTGCTTTCTGTGCTGTCTTTCGCTGTTAGGGCAAGGAAAAATCCAATGTGAATGGCTATATTTTCTTGAGATTTTGGAAGTTCACTGCACTTCTCAAAGCCCAACGTAAATGACCTCTAGCATTTTGTTGGCCATTTCAAAATTATAAACAAGTCTTGAAATGAACACTGGAACTTGAAACCTGATTTGTTTTCAAAAGCTGTGATGTTCTGCAAATGGGAAGAAATTTTCCTATAGGAAAGCTTGTCCAGGAAGAAAATGCATGAGTAAATAGAACAGTTTTGAAGAGGAGTAGCAGTACTGGAAACACAAAATACTTGGCATACTATTTTTTGTTCCTGAACATGTTGAAAGGTGTCTCAAGATATAATTAAGATGTGTGATTATTTTGTATTTTTTTAAACTTACTGTTACAAAAACATAACTTCTGAAGCATATTGTCCCTTGTATTTGTGAGTTACTGCCTGTTTAGGTTAGAAGTTTACATAGCTATTTATATACTACCCTATTTTATTAAATAGGAATGTCAGGTGAGTGTGTAAGCATTCTGAATAAATCACGGTAGTGTACATAACAGCTCTTGAAAGCTGTAGCAGTGTTCTGAATGTTTTGTTTAATTAGAAGATAAATGTCTTGAAAGCCTTCCCCGGTAGAATTCTGGAGAAAACCACTTACAGCAAATGAAAAATATGCTGCCATCTAGTGTCTGTCTGAGGGGGTACAAGGCCAGGTTGGATGGGGCTTTGAACAGCCTGGTCTAGAGGAAGGTGTCCCTCCCTGCCCATGACAGGGGGTTGGAACTAAGTGATCTTTAAGGTCCCTTCCAACACATTCTGTGTTTCTATGAACAAAGATCTTATTTGTTATTTTTCTTGCTGCCTTGTGTATAAAATAAAACCAACTGCAAATTCCTTGCATTGGAAACAGAATCCCTTTTGATTTGAAGTTTAATAAATATCTGAAAGAATAGCCATTCAGATGCAAATCCAAGTGCTGTTGCTCTGCAGACTCCCGTAAGACAAGATAATTTTTTCAACCTTTGTGCTGTATTGACTTTTGATCAAAGAGTTGTGTACACCGTTGATAGCCTTCTTCATCCAGTATCTTTGACCATCTATCTGGGAATAGTTCTGTCCTTTATTCTTCATTCTTTCACACTACGTAAGCAGAATATCCATCTAGGCAGACAGATACCCACCACTGGATTGTACACGTGATTCCTTTATTAAAAATTTTTCTACAATAATCACCAGAGACTACTCAGGTCAAATTTGACATTGTTACGTGCAAGTAACCTACAGCTGACAGGTATTAAGCACCTTCTGCCCAATATATTAAATATGCATTTTAGTAGTTCTTGACACTCTGAGTACGTGGAAGCAGTTAAGCCAGTGTTTCCACACTTAGCTCTAACCAATATAATGATGACTGTTCACAAAACAATGTGGCAGTTGTGAACTATTACCTTGACTCTCTCAGTGGAATGGTGTCAGAGAAGATGAAACTGGAAACGTTTTGAAAAGTGATGACATCCTCTGACCTCTTATGTGACCCAGGATAGCAAATTTTACCCAGTTATTTCCATTTCAAAATTTATAGTTTCTAGTTGCACTAACGCATCTTCTCTGGATTTTTAAAAAAATTATCATTATTATTTAGATAAGGCCTTGGGTGGTGAGTGAGTGAGACTTTAAGGGAACTAGGTTCATATGTCTGTTTGCCCTCCCTATCAGAAATTTGTACCTTGTTGTTAATACGAGTTTATAGAATGTCATCTCCCAGACCTGTGTTTTGCAAGCCTTTTGTCATTATAAATGTGCTATTGTCTTTCAAAAATCTTTTGCTTGCAGCGATCACGACTTCCTTGTTTAATCCCTTCTGATAGTTCTGATCTTCTCTACTGTAATACTCTTTCCTACCTATGTCATAAAGGGATTATGAAAATTCTCAATTTTTAATCTGACCTTTTATCTCCTGAAATCTAAATGCAGTTGAATAGCTGATCAACTCTGCCTTTTGTCTTGCTTCCTATAGGCTTCTCTAAATTACTTTGTTCACTCAAATATTAATATTACTTTAACATCCCTATTAAAAATAAACAAAAAAAAATAAGCCCACAAGTCCTGTCAAGGGGTGCTTGTTTCAGTATGTTCTCTTTCTGGCTCTGTGAGTATGAGTGAGTAGGCAAGGTAACCAAGACCCTGCATTTCCCCTACAGGACTCTGACACCACCATACCGATCGACGAAACATTACAGTTTAATGAATCCCTGCAGAATGCCCATCGTGGCATGGATGATCTTATTGGCAGTGGGACCAACATCCTTCAGGGGCTGAGGGACCAGAGAGTGACATTAAAGGTGGGGGCATCATTTTTTACTAAAAAGACCCCACATTTCTGCATTTAAGATGACCAGGTCAAGTAGAAGAAATAAATAAGTATGGTAAACGCCTAGACGCTGATTTAGCTAATCCTAAAATCTTTTATTTTGTCATTTTACTAGGAACATATTTAAGCTCTTTTTTTGTGTGTGTCCTGGTAGGCTAGCCATCTTCGTCTGCACAGTGGTCAGTATCTGGAGTGCTAAATGTTGTGTTTTATTTTGTTCTGTTCTGTGTTTTTTTGATTTGTTTGTTTTTCTTCCAAATGAAGAAAGCAATGGCTAGCTCATAGATAAGACGTTGGTACAGGTAAATATCACTGAGATCAACCACAAAGCTCGCATAAAGTACTTACGTTTAAGTTCAGTAATGGAGATAATACTCAAGTCTAATGTATCGAAACAATATATATCTTCCCAAATTACTGTTAAAGATAACAAATGTTTGTCTTTTAATTTAAAGACTGTTCAAGATGTTGTTAAATTTTGAGTTAAGAGTTCAAAGGTACAAAAAGAGAATCATAGAATCATTGAGATAGGAAAAGACCTCCAAGATCATCTAGTCCAAACCTTTAACCTAGTACTAAAGTCCACCACTAAACCGTGCTACTAAGTTGAGCTTTTAAATAAGCAGTGTGTTTGGGGTGGGGAAGCTAGATCTCTGAAAAGGGAAATTCCTATCTCTGTTGTGCTCATCGTAAGATGGGGATAACTATTGCTACCTGTTTTGTGATTTTGCTGCTTTGGGATGTAGCTGTCAGAGGATTTAGGCATTTTTTAATTGCTAAATCTCTATACAAATACTCGTAAATCCCTACACGTGGTCAGATGAATCACACCTCATATTCCAGGGATTGTGTAGACTACTGTACCACTGGCTTGAAAGGCTTACATAGAGATAGCTGAACTGTAGACACAAACAGATCTTGCCCTGAAAGTGCATATGCATTTTGCTGGAACAAATTTTAGTACCTATGGTACATGTTTCGTAAGGGTTACCAGGGACAGGTGTCTTCACAAGGCAGCATTGCAAGGTGTTTCCTTTAATCCTAATGTCCGTTGCAGTTTACAGGCTGGGTACTTCCTTTTTTGATTACAGAGGTCTAGGCTAGCTGGTGTTCTCAAAACACTGCAGGGTATAACGGCAATAAATGTAACCCGTTTTCTACTCCATACTCAGGTGATGAGTCCTTGCATCCGTGAGTGTTACACTGATGCATTACAGCAGAGTTTGAAGCCCAGGTCTTTCTTCTCTGAGATGAAGGATAGCTAAGGTTAAGATTATTTGTTCACTGACCTAGGGAATATATATTTCTTCTTATACAAAGGCAGTCAGTAGAAAAACTTACTGTGGTTGTTAGGCATTCATTCTTGAGATAGTTTGTAGCTGAGTGGTCTAGCCATAGGACTAGTAGAAACAAAGAGAGGTTCTGTTACCTTCTCATGAAGCAGACATGGAAGAAAAGGCAGGGCTGGATGGGTTATTAGTGCCACGAGAGGATTCAGGGTTCTGAATGCTCTCTTGAAAAAGTAACTTCTCTGAAGTCTCACAGCATTCTGAAGCAGGGTTTTCTGTTAAGCATTGGGACCTGAAAGTCAGTTTGAAAGACTAGGTCCATTTATCCTCACCATGGTGATACGGCTTCTTTCTGGCAGCACCTATCTTTTTGCAAGGTATGATGGAAGTTGGTCCTACCCAGTGTCTCTCTGAGGCATGCTTCAGCTAATTGCGTGCTGTGAGCTGGGCTGAGCTGTGGTGCTGAGTGCAGCATCTTTGAATGCACATCTGTATGTCACGTTTTTGTCTAGCTTATCTAGAATGGAGCTTTTCATCTACCTGTACTGCTGGGACTCTGCAGCCATGAGTTTTCTACCTTTCTCCCAGATAGGATGATACCCATCTCTGAACATGCTCAAAGTACATCTATGAGCCTGTATTTCATGCGGTTTCCTTTGACCGTTGCCTTGAAATAAGAGTATTACTGCAGCACTGCAGTAGTGACTGAGTACACACAGTAGTGGTGATACGGTAACTGGTGGGATCCACAGACATTCTTAGTACCGGCTGCGTCAGCAGCGAAACAAAACAGATACGGGCCTGCAGCATACCAACCAGCAGTCTGTTTTCACTGCTTTTATCCTGAAGGATTTATTGAAATTGCATTAATTACACTGTTGTAGCCTTTTCATTGCACTTGACCACTGATACCAGAAGTTTCTGGACCTCCTTTTGAACCTCTTCTTGGTATTAACTGTACTTCAGACCAGCAGGAGGGAAGTTCTGCAAGAAAGGTTGTCTGGGGCTTCAAGCTCTTATTAGACTGTATGTCTGGAAGTGGAACTAGAACTTAATTTCTCCATAGGGAGTTCATTTCTCTGAGCTGTTGTCTGTGATGTTTCTGTCTGGACACATTGCTTTGTACCTTTACCTCTTTCTTGTTCTTGTGTGTGAATTAGTCTAAGACTCCACTTATTTCCAGGGTCCCATGGCTATCTCCTCTTAAATTGTAGGAACAACATGGCAAAGAAGTTGTAGGAACTTATAGAAAGTTCCTTTGTTTACTGAGGGATTAGAATTTATCACTTGCCATCCATGATAAAATATTCTATAGAATAAGAAGCGTACCATGGAGTTAATTGTTTCTTTGCTGTCTTTTTATTTTTAGGGTACTCACAAGAAGATCCTGGATGTTGCCAACATGTTGGGCTTATCCAATACTGTAATGCGGCTGATTGAGAAGCGAGCCTTTCAAGATAAATACTTTATGATTGGGGGAATGATTTTGACTTGTGTAATTATGTTTCTCGTCGTGCAGTATCTGACATGAGCTACTAAGCTGTTGCCAGAGGATATCGTCTTTTGGAGCAAGATGGACTGCCCTCCAAAATGTACTTTCCTCTGAGTGCTGCTTTGGATGAGCCCCTCCTGAGGACTTCAGAGTTTACAAATCACACTCAGACACGTCATGCGGAAAGCACATAGGGGAACAAATTTCTTTGGAGACACTGTAGTTTAAAATGACCCTATAAAAATATCCTTAGCCATTACTACTCTCATCTTACTGTCTGTAAGTTTAAGAATCCAGTTAAGTAGGAGGCAGAAGTGAAATTTTTGCCTGGCTGTTATGCAAGTCAGGAGTGTTGGGTAGATAGGGGAGAAGAGGATGCAAAGGTACAACATAAGATGAAGTGAGCCTTTCCTGTGATAGCTAGAAATGACCTCGGTAAGTGTATTTTCTGTTGAAAAAATGCTACTGTGGAGAATTCTGTGCTGTTTGTGGGCACGCTCCTACAGACTGTGCAAAAAGAGGAAGTGAAGGGTTCCCATTTGCAAATGCGCTCTTCTGCTTGGAGGGAGAAAGACCTGTGGGGAAGGGTCTTAACTCTAAAAGCATGGTCATAACCTCTGCTACTTTTTGGTATACCCATACGGTTTTACCTAGCAATCTTCAGTTAAGACTGAAATGCTTCTCATCTTATTTGAAATAAGTTTTGCTATCTTTTGGTATCTTTTTATGTCCTGCTGCTTCCCAGTGGAAGCTGAATGCTGTACTCCTCCCTGCTTCCAGTCAGGTTGAATTTGAGTACCAAATTCAACCTCCAAAAGAACCGGGCAATACCAAATTCAACCTCCAAAAAACTGGGAGCATTTTTGGTGCTAGTGCACATCGTGTTGTGGTGAATTGTATTCATTAGCTGAGGTGGTTGGTTGGGGTTTTCTGATCCATAGCTGGTATTTTTGAATTCAATGAAGCAGGCAAGTTCTTGCTTTGTTCAAACTGAAACTTGTGATATTTGTGTTTATAGAGCTGGAATGGGCTCAAAAAAACAAACAAACAAAAAAAAACAACAACAACATTCAAAATACATTCAAAATAGCAGTGTGATCATCAGAAGAGTTTCCTTAACTTAGTGCCTTGGGATGGTAAACATGTCCCTTGTCCTTGGGAAGGATATTTGCATTATCCTCTCTACCTGTGAATTTACTGTGAAGGACATTCTCATACAAATCATCTCACAGAGATGATAGCTTAGATTTTGTATCTTCTTGGCTGTAGATATTTATCCATTTAAACATACACAGTTAAGAAATGCCTCCTATGATACTAATTTCCCTGAAGACTGGGGATTCTGTTGGAAAGGCCATCGTGAAGTTTCAAACAGCCTTCCATTACAAACATCATCCATTCCAGTCAGCCTTCAGATACGTTCTCATTTTGCGTACAAGTCAGGAGCATTTCCAAAAGTCTGACAGTGTCATGTTCAGATAATGTGGCATTCTGTTGGGTGTTCATTTTTTTTTTTTTCTGTCTGGAATGGTTATGGGTCTTTTAATTAATAACAGTTTACAAATCCTGCGTTTCTTTGCTCCAGTAAGTTTTGCTTTTATAATTACATAGCTTGTTGCAGACTTTTTTTTTCCTTTCAGTTATTAATACAATTTCTTCAATTTCAGCTAATATGGGCAAGTTAAACAGGCTTCAGCAGTGCTTGTTTACGTTTGCATGTTTAAAGTATTGACTGATCCATGTGCTGTGGCATAACTTTAAAGCCCAGAATGAGACTCCCCCAGTTTGATCAGCTGTCACTGTCCAGTCAGCTTCGTATTTGGAATCCAGGGCAAGTAAAATGTCAGTAGTCAGAGCAGTAGCTGCTGCCCTGCAGACACAACAATGGAAGAGGCCAAGATGCCATCAGTGCCTAGACAATCCTGTCAGGTGGCTCAGCAGAAGAAAGCAGAAAAGTGTCAGTGGTTGTTGATTATCCTGTGTGCTGCACACCTGGCTGGCCATTTTGTTAATGTGTTTGATGTTTCCTAAGTGTTTAAAGCTCTTTGTGTTCTTCAGTCTGCTGCACTTTCTCAAGAAAACATGTTAGCAGACCACGTGCAGAATCACTTTGCATGTCAGCCACAAGGACTAAGGAATCAGAAAGTTGGTAATGAGAGATCATGTGGCTTACTGTATCTTTAATCTAAATTTACCTTGAATTTATTTTAAATCTGAAATTTATCGTGATAGATTTTAGCACAGAATGCACTTGTTAAATCATTTTCTATTAGATCAGTTGGGCACCTTGTAGAGGATCCCTGGCAAATCTTCTGTCCTGATCCAACTCCACCTTGGTTTTACAACTTTATTGTTTAAAGTTTATATAGTTGTGACTTGGTGTAGCAGGAATCTTCTTATACCAAGGTAAGGACTCTAGTCAATTTGTTTTCTTCTTTTCAGCTTGTGGTATGAGCCATAAAATAAAATTAATGGAACTGGATTTTCTCTGTTTTGGGACTAGACTAACATTTTTATTAATGTTTCTCTGTCCATTAATTTTTGTCCTTTTAGAGTCTCCCTGTGTAGGCTAATTTCCCTGTTGTATGCAATGTCCTTGCTATTCACTATCTGTAGTTGGAATGTGGGCTTGAAGGGAAGCACTTAGATGACTGGATTTGATGATGTGTAACTTCAAACAAATTTGTACTAGATATTAAGTCCAAAATAACTTGTAAGAGCACCTGTGCCATCTCAGATGGCTAATGTAAAACCCTCAAAACTTCTGTCATTAGTGTGGCACAGTAAAAGTTCAGGTAGGATCAACATCCCTGCTACCATGGAATGACGTAGCTGAAACCCTGGTGGCTTGTCACATGTTGCTGCTGCAGCTGCTGTCTCTGAAGTTTCCTTTCTTAAGACTGCTTCTTTCAGTGGAGCTGTTTGCCTGTGAACTTCTGTGGAACAGCAAGTGTTCCAGCTGTCAAATGGAATGCTCTCATGAGAGGGCACTGTGGAAACTAACTAGTCTGGAAAAAAGACACTTTTAACCAGTATTTTATATATAATGGGACAAGGGTGAGACATAATGTGATTCATCTGTTGTGTTATGTAAATAAAGATTTTTTCAACCAGAGTGAAGTGTTTTTTTTTTTTTTTTTTTTTTTTTTTAATCTTGGCTAATGTTTGAGATGCCTAGTTATTTAGGCTGGACAAATACCTTCTTCTGGACACAGGCAGGTGAGGCACTAGGTTGGCTTGGTTGAATGGGGAATCCATGCCTGAGCTCAGATGTAAAACAGAAGTTCACAGAAAGTGCAGATGGGTGGCCTGCCCAGGAGGAATGGATAAATGTTACTCAAATGTTCAGGGATGGAGCTGCAAAGTCAATTTGAATCACAGAATCACAGAATAGTCTAGGTTGGAAGAGACCTCCAAGATCACCGAGTCCACCCTCTGACCTAACACTAACAAGTCCTCCACTAAACCATAGCCCTGAGCTCTACATCTAAACGTCTTTTAAAGACCTCCAGGGATGGTGACTCAACCACTTCCCTGGGCAGCCCATTCCAGTGACTAACAACCCTTTCAGTAAAGAAGTTCTTCCTAATGTCCAACCTAAACCTCCCCTGGTGCAACTTTAGCCCATTCCCCCTCGTCCTGTCACCAGGCACGTGGGAGAATAGACCAACCCCCACCTCACTACAGCCTCCTTTCAGGTACCTGTAGAGTGCAATAAGGTCGCCCCTGAGCCTCCTCCAGGCTAAACAGTCCCAGCTCCTTCAGCCGCTCCTCGTAAGACTTGTTCTCCAGACCCTTCACCAGCTTCGTAGCCCTTCTCTGGACTCACTCAAGCACCTCCATGTCCTTCTTGTAGTGAGGGGCCCAAAACTGAACGCAGTACTCAAGGTGCGGCCTCACCAGAGCCGAGTACAGGGGGACAATCACTTCCCTGGACCTGCTGGCCACACTGTTCCTTATGCAAGCCAGGATGCTGCTGGCCTTCTTGGCCGCCTGAGCACACTGCTGGCTCATATTCAGCCGACTGTCAACCAATACTCCCAGGTCCTTCTCTGCCAGGCAGCTTTCTATCCACACATCTCCCAGCCTGTTGTGCTGCTTGGGGTTGTTGGGCCCAGGTGCAGGACCCGGCACTTGGCCTTGTTGAACTTCACACTGTTGGCCTCAGCCCACTGGTCCAGCCTCTCCAGATCCTCCTGCAGAGCCTTCCTACCCTCGAGCAGATCGACACACGCACCTAACTTGGTGTCATCTGCAAACTTGCTGAGGGCATACTCGATCCCCTCATCCAGATCATTGATGAAGATGTTAAAGAGGACTGGCCCCAGTACCGAGCCCTGGGGGACTCCACTAGTGACTGGCCTCCAACTGGATTTGACTCCATTCACCACAACTCTCTGGGCCTGGCCATCCAGCCAGCTCTTCACCCAACGAAGTGTATGCCAGTCCAAGCCATGAGCAGCCAGTTTCCTGAGGAGAATGCTGTGGGGAACGGTGTCAAACGCCTTACTGAAGTCAAGGTAGACCACGTCCACAGCCTTTCCCTCATCCACTAAGCGTGTCACCTTGTCATAGGAGATCAGGTTCATCAAGCAGGACCTGCCCTTCGTAAACCCATGCTGACTGGGCCCGATCGCCTGCTTACCCTGCAACTGCCGCATGATGACACCCAAGATAATCTGCTCCATGAGCTTCCCTGGCAGTGATGTTAAACTAACAGGCCTATAGTTCCCCGGTCTACCCTCCGGCCCTTCTTGTAGATGGGCGTCACGTTTGCTAACTGCCAGTCAGGTGGGACCTCCCCCGATAGCCAGGACTGCCGATAAATGATGGAAAGCGGCTTGGCCAGCTCCTCCACCAGTTCTCTCAGTACCCTTGGGTGGATCCCATCTGGCCCCATTGACTTGCATACATCCAAATGCTGTAGCAGGTCGCCAACCATTTCCTCGTGGATTGTGGGGACCACGTTCTGCTCCCCATCCCCTTCCACCAGCTCAGGGTACTGGGTGTCCAGAGAACAACTAGTTTTGCTGTTAAAGACTGAGGCAAAGAATTTGGCATTGAAACTAGTGAGAGATAAAGGCTTGTATGTGTATGAATGCACTGCTAGCAAAAGGTTATGGAAACCAGCCATGAACAGGGCAGGGGTATTTCAGGAGGTATCTGGGTCACAGTGTTTCCTCCTGCAGCCTCTGGGGCTGTTTGCCCACACAGGCAGGAGTGTGATGGCAGTTGCCCTGTTCAGTGAGGGCTGAGGCCACAGCAAGCACACAGAAACAACCCAGAAAAGTCCTACATATGGAGGATTGTGGTGCTTCCAGCGTGATGGATGGCTAAACTCCACCACATTTGCTTTCTCACTCCCTGTTCATCAAAATAAGAGGTGGGGAGAAAAAGTATGAAATGAAAGGAAATAGCTCATGTGATAAGGAGAAAAAAAGCAAAGGCTGCAAAGAGAGAAAACAATTCTCAATTATTCATCAGTAAGTAATGTTCAGCCATGTGTTGGAAGCCAGGCCTCAATACACTTTGTAGTTTTCAGGACAGATGTCTTCATAATGGGAGCTTTCCCTTCTCCTCCCCCACCTTCCCAGCTTTTACTGCTGAATGTAATGACACTTCTGTTACCTGAAATGCTTCCTCTGCTGTGTTGCCTCACGTGATGATGCCATCAATGTATCACAAGTGTTCAGGTGCCCTGTTCCATTGCAGTCTGGATCAGTCCATGGCAAATGACAGGGTTGTGCTTCCGCCCCTGGGGCAATCCATTCCAGGTGGACTGGACACCCCTGCAAATGAAAGAAAACTGGCCTGCACACTGCTGCCAAAGGGGTCACAAAAAATGCATTAGCAATATTGATGGTGGCATACCACTTGGCTGCTTTTGACTCTAGTTTGTATTGAAGTTCTAGCATATCCAGCACCACAGCACACAGCGGTGTTTTGACTTCATTCAGGCCGTGATAGACCACTGTGTTGGGTCTGTCTGGGATGGAGTCACCTTTCCCTGCAGCAGCCCACACAGTGCTGTGCTCTGCACTCGTAGCTGGAACAGCACTGGTATCACTCCAGTGTTGTGTCTATTGCTGCATAGTGCTGGCACAACATCAGAACTCCTTCCAGGCCCCCAAGAGCCAGCAGGCTGGGGGTGGGAGGGGAGGGGACAGCAGGCTGGGAGGGGACATCACCAGGGCAGCTGACCTAAACCAACCAAAGGGATATTCCATAACACCTGATGTCACACTCAGCAATAAAAGGGGGCCTCTCATTGGGGAGGGGCTCTCCTGAACAACCGGTACGCGTTTTGATGCCCTGCTTCCCAGGACGTGGCCGAACATCGCTCGTTGATGGGAAGTAGAGAATAACTTTTTTTCCTTTCTCTCTGTGCTTCCGCGCGGCCTTGTTGTTTCTTTTGTTTCTTTTGTTTCTTTTTCTCCCCATTCCCCTTCCCTTTAATTAAATCATTCTCATCTCAAACCTCGAGGTCTTTGTGTTGTCTTTTCTCCCCCTTCCTCTTTGAGGAGGGGAGGAGTGAGAGAGCGATTGTGGTGGAGCTCGGCTGCCCACTCGAGTAAAACCATCACAACCACCCTCGCCGTTAGACTTTTGCACTGGCCATATGGGACTATTAAAGGATGAGCGAGTCTTGCTGATCACTCCTTGACTCTCCAGTCAACAAATGAGCTTATGGATAGGAATCAGGGAATCTCAGTGCAATATTGCTGCTGGTGCACCGCTGAGGTAGCGATTGGCACCTGCTGTTCTTCGACCCTCAGCAACCCTACAATAAAAGGGTCTTCTGAGAGGCTGGGCAAGGTAGACAACTGTTTGATGTCCTCTATCTCCAAGACAGCTATGCCAAAAGCCATTTTGGGTCCTTGAAATACTCCCTCCTAATGCAGTCTATGCCAGGGATGCACGCAGCCTCTGGGCCGGTCGCAATGGAGTGCTTTTTTTGCCACTCATTCCCAGTCAGGCTCACTTTAGGCACCAACACAATTAGCTGTTGTGATCCCCTTGTCAATCCAGAAATACAGATGGGTTCTGCCCCTGTATAGCTTGGTGGCATTACGGTACACTGCCACGGTGCTCACTAGAGCCTTGCACTCCTGTGGGTCCTCTGGGCCTGGTTGATAACACAATGTTTTCCTTGAAGGGATGCCATTCCTTCATTCCTGACAGAGGTCACCCAAAGGTGGAGGACTGGTGCCCCTTCTCCCAGTTGCTTTGTCAATGGCCCTTTCCCTAGAGAAAGATCCATCTGCTTGGCTTCCTTGCCTTCTAATTCCTGGGTACTGGCACTGGTATTCCAGCATTGGAGCAGGCAGGTGGCAATGTGCTCACCTGGGTGATGATTGAAATGCTTTCCTATATCTTGCAGCTCACTCAGGGATAAGGATCAGGTGGTTTCTGCCTTATGATTTCTATCTCATCGTCCTCCTGTTTGTGTGATGGCCCTGCTCCAGAGCGGCCTGCCTCTTCCACTTCCTACTCTGGAGCCTCTTAGTGGGGCTCCTTCTTCCCTTACTAAATGAGCTGACTTCTGCTTCCATTGTCTTAACTACAGGGGCCACTGATTCCATTGACAGTTGGCCCTCTGTTTTAGCTACTGTCTCTCTTATTTGCTTGTCAGAGCCAGAGGCCTTGTCTTCCCCTTGCAGGTGCCGAATAGTGCTAACTATTGAATGATAAGTACAGGCCAGGCCCCAGCACAGTGCAGCAAACTGGAGTTTTCCAGCATTGCCAGGGTCAGGGCATATGTCTTTTAAACATTCTATCATTTTTTTTTTTTTCAGGATTCTGCACTTGCTCAGGGGTGAAGTTTAAAACCATTGGTGGAGAGAACCATGACATGTACCTGCCTGTATCTTCCCACACACCTTGCCACCCATCAACACACTGCCTAGGGGCAGATTCCTGGGTGGTATTCTTAATTGTTTAACCTTAGGAAAAAAACAGAAACATTCTGGAAACCTAGCAATAGGAGTATGTTGGTTACCTAAGGATGTTCAAAATACTGGAAAGCTATTGTAATTAGCCCACATGGAAAGGAGGAGGCACCATTCCTGATAACCACCTATTCACTCCCAGAGGAGAAGAAGAGAGGGCAGTTGTTAATATTCTCCAAGAGATGGTTCCCGATTCACAGCGATGACAACGATGCAGGGCCTGAGCAGCAGATTAGGCTCAAGGCCAGTGATTTACAGCACAGCAAACTGAAAAAAACAAAAACAAAAATAAACAACAAACAAACACTAAACACAGCCTTTAATAAGCTCTGAGATCTGACATATAGAGAAAGAGAGTAAATCAGCCAACATCATGATCAGCAACTGATAGACAAATACACTAATTGTAAGTTCCCTCTAAAGTGCTCTGGTCAAATTTATAGTTACCTCAACCGTTTGCCCCGTCGGGCACCAAAAAAGGACTGCGGTGGTTTCACACTGACGGAAAGCTAAAGTCCACCACGCTGGTCTCTCACTCCCCTCCTCCAAGGGAAAGAAGGGGGAGAAAACATGATGGAAAGAAAGGCTTATGGGTTTACATAAGGATAAATTAAAGGAAAGTGAAAAGGAAAAACAAGCAAAGGCTGCATTGAAGCAGAGAGAAAACAATTATTCTCTCCTTCTGCAAACAATGTTCAGCCATCTGTTGGGAAACTGGGCCTCAATAAGCATAGCAGTTGTTCAGGAAGACAGATGTTTTCATAACGAGACCACCCCTTCCCCTTTCTCAGCTTTTACTGCTGGGTGTGGTGATAATGGTGTGAAATAGCTCATTGGTTGGTTTAGCTCAGCTGCCTTGACCATGTTCCCTCCCCACCTCTTGCCCACACCCCGCCTCCTGGCTTTGGGAGGCTTGGAGAGAGTCTTGATGCTGTGCCAGCACTGCTCCACTATAGCCCCAGTGTTGGCGTGATGGCAATGCTGTTCTAGCTCCCAGTGCAGAGCACAGCACTCTAGGGGCTGCTGTGGGGAATGTTAACTCTGTCCCAGGCAGCCCCAGTACACGGGTGAAAGTGTGCGCTCAGGCTAGAGGGAAAACATGGGGGTGGATTTTCTTTCTAATTCACTGATTGTGGATGGAAAACAGAGGAGGGTTCTGCAAGAAGACAGCATCAGAGAAAGGCTCGCAGGGATGCTGAAGGGTAACATAGACTTTCAGCAGGAAGTCAGTCCCACAGCAGTGTGTAGGAGAGTGTGTGCTGGCTGAAGGCCAGGTACCCGCTGTGATGGATCTCGGTGGTGCTACAGCAGGTTCATATGGCACTGAAACTGGTGGTGGCTCAGAAGGGTGGTAGAAATGGTGTGGTCTCTGTTGGTTCCGTGGTAGAAGAGGCGAGTTAAGAGCTATGCTGTGGAGGAAGACACCCAGGACCTCCACATGCTCTGCCTGCTCCTGGTTTGGCTCCGCAGTACGACCAGGCCTTCCCCTCTCCTGTCTGCTACCGGCTAGTAATGAGGCGGTGAGGTCTGGAGTCCTGGTGTTCCGCTAACCCCTCCTTCCAGGCTCTCATTAAGGAGAGTAAAGGAACACCTTGGAGGGCAAAATGTATTAGATTATATTTTTCTTGAAATTTTTGTTTTGCAGTAATTCAAGCTCCCCATCTACAAAACAATCATTAAATCAGAAAATATCTAGCAAAGAATGGAAAAAAATAAAAATTTCATCTGGTGCAGCAGGTATAAACTAGATACATCGATCAGCTAGCCCTCTGGCAGTCTTCGTTAAAGCTTTGGAAAAATATTTTTAAAAGGCATTTAATAACCTAAATGCTGAGACAGGTTTTCATGGTTTATCTTCCAGGGTGGTCCCCTAAAGGATTTCAGTATGACAAGAGGTAGCTCAAGACTAGAAATAGTATCGTTGATTCAGCTGTGTTCTTTAAGGTGGTAAGTGCAGGAGAAATCTAGGAGGGTATAAAACAGGTAAAAGTTTTGAAACAAAGACACTAAGTGCAGCCAGTATTTCAGTAGTTAAAAGGAGAGTGAACTGTGGATAAGGTATTTGCAGATTGAAGGCAAGCTAATTAATGACTGTATGATTAGATGGGGTAGAATTAATTTAGAAGGAAGATAGAACAGGTAAGTACTAGAGGCTGGTTATACTTGTCTGGTAACCAAAGCTTAAGCACTGTGCCTATATATGTGTACTGTTTCCAAAAGTTAACCCTATGTATGATTACATCTGATAGGTGTTAGAAATCGACACCTGCTTTACAGTAAAACAAAAACAATGGTAACATTACACATGACCACAGTAACCATATTGAATGTTTCAACCATAAAAGACAAATAATGATCTTTGTAAGCTGTAATATTCCAAATATAATACCATGTCTTCACCATAACACCATGTAAATATAGCACTTTCAATAGCTGCTGTACAGGGGGTGCTCTTGCTTCACTCTGCTCTGCCTTGCCCCAGGGTCTGTGGGTATTCAAGCCTTTCCCTGTTCCCCAGCAGTTTTTTTCTGCTTTGTAGTGATGCAGAGCCAAGACCCACCCCAAAACCTACCTGTCTGCAGTCCTCTCCTCCCTATCTCCCACGTACCGATTTGGTGTGGAAAGGATGGTCCAGACAGATTCAGCTTGATATGCTGTTATCGGTGCTTTTGCTGTTGAGATCATGCTATCTCTACAGACCCTCAGCCCAACTCCAGCTCTCCCTGGACCTAGCAAACCAAAAACTGCTGCACACCCAGGTGGATTCCTGACAGCAACCTGTCCCCTTCCTCCTCAGGCAATCATTTGGCATTTATTCTTCCACTGCTCTTGGGTTTCTCTGCACTTTGATTTATGGAGGTGAAGAGCTCGGAGCAAAAGAGAGTGAACAGAGGATAACAAAACAGTGACAGGGGACCAGAGCAGAACACTAAGTGATATCAATAGTCTGGAAATGGGCTGTAGAAATGACAGTCGGGATGAACTTCAGATAAAATCAGACTGGCAAAATCCAGGGCAGTTATATTGTCAGAGACATACAGTTGTACCGGCCAGAGTAAAGGCATGCTGCTGCCCTTGGCCACCCTAGTATTTCAAGAGTAACTCAGGTTCTGGCTTGGTGCTTCCCCTCTTTACTCAGAAGGAAGGAAGGGTGCCAGTCTGGCCAGCGGCAGGTGAGAAGAGCCCTGAAGAAAACCTCAAGGAGGTTGTCTGCAGAGCCTGGGATCCCACCTGGTTTGGTGACAGGATGAGTGTACAAGCTCCTGCTATCCCAGTAGTTCACAGCAGCCTTCTTAGAAGAGGGACATCACAGCAGCAAGATGGGACACAGCCAGTGTCCTCACGGTGACCTACGCATTCCAGGGAAATAGGACGGCTGCCACCTGGCAGTGAGACATTGGCAGGGCTGGGAGCTCCATGTAGGAAGGCCCTTCCAAGACACTGCATAGGAAGTCAATTGGCTGTTTCAATTTACCTGCTCTGGAACATGCACATCAGACTTACACAAGGAGACACCTCGTCTGCAGGGTTTGGCTAACTCTTCAAAAGAAATGCTCAGCTCTGTAACTGCAGCCAACGTGTGGGCAGGCCAGTCAGTCACCGCTTTGATTTTCAGCCTATTGCTGAGTCAGCAGTTATAAAAGACTTCCAAGTTGAGCTCGTGCTTTTGGTTTTATGGCTTATAACCTTGACTAAAAGCTGGGAAAAGGGAAACAACTTCTTGAATGTGGTTTTGTTTTAAAGTTGAGATCTGGGGCCAGAGCCTCATCTGCCAGAACAAGGAGACTCTGCGTCGCCTCCAGTAACCCCAGGCACTCTTACCTGTTGGAACCTGAAGCTTAGAAGCAGGTGTTAGTTCTCTAGGGAGTTAAAGTAAACACTGCATCCAACAAATCAATGTAACCTCAGGTGACCTGCTGCTGCACAGCTGGGCTATACCTGGAACATGAGAGCTGTGGACTCTCGAGAGACTCCCTGGACAGGCTGGTCCCCACACTGCCCTTCTTCTCCAGGCTTCCTGACCACAGCACAGACAAATAGCTGGATACAGAAAACAATACCAGGAGCTTGTTCACCTTCCAGAACGTGCGTGGAGAGACATTTTTTGCAGCTGGTGTTTCCCTGCAGATCCATTCCATTCTCTCTTTCCTACACCCAGCACTTCATTTGTTTATTAGAAGCCATGTGATGGAGAACTTCCCTCATCTTCCTCTCTTTTTCTCACCCTCTTAGCTTCTGCACTTGGTATGTGCCAATGTAGTTCAAGACCCTGTATTTATATGATGATTAGGTTACAACAGTGACTAAGCAGGATTTAACTGATCAGATTCAAAGCTTCTTTATTTGCATGAACAAAGATCCCTGCCCCCTTTGATGTGCGTGTGTGACACTGGACAGTGCTGTTCTCCTGAACATCAGCTAGTAGCAAACACAACTACCTCAAATCCCCATTAGCTGAATATAGCACTGAGGAAAGCAATTATAGTCCAAACTGCTGGGAGGGAGAGGAAAGAGAGTGTGTTTTCCAGGGCTATGATGATTACTGTGAACTGTGGACATGAACCATACATACAGACACTTGTAATTGTGAATACATCTCTGTGGGATTGGAGGTAGCAAGTATACATCTCGACAATGGTGAAAGTGGAATGGGACAGAAGGATAAAGAGGCATCACAGGCTGTAAACAAAGACTGCATAGACAAAGAGGGTCTAGACCGGGCAAGACCGGAGAGGGGCAAGACCGGAAAAAGGACATTTCCCCTGTGCCAGTGTGGTCCTGCTGAGGGAAAGCATGTATTAAGTTCTGCAGATGAAAACAACAGGGACAACGTGGGAAGCAGCAGAAGGCGCTGCTCATGGCATCCCTGTTCCAGCTACAGTCTGTGGCCAAAATGAGAGGAGCTGGGCACCCCAGGCCAGACCACCAAGGCATGGAAAAGGGTCTTACTCTGCAGGATGCAGCAAGAGCCCCACAAGGGGAAATGCAGGAAGCTGGCTGAGCTGACGATCACAGCCCATAGGGAACACAGGGCCCAGAACTGGGAAGCAGACTGGCTCCCCGCTGATCCATGTAGGCCTGTGCATCCTGCTATGCTCCCGTTACTGTGTAATGCATAGGTCCAGTCAGAGGGGTACAAAAATAGCATGCAGCCATCCTGCAGTGCAGGCTCAACCCTTCAGCGGGAGAAAGGCTGGGCAGAGCTGTACAGTGAATGACAGGGACAAAGCTGAGATCTGGGGGTCTGCTGGTATTGGAGCTGCACCAACAGCATGGGTGTACCTCATCACTGAGCAGAGCAGCTACACATCTGTGTCTGGGTGCTAATCAGGGGGTGGCGAGACCCATCAGATCCCACATGTCCAGGCTCCCCAGCACAGAAGAACTTGTGCCTAAAGGTAAATGCTACTTACTCTCCTCCCTCCTGAGTCACCTGTGACAACTGCAAACACATCCACTTGTATCCCAAATTTCCATACAGATTTCTAGTCAGACTAGTTCTATTGCCCCAGAGCTGGTAGCTCAGACAAGGCAGAAATGGACCAGCAAGGATGGTGTACACGTGAGAGTCCTCACGGAGTGCGTTTAACAACATCTGTGCCACCAAGAAACTCAGGTTGGAGGAGAGTCACCCAGGCATACGCTTGGAAACCCTTCCCAGTGTGCCAAAATGTGATATTTCTCTACATCCCATCAGCTTCTCTTGTGCAAAGAACACATCCAGCCTCTAGGGAAAGGGGAGGAAGCCCCAGCACTGCACAGCCCACCCATCATAAGAGAGACCAGGGACTTAAAGAATTAAGTGGCTGCAACCACAGTGATAGTCACAAGAAAGTCCTCTGCCACTTTGGAGAAGGTGGCACACTTATTCTTTAAAATATTCCTTGTTCTGTGGTAAATACAAAGTAGTCAGAGGGAGCTTTATCCCAACAGTCCAAACGTAAATGACATGGAGTTTTAAATAATCATTGTGCTGGAGGGAGGATTATCTTTGTTTTAAAACCATACAGCCAGTTAATCTAGCATTCCAAAATCACGACAGGTAACAGAGAAATGATTGGCTTCTCACTCTCCACTGGCAGTAGCATGCTTGAGGAAGTTGCCTAGAAAGATACGGGATTTTAGATCTCAGAGCTATGTCATGCATTGGCTGCACCTAGGCGGTGAGACAAACCCACTTCTTGTGGTCCCTATGTCCTGATTACTGAGGCCAGGGGACGTTTTGGAGTCACAGCCATGACCCTCCAGGCTGTCTGCTTGTGGTCCTTTCCAGGAAGGCAGCCCTACTGAACAGTGTTCTCCTCAACCTGAGGAAGAACAGGGGCCTAGGATAATGTACCTCCTCAGAGCAGGTGCACCCAAAGCTCACCTCCTCTACTGCAGTCAAGCCACAAACAATCAAACAGCTGACATTTGTCACACCTTCATTCATTTAAAGGAACAAAAAAATAAAAATCAAATGAAGGCTGAGTGGAGATCTTACTGAGTAAGCATTTAGTTATTCAACAGAACAAGAATATAACAAATAACTCCAGTTGCCTTTTAGAAATATAAAATGGGTCCAAGGCTATTCACCATCTTTTTATTGTAAATTGTGATTTTGAACAAGAACCTTGACAGAATCAAACTTTAAAATAATTTTAACTTTGCACATGCTAGTCTTCATGCCTTATTTTACATTGGTAGTAATACAAATTGTAAGAACCCAGTCTTTTGAGGAGCACTTTTCAAAATGCCAATGACATTAATTTCTTCCTAGAGCAATACCCCATGCTGCTTCTTAATTTAGACCTGCTCTGTATTTAGACCTCATTTTGTACTTTGCATCCATTTTAAGATGCAAATCTGCTTAATCCAAACATTTACACAGCCCTAGATGTATATGATAGTGATCTAAACTATTTCCCAGCCCCAGGAAAAAACAGTTACATTCGTGCTCTCCAACAAGTTAAGTGTTAGTAAACTTTTCTTTAAATGAGAACTACAAATGCCTAATGGAAACTACAAAAGTAAATAAGCTTACTGTTTAAATTTAACCTGTGTACATGCATATAGTATGGATTACATATTGTAAGGAATTCACAGAGGATTCCCCATTATTATATGAATCAATGGAACTGAAGCACCATGCACCAACATGAAAAAGCGAAGGCTTAAGGCTTGAAGTGGCAAAGGCATGATCACGATGCTTTCTAGAAAGAAGACAGAAGTACCTATAAATTAGAATGTATTAGCAAACCGAAGCTATCTACTTTACGTATCTGAAGTTGACAAACTCAGATGCTGAAAAGATAAACAGCAAAAAGTGCAAGCATGGAAAAATACTTCTAGGTTTGGTTAGTCCAGATGATTTTTATTAATCCTTATGCAGAGATGCAGTAGGAAGTCTCAGCCTCCTTCAAGGCTGGAGAAACTCTCACAATGTATTTTATGCTCTGCAGGCTGTAATAGGCCCTTAAATATGACTTCACTAACTACAGATGACCACAGGTTGACTACTAACTACCTAACCACAGGTTGCTATAGAGTAAGTTTTCTGTACTTCTCCAGCACACAACTAAGTATTTTCCCAGGTATCCAGTAAACTTCCACAGAAATAATTTCAGACACCTTTTAATCCAGCTTCTTTGCAGGTACATGACATATGCTTATGATACATGGTAGAAATTCTTGGAAATTACTCTGTGGTTCCTGACTTCCACTGAAATGGGACTACAGAAGTTTCTGCTACATCAAGGCCTCAATTCACACAAAGCTGTAGTTTATGAAGGGCATTTCTACCCACCCAGCGTAACTTCATCCCTTCATTTATAGCTAGCACCAAACATCATTATCGTAAGTACACAACTCTGAAGGGCCTCTTTTGCAAATGTACTTGCCAGTTTTAAAGTAACTATCTAGGGTACAAGATTTCAGTGGTACACGCAATCCCCCTTGCTGTTGTTTCCTACTATTACTTCTCCTCCTGTCCTCTCCTTGAACTTCTGAGGCCTATGAAGTGTACAGAGGTTGTTTAATGTGCCAAGAGCATTACACTTGCCACAGTTTCTCAAAAGACTGATCTGCTAATCAGTGTATACCTCAAAGAGACTGAGAAGCACAGCTTGGAGCTCTGAAAAGAAACTCAGTCTTACTAGATTCCTTAGGAAGCTGTTTTCCAGGAGGACCATGTTTTACAGTTCCTCTCCTGTGCATTCAGTGGTTGTCATAAGGCACTGCTCCAGCGAGAAGTTTCAGTAACTGTCTACAGAAGTTTTGGCATCAAAACCACATGCACTCTACTTACAGCCTTTCCACGATCCAGCATATGGGAAGGACTCAGGCGCACGTACATTTGAAGGCAGGTAATTCTTTTGTCCAAAGGTGGTACTGGAACTGAAAGACTACAGTCACTTCTCATGACAAAAGCACTCGCTTAAGTTTTTGCACTTTACTATATCATGGAGCAGAGTTGGATCACTGAAGCCAGGCAATGCAGCTCCATCAAATTCACAGTTCCTACTATGCTCCTCCTTCCCCCAAACACAAACTGTGATTACATTTTACAAGAGACAAGAGGGGGATTTTTGTTAACACAGGGCCCTTCTGCCAGTGCATCTGCCAATAAAAAGGTGACAGGAGGTCACAAGGGACTGCTAGCTAATTGTTAGTTCCACAGGAGGTAGATCTCTGAAAAGGCTCCAGAGAGAAGTATCTGGCCACATTTCTTAAGACAGCATAAAGGCTGAGCACTTCTCACTCTTCCCTGCACACTGGCCAGAATTGCAGCAGGAACTGAAAACTGCACAGCAGTAGGGAGAGAACTCTGCCACAGGCACACAAGAGCACACAGTAACTGCTTTATTGCAGCCCCAGGGTTTTCTTCTCTTTTAAGGGCAAGTCAAATGAGAAAGCAACAATGAACCAGCACCATAAAAGCATTCACTGTTAGTTCCTGGGAGGAGAGAAACATCAGCTAAGCCAACCATCAAGGCTGGGTTGGGAGAAGGCTAGAATATTCTTCTATACCTGTGGTAAGGTATCAAACTTGCACTCTACCTGTTTATGCCAGAGTTGGTCATGCCCCAAAGAAAAGGGGAATTTGGCTGCTCCAACTCTGCAAAAGGGAACAAATGACATGGCTCAAAACTAAGAAACACCAGCAAAGACAAACACATCAGATCAGGAGTGTCTTTGTCATTATTTCTACTTGTTTAAGAGCAAATAGTAATCGATCCTGATGAACACAAGTGTCTGCTTCACTGCCATTTAACTAAGGAACATAAAAGTTATCATGCTTCCGATTTCATAATTACATAGGAGGTATAACAGCTTATATGTAAAGGAGTAGATGTTTTGAAATATATCTCCATGCCAATTACAGCAGACATGTTGAATAATTCTCCATGTCCAGAAAAGCCTGCTAAGCCAGGCTACGTGTACTTTTAGGAAAGAACATAAGCAGGGTGTCCTACATATGAGACCTAAATGAATGGCATCTCTGGACTCACACTGTCCTAAGTGGAATTGTAAGACAGGACTAGGGAGAAGTCAGCAGTGTTGCAAAAGGGCGAAGTTCCTTACCAGTTTCCCAGTCTTCCTCACATGGAGGCGCCTGCCAAGTGCTCATAGTATTCCCCTGCTCTCTCTGGAATCCAGAAGACTGGTTCACTTCAGGATGACAGAAAAATCAGTGACTATAGTTTGTCCTGCTTCAGAAGCATTAAGTACTTTGGATCAAGTTGTAAAACATTTATTTGCTATAGAGGAGTGCCCCCCACACAACGTGAACTGGTTAGGTACACCCAGGAGCCAAGCATGGATCAGAAATCAAGCAACCATAAATAACTTTTTCAGTGAACAGCAAATGACACTGTCCCCTGGGACTTGGCAAAGGAACGCTCAAGTGGAGAGGAAGCCTGCTAACACAAATGCAGGCATGACCACTAGCCTCCATGCAACTCAACAGAAGATGGAAAGCCACCAGCTCTGTAGTGTGGCAATAGCTTTAGAGACACTGAAGAGAACTAAACAGACACTGCGTAGCACAGGATGCTTTTCTAAATAATTCGGGGGTTTTGTCTCACTGGGCAGGAAACAGGAATCTTAATTGTATGGCAGACAAAGGAAGTACAAACACAGAGAAGCCTGCAAACAAAGTTGACCAATCTCTCACTGGGAGTGAGCTATTCAGGTTGTCCCAGCTGCCGGAATTTTCATAGCTTAGACACCTATTTGACTTTTCACATGGCACCAGTGGTCAAGTCTCAATGGAGATCATCTCTGTGAAAAGAAGATCCTGTCTTTCTGGTCATTGAAGCATCAGAGCTCCTGCTGGAGGCATTTCAACATGCACAGTCTCGGATACAACCTTTTTATTCAAAAATCCTGGGAATAAAATATGTGCAAAGGCTATCAGGAGCATCTAATGAGCCTACTCAGTAAACCAAAGCAACCAAGACTGAAGTTTCTGAAGGCTGTTGTGTCACACAAAACTACAGACAATAGTTTGACTCCCACTTTTTTGGTTATAATAGGAGCTATCCTGACAAACAGGAGACCTCAGTCCCTAGGGTGAAGATGCATCTTTGAGCACAGATGGTTCTCTTACCTATATCTTGCTCAATGAACCCTTTGTCGTTGCATTTCGATATGTGATCACTGAGGTCAGCTTGAGGAACAAGATGGCGAGCATTGAAGGGGCATGTGGCCAATTCCTTTGCAACATGAGGGTAGCTCTAGAGAAGAGAAAACCAAAATCACATGCCATACTTCTCAAGTTCATTTTTCCTTATGTTTTTTACAAGATTAACAAGAGATATTTGTGATATTGCTTTAAAAGACTAATCAAGGAATGGCAGAATACTGCTCAGACACTACAATTGCAAAGAGAAACTAAAACTGACTGTTCTTTGAAACAAAGTTCACTAAAAAATTAATCAGCTCAAGGGTGGCTCAAATGAAACAGTTTGCTGCAACACTGGCAATACAGCTACGTGGTTTAAAGCACATCTGAAGCTATTTTAAAAATAATAGAGGACAAATGGTAGGCAAATCTAAACTATGCAGATATTTTTAAACAAGCAGGCACAAAGAGAAATTCTTTAACCCCTTCAGAACAGTTAGTGAGCTGGAAGCATTCCACCAGCAAACTGGTGCTTCTTCACATAGACGCAGGTTCTACTCACAGTGCTCAGCAATTACTATGGTAAATTACTTCTACCCCTGCATTATTGGGAAAAATCACAACTTTGCCACTGTCCCAGTACCTGCCTGGCTTTGGCTGGCACAGCTCTGTTTGTCACGCTTGCACCCAAGACAGATACAAGGGCAAAAGTACCTGGCACAGATGCTGCTCGAGGCAGTGAGCCCTCTACTATCACTGATTCACAGCTGCAGCATAGGCTCCAAGGCAACTGTCATTACCTACACCTATGAAGCTGCAGACACAGTTCTGGCCTTAACAGGTCTGTACAGCTGGGTTGCTGTGTCCTCACACGTCCATCAATCGCTTCAACACGCTGCTCTGGCAGGATCAATGTAAATCCAGCAAATTACTTACAGACACCAACTGCATTTGTGTATTGGGTTTATGTGGTCAGGTTTTTGGGGGGGATTTCCTTGTCCTTATCTCAACCCACATTTTTTTCTTTATTTTCTCCCTCTGTCCTGCTGAAGAGGTGAAATGAGAGAGTGGCTTGGTGGGCACCTGGTGACCAGGCAACTTTAACCCATCAATGTGACAGGTGATCATTATTATAACTCAACCCTCTAATTAGGAAATCTTGCAAAAACTGACTGGTTAACAGTTATGCAACACAAGGACAAAAACAGTAAGGTTAGCACTTACTTGCTGATATTGTTCACCTAGCTCACATGAGCATTCTTGCCAAAATTTGCAGGAAGTGAACAAGGAAAAGTCTCTTGAATTCTGGAAAAATAGATGTACTTGCTGCTCTTCCCACCACTTTCACTTGTTACTTAATATTTTTTAAACCACTAGTTCCACCAAAATTAATTGTAAATACTGATACCAGCGCATACACCCTCCAGCTGCATCTTTACTGAAAGGCACAGCACTGCTACACTGTTTTGAAAAACACTGGTAAGCTGAAAGAGGGACAACTGGTTTTTAGAAAGTCTCAGCAAAAGCCCAAAGCTTGGTCAGTTACTGGCATGTGACAGGTTAAAAAACAAGACCTTAAGGATACAGAGGAGAACTGAGGTTGGAAAGCTTCCAACTAAATGATTTGTATTCAAATTCTGGATGAAAGATTGAGGTAAAAAAAAAAAATCCACTTCTCCTATGTATGCTGAACCCAGGATGTGCAGTTTCTGCCATTAAATACTTAT
The DNA here is from genome assembly GCF_011077185.1 of Oxyura jamaicensis. Taxonomy (NCBI): domain Eukaryota; kingdom Metazoa; phylum Chordata; class Aves; order Anseriformes; family Anatidae; genus Oxyura; species Oxyura jamaicensis. Next base: position 132,243 of record NC_048919.1, on the reverse strand, counting down.
TAGCAACATTAAAAAAATATATGCAGCTATGCATTTCTGTTACTTAAAGAACAAATTGCAACATCAAACCATTTCTACTCTGACTAGCCAGAGGTGGTGCACATCACTCAGCCTGAGTTCTGTTCAGCTTAAAGTGGAAAAATTTATCTGACCTCCATGTGAGCTACCCGAAGAGACTGAGATTTCATCCCTGACCTAACCATGAAGAGCCACGCCGGTCTTAGGTGAGCTAACATGTCCTTGGACCTGTTACTAAACATGTCATAAAAATATATGAAATAAAGGCTAAATGGGACTATTTGTCAGGAACTTACTCGAGCCAGCCAGAAAAAAAAAAAAAAAAAAAAAAAGAGAATATGCACATGGTATTTACAGACACATGCACAACCCCCATTCAGTGCCTTGTCTGGCCGTTCAGCTTACCTTCTTGCACTTCACAAGGTGATAGGGAAACCTACAGGCTCTGATCTGATGGTGCTTATTATACGGACATTGTATTAATCTCTCTGGATCCAAAACATCTAGAATGGAAGAATTGGGGCAGGGGAGGGGAAGTAGTTAGAAAAACAAGATCTAACATCACTAACACCGTGAAGTGGAACAAACACACCATCACATCAGGGCTGTGATTTTAGGAAGTTAAACGAGTTGTTCTTACGTTGAAACCCATCATTGAGGCAGGAGCCTGTTTTGCACAACCAAATAAATTCACTTTGAAGTTTGAGCTGACACAGACATTAGTCAAAACAGACAGAGAATACTAAGTAGCACTGCATAATAACATTTTACTATATTAGCTAGATCACCACAGTTACTCAAAATGAATGAGGAGAGTAGTACTTTCTGAACTATCTTGGATGAGAATCACTGGGGCGATGATACATCCACCAGGGCCCTCAGGAGCTTCATCACTGCGAACCAACTCTTTTCTGATCATCAGCTACTTTTGCTGGAGGAAACATGCCAGCCAATTTAATTTAATTTCTGAGAAAAAAGCATGACTAACATGGTTTATGTGACTTCTAAGTGAAGTTTCTCCCAAGTCATGCAATTATTTAGGAGCTAAGGAGTTACTAAAACACCTAAGAACCCAGGCAATGAACGGGGAAGCAGTATGAATGCATACATATGGGACATATGATCACTTTCGTATTCTCAGTGAGGAAAAAGAACAGCAGCCAGAAAGAGGTATAGGTCCCCACTGCTACCTGCAGATCTGTTTGTTGTGTACTCACCAGGGAGCCAGACCAGGCTTCTTTCATCATTTCTGCCCTGCTGCTCTTTTTCACAGGCTTTTGATGCACTTTGATATATATATATATATATATATATATATATATATATATTTTAAGCTGCTTTGTAATCAAATGCTAAACATGTGCTGAGGTTTGTTTAGCCTCTCCCCTGCTATCACATCCCCTTCTTCATTTCCGAAGAAGGGCAACAAAGCTGGTGAAGGGTCTGGAGAACAAGTCTTATGAGGAACACCTGAGGAAGCTGGGGTTGTTTAGCTTGGAGAAAAGAAGGTTCAGGGGAGACCTTATTATACTTTACAGTTACCTCAAAGGAGGTTGTAGTGAGGTGGGGATCAGACAAGTTGAAATTGCCTTAAGTTGCACCAGTGAAGGCTTTTTTTTTTTTTTTTTTTTTTTTTTTGAGAAGCTCCTTCACTGAAAGGCATGTGCAGCTTTTGAAAGCATGTGCAACAGGCTGGCCAGGGAAGTGCTTGAGTCACCATCCCTGAAGGTCTTCAAGAAACGTGTAGATGTGGAACTTAGTAGTATGGTTTAGTGGTGAATTTGTCAGTACCAGGTTAAAGGTTGGACTAGATGATCTTAGAGGTCTTTTCCAACCTGAATGATTCCATGATTATACATAAATTGGTGCTTAGTTGTCTCAACAGCCAGTTCAGGGAGATATCCTGGCCCACAGGCTGACAGCTGTTTAAGGTGCAGTTCCTCAAGTCACACTGAACTGAGTTCATGTTCCGAGCCACTAGGAATGTTGTACATAATCCTTCTTTCCATCCCAGCTGTGCTATGCTGCCACTGCCAGCTCTGCGGCTTGTGAGCACCTCTCACCTCCATTAGCCAGTCTAGGCCATTATAGCAGCTGAAAACCAAAGACTTCTTCATTATTAAGATGGATTAACTAGCTTTCTACTGCTTCAGCTGTCCCTGTAATAGCAAATTGAAGTGGCTTCTCTCTCTAAACTGTCTCAATAGATTGAACAAACTACGTGGCCACTACAAGGAAGGAGGCGTGGATGAGTACCTGATGGAGAGGAAAGGGAGCCCTTACTGCTACACAAAGCAGCAAACGTAGAAGTGCCAGGAGCTGGCTTGATCAGGTCAATTGATACAGCTATCAGGCAAAATACTGCAGTGAGCAATGCCTCTGGGGCACCAAAGCAACATCAACACACAGGTGAGATCCCCAGCCTTTAGCAACACGGCTTACAAAACCAACCCCCAAACAATTCCACCAGCACCAGAAACCACCTGAAAAAACTCCAGGCAGGCACAACTCCTGCACCAAAGGCAGTGGCCCAATCTGAGCGCTGCCCAAGGGCCAGACCCCACCCACGCCCCGTTTGCTAACCACAAGCAGCACGGACCTAGGTGAGACGCCCAAGTCACCGCTTCCTTCATGGCTCAGTCACACAGCGCACAGGGACAGCACCGAACCCACCGCCCGTAACACCCCCCCGGCCACCCCACTCAACGCCTCACCCCCACCCCCCCCCCCGTGCTGTATCTGCTTCGTAACAGCGAAGACAGCCCGGGAGGAAACACACAGAGGGGCAGCGGGGCCGCCTCCCACCCTCCCGAGGCTCACCGAAGTCATCCTCCACCTCCATGGCGGACCGAGCCTGGGGGACCGGGAGCGGCCTCGGGGCCTTGCCGCGGGCAGGTGCCGCGTGCAGCGCCTGCCCCTGGCGCCTGCGCGGCTGTCTCCTAGCAACCAGCCCTGCCCCGCACGGAGCCCCACCCGCCGTGGGGCGGTTGCCGGGGCAACGCCTCGTCCTTGTTCTGCGGCGGGGGCCATTTTCTCCACCCCTGGCCGTGCCGCAGAGCCCCCTGAGCTCCCACCGCCCTCCCTGCTCCCAGCGCTTCACGTAATGCCCTCGGGGTGTCCTTCTCGCCATCGGTGCCCGAAACGGGTCCAAATACTTGGAAGGAGAGCGTGGCCCCGCTCTGAAAACCTTGCAGGAGGCTGGTGCCGAGATGAAGCTGGAAGATGGGTGAGGGAGCAGCAGACAGCCCTGCTGGGTAGCTGACCTGCTGGGGCATTTCCTGCTGTTCTGAAGCAGGCTGAGTTGGTCGTCCCACTTGATTTCAGCACTCCACTGGTCTCCTGTCTCAAAGGCTCTGAGCAAAAAGGCAGCTTTGAACAAAAGCTGTGTTTCACCTGGTCTTGGACACGTGGAGTGTGGGAGGAAAAAAAACTCGTTTTACTGTCTAATCTAATCAGAGCCCTGCTGCTTCCCCTCCCCACATTGCGTAGCAAAACCAAGCACTTTTGCTAAATGATTACCTCATTTTGCAACTAAAATATAACTGTTGAGTAGACAGGAGATGAATGGAGAGATACTTTTTCTAAGCAGATGGCCAGTATTGCAGGGGCCTGGGTTCTGCAAACACACGTTTTAACCATAAAACAGCTCAGGATAGGCTAATCCTGAGTTTCCATAGGAAACTGATAGGATCACCGGGATTAGAAACACTTCTGATTTTATGTTGCCCAAGGGTTTACACACAGGTATGAATGGCCCTTTGTATCCCCATTTCCAGAATGTTCTTGAGTCAGGGAATAATTAAAAAGTGACTTGGATGTGTGTCCTGTGCTGTGCTGCAGAACCTGAAGCAACCATTGCTGGTACAATAATGAGCTGTGCTGTCTCAAAGCAACTGAGCAATTTGGTAGGAAAATGTCTCTTCATGGTCACAGGTCACTCAGTTACAGAACATGTGAGACTTCTGCAAAATTTACCCTAAGCAGCAATATGCCTTGCCTCCTCCCTTTCTTTTTTTCACATTTAAAATAGACCTTTGGCCTGAGCACTGCAGTTCCAGTCTGGGAGCTGGCAGTTGGTTCCTACCTTCATCCTCAGGCATGTGGCTCCCCTTTGACACTCTGGTCTGGAATTTAAAATAGAGTAGTTCAGTTGGAAGGTACCTTCAGAGATCATCTAGTTCAACTGCCTGACCATATCAGGGCTAAACAGAAGTTAAAGCATATTTTTGAATGGCATTATCCAGATGCCTCTGGAACATTGACAGGCATCGGAGCATCAACCACCTCCCTAGGAAGCCAGTTCCAGTGTTCGACCACTTTCATGGTAAAGATTTTTTTCGTGATACCTTGTCTTAACCTTCCCTTGTGCAGCTTTGTGCCATTTCCCTGCATGCTATCATCGGTTACCAAGGAGAAGAGATTGGCCCCTCCTTCTTCAGTTCCCCTGAGGAAGCAATAAGGTCACCTCTTAGCCTTCCTCTCTCCAGACTAAACCAACCAAGTGTCTGCAGCCTCTCCTCATAGGACATGTCTTCCAGCCCTTTTATCAGCTTTGTTGCCCTCCTCTGGACACAGTCAAGTAAGTGTCTTAACATCCTTTTCATATAGAATCATAGAATAGAATATATAATATTGTGGAGCCTGGAACCGCACGCAATATTCAAGGTAAGGCCATGCTAACACTATGTTGAGTGGGAGAATCACCTCTTTGGACTGGCTGGCTATGCTGTGTTTAATGCAGACCAAAATGCAGTTTGCCCTCTTGGCTTCCAGGGCACACTGCTGACTCATTACTCTCCCAAGTGTAGAACCCAGACTTCAACTTTATTGAACTTTCATGCCATTGCTGATTGTCCAATGCTCCAACTTATCTATCAATCCCTCTACCTCTTCTTAGCGAGGTGGGGGAGAAAATTGGGTAAAAAAAAAGTAAAAAAAAAAAAAGTGGGTTGAAATAAAGACAGTTTAATTGGATGGAAAAGAAAGGGAAAAGAATGGTAAAATAATATACAAAGCAACTGATGAATAATGCAGTTGCTCACCACCTGCTAATCAATGCCAATCCAGACTGCAAGCAGCAGCACCTTTCCCCCCATTTTAATTTTCCAGCATGACATCATATGGTATGAAATACCCCTTTGGCCAGTTTGGGTCAGCTGTCTTGGTTGTGTCCCCTCACAGCTTCTTGTGCACCCCCAGCCTCCTTCCTGGCAGGGCAGCATGAGAAACTGAAATGTCCATGACTCTGTGTAAGCAGTGCTTTGCAACAACTAAAACATCAATGTGTTACCAACATTATTCTCATCCTAAATCCAAAACACAGCAGCATACCAGCTTCTCGGAAGAAAATGAACTCCACCTCTGCTGAAACCAGGACACATAGAAGATCAAAGTACCAAGACAGGACTTTCCCTTCATGAACCCATGTTGTCTATGCCTGATAACAGCTTTGTTCTTTAAATGCCTTTCAGTAGCACCCAAGATAATCTCCATAACTTTTCTAGGGACTGAGGTTAGACCATCTAGTCAGTAGCTTCCTACATCTTCTTTTGTGCCCTTCTTGAAGATTGGTATAACATTTGCTAGCTTTCAGTCAGCAGGGACCTCCCAAGACCTTCAGCAAATTGAGAGGGGTTTTCCTTTGACCTTCTCTTGCTGTTGGCATACTTTAAAAACACGTTTTTTTGTTGTCTGTCTATGCTAGCCAGTGTCAATGTTAGTTGCTTGATTTGCACCTCTTCTTTTTTTCTTGAATAGTCGAACAGAAGGAAAAGCAGCTACTTACTTGCTGACAGTGTATACCAACAAGCATTGAAGTGTTGAGTAGCACATGCTGCCCTCCAGACACAGGGATAGTGATGAGACTCTCCCAGACTCAGGGGTATGTGTAGTTGTGAATTCAAAAGAGTCATGAACACTGCCAGCTGCTTTGGCAAGCAAACTGAACCACGTGTCAGTTCCTTCCTAGACTGATTAGCACCTACCCCACAGCAGGCCTCACCCCCAGTGCGAAGATTTCTCCAATGGATTATGTCTATATAGATGGAGTTGTCCAGCAGAACATCTTTTCCAAACCTGCTTTTGCTTGCAAGGGAATCTAAGATATTTAGGGAGAAAGTTTGTTGTCCCTCAGCTACAAAGCCAGCTGCTGATCAGGGCTCTGGGTGGTCCTACATCAGGAATCTAGGAATCAGGAATCTACATCAGGTCCTACTCAGGAATGCCATGAAGCAACTCAGCAGTTCCCTTTCCTCAGCTGCAACCCTCTATCCCGTTTATCCTGCTAAATGAAAACACTGCTTTGGAGAGCTCCCAGACTCCGCTTAGTTCACAAGTCTAACAGCACCAACTGACCATACTCCCCTGCCACTATTCTTGTAATTAGTGTCTTTCCAGAAACTTTCCTCAGGAATCCCTTGGCATAGATCTTAGGTGGGCAACATGCACTGTGAGCCTATTCATTCCCATTCCTACTATTCTCTGGGGACATTTTCTACATAAGAACACCTCCTGGCAAACACAGCAGCATCCAGAGGATAACAAATATCCTTTCTTCCCCTTCACAAGTGTTTGTGGAGCTGTTGCCCTCAAGGGCCTCCAGCAGCTCTGGCTCCTCACAGTAGTCTAAACACCACTTCTGCAGGATGTGCATTGAGAACAAAATAGCATGACAGGACAAGGGAAGCAAAGCTTGGCCTTTGTGGCCAGAGGCTGATGGCAGGACTCGTATACACCTCATTTTTTGTGTGAATGACAGTGCTTTTAAGGAGACACACTGCAAAGTTTCGCACCCTGCCTGCCCTTTTTGAGAAAGGCAAAGGCTGCTATCTGCAAAAGTGTTTACAGAAGACGTAAGGGGAAGACTTCCTCCAGTCACCAGGTGTCTGGAGTGACCATAAGGGAAAGGAAAATACAGAGGCGCAGGCTAGGATGCATCAGAATTTTAATCAGTCAGAAGGAAACAAGGTCCCTCCAAGAGGAATCACCAGTGCAGGAAGCACTGGGGGAAGATGAGAGTCTGTCCAATGCCAGACATAGCACCAGCTGTTCATCCACCACGTACCAACTTCTGGGTCCCTAGGGGTCTTTCTCCAGGGCCATCACCAACAGCTTTAGCACGGGAAGCACCTCGTGCCACAGTAGCGGCTGCCAAAGCCGGAGAGGCCAAAGCCCCCGGA